>NC_092162.1:18763210-19079877 GCF_045791955.1 Oncorhynchus clarkii lewisi
AAATCCTCGAGTATGTCCTATTTTAAGAGAAACACACTACGAATCTATGAGGAATCACACACTAACAAACACACAAACGGTATGTTACCACAAAAATCTCTGATGGTCGTAATGATACTGTTCATTTTCAAGAGGATACTGACGAATGGTTTGTTTTGCGCTCCCTGTCCTTTTTTACATCTGTCCTATCATTGCAGACCTCTCCCCAATAATAGAGACATTACTGTAGTTATACTCATCCTAGGCAACTTCTGCAGTTTCAACACATCCGCCCCCAGCTGTCAATAGCAAAACATAAAGCTGCAGCCCTGGTCTTGGTTTGGCTTCCACCGGGACAGGAAGGAAGAACGGAAGGAAGGAAGAAATGCCTCCCTAAACAAATAATTAGATGTAGAGTGCAGTGGTAAAACCTTGTTATCCCTCCCCTCCTCCCCTTATCCTCTCTTCTCCTTTTCCTCCTCTTCCCCTGGAGAAGAGGTTGCAGATCAAAATCTGGAGCGGTTGCAGAGAACAGATCAAAATGCCGACCAAGCTTTTTTAGGCCCTGCATAATTCTCTTTAATCACCAACACTCACCACAGTGTGCCACAGGGTTTGTTTACTTCAGTGTACAGGGCCCTTCTTTGCGTCTCTCTCTCTCTCTCTCTCTCTCTCTCTCTCTCTCTCTCTCTCTCTCTCTCTCTCTCTCTCTCTCTCTCTCTCTCTCTGTGGATTTGTTGGCATGGGAAACATATGTTTACATTGCCAAAGCAAGTTAAATAGATAATAAACAAAAGTGAAATAAACAATAGAAAATGTACAGTAAACATTACACTCACAAAAGTTCCAAAAGAAGAAAGACATTCCAAATGTCATATTATGTCAATATACAGTGTTGTAATGATGTGCAAATAGTTAAAGTAATAAAAGGATAAAAAAATAAACATAAATATAGGTTGAATTTACAATGGTGTTTGGATTTGTTTTCTAATTCTTTGTGGGGTCTGTGTAATCTGAGGGAAATATGTGTCTCTAATATGGTTTGGCAGGAGGTTAGGAAGCACAGCTCAGTTTCCACCTCATTTTGTAGGCAGTGTGCACATAGCATGTCTTCTCTTGAGAGCCAGGGTTGCGTTAGGCTGCCTTTCACTGAGTCTGTACGTAGTCAAAGATTTCCTTAATTTTGGGTCCATCACGGTGGTCAGGTATTCTGCCACTGTGTACTCTCTGTTTCAGGCCAAATAGCATTCTAGTGTACTCTGTTTTTTTAGTAAATTCTTTCCAATGTGTCAAGTAATTAACTTATTGTTTTCTCATGATTTGGTTGGGTCTAATTGTGTTGCTGTCCTGGGGCTCTGTGGGGTCTGTTTGTGTTTGTGAACAGAGCCCCAGGATCATCTTGCTTAGGGGGCTCTTCTCCAGGTTCATTTCTCTTTAGGTGATGGCTTTGCTATGGAGAGATTTACTGAGATTTACTGTCAGGGCCCAGGTCTGACATAATCTGTGCAAAATATCTAAGTGATGCTCCCTGGTTGCAGAGAGAAGCATCAGATCATCAGCAAACAGTAGATATTTAACTTCAGATTCTAGTAGGGTGAGGCCGGGTGCTGGAGACCGTTCTAGTGCCCTCGCCAATTTGTTGATATATATGTTGAAGAGGGTGAGGCATAAGCTGCATCCCTGTCTCACCCCCGGCCCTGTGGAAAGAAATGCATGTGTTTTTTTGCCAATTTTAACCGCACACTTGTTGTTTGTGTACATGGATTTTATAATGTCATATAGTTTTACCCCAACAAAACTTTCCATCAATTTGTATAGCAGGCCCTAATGCCAAATTGAGTCGAAAGCTTTTTTGAAATCAACAAAGCATGAGAAGACTTTGCCTTTGTTTTGGTTTGTTTGTTTGTCAATTAATGTGTGCAGGGTGAATACGTGGTCTGTCGTATGGTAATTTGCTAAAAATACCATTTTACATTTGCTCAGTACATTGTTTTCGCTGAGGAAATGTATAAGTCTGCTGTTAATGATGAAGCAGTTCTCTGTTGACGCACGCATATGCCACAGTAGTTATTGGGGTCAAATTTGTCTCCACTTTTGTGGATTGGGGGGGGGGGGGAATCAGTCCTTGGTTCCAAATATTGGGGAATTTGCCAGAGCTGAGGATGATGTTAAAGAGTTTAGCCAATTGGAATTTGTGGTATCATTTCATTTAAGATACCATCAACCCCACAGGCCTTTTGTGGGTTGGAGGGTTTGTATTTTGTCCTGTAGTTCATTCAATGTAATTGGAGAATCCATCGGAGAATCCAGTGAGTCTCTCTCTCTCTCTCTCCCTCTCTCCCTCTTTCCCCTTGCATTTACTCCTGTTCTTATTCCCATCATTCCGACAATGCTGACATCATGTAGGAATCACAGTAGGCTCTTTACATGGCTTGAATAAGATATAAAGGAGAGCTAAATAACAGAGGAGGGGAAATAAGTAGCCTAGCCATGCTTTTGGAATAGGTTTGCCATCTAGGCAGATTACGAGCGAAGTTGTGAAAGCGACAAGAGAATAATGGCCCTATTCAACAGCGGTTGGTTACTGCTGCCATTGTTGTATTATTCAGAAGGATTATCACAAGTCCAACATGGCCTCCTTCTTGTTACTCAATGCCTTGCTGCTCTGTGTCAGTTGCCAGATTGGGTTGCCTCGCTCACTTTCCCCGACCTACACTACAATAAAAGAGTTGTAGAATTAAGAGTAAGAAGAGTACAGGTCAGAAGTTCACCAACATAGGTAGGTTTAGATGTCAGTATTAGTTCAGGTGGTCCCTTTCCCATAGTGTATGTGGAATCTGTGTAATGCATGCTATTGTGTTTCAAATTAAAATACAGTATCATCTTTACGTATTAAATTAGTAGGGGAACGATTACTGTGAAATCCTCCCCTATGAACTGTGTCCAGCTACCATTGCCAGGATTTAATAGTTTCAACCACGCTAAAGAAGTACTCATCTATCTCTATCCCACAATTGATGTACATAGTAAAAACAGTAAAAACGCAAGCATTTGTACAGTAATCAACTGATCAACTATCGTTGAATTACGGTTTGAAGACAGACTCGGCGATATGACATAGACGCAGAAATGAAACAGTATCGTGGGTCAATTTCCGCA
This sequence comes from Oncorhynchus clarkii lewisi, assembly GCF_045791955.1. NCBI lineage: Eukaryota > Metazoa > Chordata > Actinopteri > Salmoniformes > Salmonidae > Oncorhynchus > Oncorhynchus clarkii. Next base: position 18,766,349 of record NC_092162.1, read on the forward strand.
ACAACTAAGAGCGTTGAAGTGCGAGGCTCAACAACAGGTTTCCAGATAGGACCCTTTTGGGTTCCACGTAGAACCCTTTCCACAGAGGGTACTGAATAGGACCCAAAAGGGTTCTTCCTGGAATCAAAAAGGGTTATCCTGTAGGGACAGCCAAAGAGACCTTTTTTTACAAGAGCAGGGGCACAACTTTCACTGGGGACGGGCTCCCCACATTCTGAAATTGCATTCCCCCCCCCCAATTGTATCATTGGAATGTTATACAAAACAAGGCAACGGTGTGCTTTTGGACTATACAAACGCCTCTGAGTGTTGGGTAGGCTGTTGCACCCCTGTATAAGCGTGTAGAGCAGTCAGCAAGATTACCACATTCCACTGGCTTTATTAACAGCCTAAGATGGCAGAGAGACGAAGACTTTGGCCACTAGCCCATCACAAAAGATAAAACTACATCAAAGAATGCTCCCTTCTTGTCCATATTCACCCAAAACAGCAGCATGAGGCCACAGGTGACCAGCCATTGATTGCTAAGCTTCAGTTGATGTCATGGGGAAGCCGCTAAGGTACCACAACGAAAACAATACAATCGGTTGTAATACCGGTTGTAATAACCTCTGTTTGCTTTAGGGGAAAAGGTAAATCTTTAAACTAGAAAAAATAATAGGGAGAAGGGACTACCTTGAGTTACACACACACTCATGCATTCTCATGCTATGTGGTTTAGCATTCCCATGCTAACAACAGCTGCAATTAAAGCACCAATGTTGCACATGAAAGTTCTTATTGTTTGTGTTTCAGCACCCTCTGCGGGGATTGTTCTCAACCGGATGCATACGGTTTTCAGGGGAAATGGAAAGAGAGCCTGTGACGCAACTTACGCTTTTGGACGTTACCAAGGCGACCCTCCATCTTAACTCCTCCTCCACATTTACTGGACTGGTTGAACAGTGCAGAAGATAACCTCCGCAGAAAGTTTTTCCCTCTCGTTAGGACCCGAAAGAAAGAAATGCCGTTTTTACGCCTGCTACGTTAGGTTAGTGCTTCGGGAACACAGTGGGGAACATTAACCTCAGCAATAGAGGAGGCAACCGGTTGCTATGGAGCACTACGGCTCCAGTGAGGGAGGCAGGGGGTGTGGGTGTTTGTGTTGTGTAGTGAATCCACATAGGGAATACACTGGTCTGAGATCTGTCTGTCATTGTCATGCCATACATACAGTACCAGTCAAAAGGTTGAACACACCTACTCATTCAAGGGTTTTTCTTTATTTTACTATTTTCTACATTGTGGAATAATAGTGAAGACATCAAAGCTATGAAATAACACATATGGAATCATGTAGTAACCAAAACAGTGTTAAACAAATCAAAATGTATTTTATATTTCAGATTCTTCAAAGTAGCCACCATTTGCCTAATTGACAGCTTTGCACACTGTTGGCATTCTCTCAACCAGCTTCATGAGGTAGTCACCTGGAATGCATTTAAAATGTTAAAAATTACTTTTTGGAATTTCTTTCCTTCTTAAAACCTCTTATGGCTGCGATCCCCGTACAGGGATCAATATCAGGGGAAATTTCAGAGTGACAACTAAAAATACAACGTCGTAACATTAAACATTCTTGAAAATGCAAGTGTCTTACACCCTTCAAAAGATTAGAATCTTGGTAATCAAACTACGTTTTCCGATTTAAAATAGCTATTACAGAGAACAAATACCATGCTTTTGTTTGAGAAGAGCAATTAACAACAAAAACATTTTCCGCCATGACAGTTTTTACACATTCACATCTGAAAGTAAAATTATGACTTACATTCTTTTTTTCAATTTAAAGTTTTATTAAGTTTTCTTGTTTTTCATTCAACCAACAAAACACATTCCACATTCACAGATGTGACAGGCTTTAAAAAAAAAATGTTTTTTTAAATAAATAAAAAAATAAAAATAAAAAAAAATAATAATACTTTTGAAAAAATAAAAATACAATTAAAATGAATGATAAAGTCAAATAAAAGCATTTATTTTTCTTAATCTATATATTTTCCTTGGTACATATATATATATATATACGTACATACATACATACATACGTACATACATACGCACATATACATACACACACACACGTACTCAAAAACTAAATTAAAATAAATAAATAAATAAATAAAATAAAAAACATATAACACTTGCAGCAGCACTATCAAGGTTCTTATCAGCTATTTCAAGCATTCGCTGAGACGACGGGCCAATAATTTGTTTTTAGGTTTTACAGTACCTTACACAACATGTGTCTGCGCATTTCCCTAATCACCCCGTTCACTCTGTCCAGTTTGAAATATAGTTGAATAGTGGAGACCAGAGTCTATCAAACTTGGGCTGTCTCTTGTGGAGGTCATAAGTGAGCTTTTCAAGAGGAAGAAAGTCAACAATCTGGTCAATCCACATTTTAAATGTAGGGGGGGTATTAGAGGCCCACAATAGAAGAATACATTTCTTAGCAAAGTATGTAATAGTCATAAGCAAATTTTCTCTGTCAGGATCAAGGACAAAGTCCTGCTGGGCATTAAGAAGATAGATACACGGGGTCATATCAAACTGTACCTCTAGTATTTTCTGTGCAGCAGTATGTACAGATTGCCAGAATCTGGCAATCTCCCTACAGCTCCAAAATACATGCATATAGGTTCCGCTTTCAGAGGTACATCTTTTACAGTTAGGAGACATATCTGTTTTCATTCTATGGAGTCTCAAAGGAGTATAATAAAATTTGTACAAAAATGTGTAATTAGATTCTTTCATTTTTACACTGGTAGAGGAGCAGTATACCCTGTCGCAAACCTCCGCCCATAACTCATCACTGATAGTCAGACCAAGGTCCTTTTCCCAGATTATTTTCAAAGGAGTAAAGGAGGAGCTTCCTTTCTCAGAAAGGAGTCTATAGATGTATGATATTTTGCCTTTAATGGATTGTGCTGTGACAAGAAGGGTTTCAACTTCATTCAACTGAGTTCTAAACCTCCTATTGGAGGTAAATGAGGAAATTACATGTCTAATTTGAAGATATTTAAAAAAATGGGATCTTGGCACATCGAATTCACTGCAGAGCTCTTGAAAGGATTTCAGTGTAGTGGTTTTCTGATGAAATAGGTCTGAAAAGGTCCTGATTCCTAGAGTATGCCAAAGATTAAAGTTGGCATCCCTCAGGGCTTTTGGCAAGTCTGGGTTGCCTACTATAGGCGAGTGAGAACATATTTGGGAGGAAATGCCCAGGTATTTCTTACAGTCCCTCCACGCTAGTAGGGTGCTGTAAATCGCAAAGGTTTTGGCTATGTTGCCCACTTCACTAAAGTTATTAATGAATATAATTGAGCTTAAGGGCAATGAACCACAGGATTGGGCTTCTATCTAAATCCACGTTGACTCTTGTCTGTTTGTGATCCATGTTAACATGTTGCGGATTTGGGCAGACCAGTAGTACAGTTGAAGGGAGGGAAGGGCAAGACCCCCTTTAGATTCAGGTTTTGATAAAGTGGAAAACTTGATCCTAGGTTTTTTATTGCCCCATATAAATTTGGTGATGCTTTGGTTAGTTGTTTTGAAGAAGGAAACTGGGAGATAGCATGGGAGCATCTGAAATAAGTAGTTTAGTCTAGGGAGGACGTTCGTACGGATTACATTAATTCTTCCAACTAAGCTAATTGGGAGGGAGATCCAGGTTTGGAGATCGTTCTTGATTCGATCCAGGAGTGGAAGATAATTTTCCTTAAAAAGGCTATTCAGATCTGGTGTTATGAAGATCCCGAGGTATTGAAACCCCTGTGTTTTCCATTGGAAAGGACAAAGTGTCTTCATAGAGCTGGTGAGTGTAATATTGAGAGGGCAGACAGTGGATTTGTTAAAATTGATCTTATAACCTGAAAACTTGCCATACTGAGCAATTGTGTCTAAAATGAGAGGGAGGGATTTCTCAGGGTTGGATATGTAGAGCAAGACATCATCCGCGTAAAGCGAAATCTTGTGCTGCAGGCCACCTGCAGAAACACCCATAATACTTGGATTGCTCCTTATCAGCTCTGCCAGAGGCTCCGCCCTGAAAGTGCTATGGGTCCGATTGTACATGTGGCTGAATTTATGAAACTCTTTGGGATAAAAATGTAATCTATACGGGAGTAGGTGTTATGGACATTAGAGTAGTATGTATAGTCCATAGATGAGCTATTATTCTCTCTCCAGATATCTATCAGTCCCATCTCTTTAGTAAGAGAGTTCAACATCTTTGCAGATCTAGGATTTGTGGTGGGGACTTGAGATGATTTGTCTAGGGTTGGGTTAAGGGTACAATTAAAATCTCCAGCCACCACGCCAAAGGAGACACAATGCTCATTGAACAGGGTTATGATTTTTGACATGAAGGCAGGAGTATCTGTGTTAGGGGCGTATATGTTTAATATAGTAATTGGTTGACCATATAGTGACCCAGTTATCAAAATAAATCTCCCCTCCGGATCAGATATGTTTTTGTCAATTATGAATGGAACATTTTTATGGATAAGTATGGCTGTGCCTCTACTGTTTGATTTGAAAGATGAGAAATACACCTGTCCCACCCAAGCTCTGCGGAGTTTGGCATGTTCAGCATCACAGAGGTGTGTCTCTTGTAATAGCGCAATGTCTGCTTTTTCCTTTTTTAGAGCACATAGTATATTTTTTCGTTTTATTGCATGACCTAGACCATGGCAGTTCCATGTCAATAGATTTAAGGTACTAGTCATCGTCATCGAGCAGTAATCGAACTTTAGTGCAAGTCATCGCTGGGTAAAAGTGGATAGTAATTACAGCTGCGTTCACATAAAAGGAAAATAAATGGTGTACATAAAATAATAATCTCTGAACACCCCAGCCGAGTTCCCAAACAACTCGACACATCCCGTTGGATCTATTACCCCCCCGCTCAGTCTCAATTCTGTGTTCCGAATAAAACAAAAACCGGGAACAGTTAGCAACGCACGTCTCCCTCTCCCCACCAAAGAAATGCCTCATCCTCTCCACCCCGCATTGAGTAAATAACACAGTTGCCCTCGTCCAGACCACAGTAAAAGAGGGGAGAAAAATAAAAATCAATAGCCCAGCCTACATATACCTCCCCCAAGGGACATAGGGAACCCCAGGTAATAATAGCAACAACAACAAAAAACAGGGAAATAAAAGTAGGCTGAAACATTAGTAGGCCTAGGTTAGGCTATACAGCCCATCCCTCTCAGTTAAAGGAAAATAAATATAAATTGGACGGCTATAATGACATTTAGGGGGTGGATCTCTGGATATCGGCTATATGTCGTCTTACCTCCTTTAGTAATGGCATTAATCGCATTTAGTCATTGGTCTGTTTCTCATTGGCCAGGATTGTCTTTCAAAAAACGTTTTGCCTCTTCGGGAGTTTTGAAGTGTCGCAAGGCTCCTTGGTGAAGAATCCTGAGCTCGTTTGGGTATTTGAATCCCCTGAAGATGCCTCGGTCAATTGAGTATTTCTTCACTTCGTCAAATTCTCGGCGCTTTCGGCGTATTCCAGCTGACAGGTCCTGGTGTAAAGCGAGTTTGGTGTTTCCCACTGTGATGGTGTTGTTTTTCGCCGCCAGTAGGACTCGTTCCTTGTCGGTGAATTTCAGAAAACGTATGGTGATTGGGCGCGCTGGTTGTCCGGCTGCTGCTGGGGGCCTCAGTGCTCGGTGAGCTCTCTCAAGTTCTATGGGCCTGTCGGTGGGCAGGTGGAGCCACTCGGGAAGTTTGTCTTGCAGGTAGCGGATCAGTGGCATGTTTCCCTCTTCTTTTTCGCCCAGATTGAATAGAACACAATTATTCCTTCGCCCCCTGTTTTCCAGGTCCTCTGTTTTCTCTTCCAGATGCTCGATTTTCTTTTTAGCATATGCTATTGTTTCCATGGCATCTGTCAATAAGTTTTCCATGGATAGGATTCGCCCCTCTGCCTCGTCCAGGCGCCCCGCGTTTATGGTTATCTTGTTGTTGATGTCAGGCAAAGCGTTTTCCAGGATTGTCACCTTGCCCCCTATCGCACTGAGCTGAGAGTTAATGGCATCTAATTTGGTGTTTAGTTCTGTACGTTGGGATCTCAACTCAGAAAGGATGTCTTCGACAGAGTGCGAGGTTGGCATTCGTTGTGCCTCGTGGGGGAGCGGGTTCTCTTGCTCCTGGCTAATGGCGCTAGTTTTTTCTGAAGCTAGCTTCTTCTTGGAGGCTTTTTCCGTCGCTAATACTCGAGTCCGGGTAAAAATGTCACATGTAGTGTCGCCTTTTGTAGCCGCCATGACTTTTTCTTACTAAAGCTAAATGAGTGTGAACTTGGAGTGGAGGTAAGATTAGGAATTGGAAACTACTTGTGCGGAGCTCTTAGTTCATGCGGCCATCTCGTTCAAGGGTCACGTCAGGACACCATGACTTACATTCTGATAACTTGCTCTTATTTCTCTTCCTGGGGGTCCCAGTGATCAAATGAAGTCACATTTTCTTTGATAAAATCAATTTTTATAGTCTAAATCAAAACATTTTATAACCCGTTTGTGCCGTGAATTCCATCTCTATCAATTTTTTACAGAGCATTCGACGTAATTACACACGGTAAACAATCAGTTATCTAGTCATGGTTGGTTTCAGTGCATTCCTCTGGATGTTTGCAACACAGCCAAACGTCTTTGTTTTTTTTGCGGGGAGTATTGACCGAAGTGAATTGATTTGAAGACAACGAGCAATGACTACCTTGCGCACCAATAATTTTAGCGAAGCTTTGTTGATTGACTGTATTTCTGACCAATGACCACTGATCTTCTTGAAATATATCTGGGTAGATAGCCAATGAGCTGAGGTAAACGCCAGTATGTAATGGTTTTGGGTTGGACCACCATTCCTTGTTTGTAAATGCACGCGTAAGGAACTCCATTCTCGCCTTGACTATCAGAGGAGTTGCTGTGACGCTTGTTACACGCAGCAGTTTTTTGGAAAGTTGTATTTTTAATGATTTCATTGAAGATATCATGGCGAATAAATCACGAAAAGCGAAGTCAAAGTCTAAAGTGAAAGTGAAAAAGTGAAAGTGTGACAGATTTTTTAGTTTGAGGAATCTTTGAGCGTTATGATTCAAACAGGAGCTGAGGAGCTGTTTCTGCAAGGACAGGACGTACTTCTGGACGGGTAAGTGCTAATGCCGTTTTATGAAATATAAATATATATATATATTATTTTTTTGCAAAAAATATATATATATATATATATTTTGCAATTTGCAATGAAATGTGTGGTTTGTGTGTGTGTGTGTGTGTGTGTGTGTTGGTTTGTTTGGGTGTGTGTGTGTGTGTGTATATATGTATGTGTGTATATATATATATATATATATATATATATATATTCCATGTCAGATTTATTTTCAATTTTTTTATTCAAATCGAATGGAGTAGAACAGCAAACACACACATGGCCACTGCACCTGCTACTCCTCTCCATTTCCATATGAAATAGCCATTGGGTGCTGTTCAGGGGAGGGCAGGCCCACAACAATGGCCAGAGTTGAATGGAACAGCACTTCACCTTAGTGACTGTTCCCTCTGCTCTATACAGTACATATCTGTTTAGTTTATGTGATGATAAAAGGCTCAGACAATACAAATATTTTTTTTAATGTTTTCTTTCACAGTGATAGCGACTCCGACTGGCAGCCCCCGGTGCCAAGCTGCCCGCTCTACCTCTGCCCCCTCTACTAAGGCCTCCAGTGGTGTTCATATGCCACAGTTCATTACTGCAGGCATGACTGTGCCTCAGGGCCAAAAGGGCACAGCATGGAGGCGTCATTGTGTTCTGTGTCGCATGACCTGCACCACTTGTTCAGTTTGTCTCTGCTTTACATCAGAAAGAGACTGCTATGGGACATGGCACAGGCAGCAAAATATTGTGTAGAGGACTTCCAAAGGGTGTACAATTTTTTTTAAATATTATTTTTCTAATATTTTTTTAAACTTTTATTTTTTTGTGTGTGTTAGAATTGGTTTTTGATATGTTGTATATAGTTATTTGCACTGTTGTATATAGTTATAGGTCATTTCACCAATTCGGCCACTTGGGTACATTTGGACAACTTGTGTGGGACACCTGGGTGACTTCATGCTAAATGTCATGTAGCTCACCCATTCCTGAAGTTATCAGTCTGAATCAACTTTACACACCTACAGTTGCCCTCTTGTGTTATCCATCAAAATTATCTCCAGCATCCTATCTGACTGTGTGGCTATTCTAGTACATGTGAAAGATGATGCTACAACAATAAAAAACAGAAAACGTATGCTCTTTCTTTCTCTTTTCTTCCACCAGATCTACTGTGTTATATTCTCCTAAATTCAATTAACAGTTCCACAAACTTCATGTTTCCATTCAAATGATACCAAGAATATGCATATCCTTGCCTCTGGGGCAGAGCTACAGGCAGTTAGATTAGGGTATGTCTTCAGGCGGAAATTGAGAACAAGGGATGCAGCCATAAGAGGTCAATGTGTTTGAGCAAATCAGTTGTGTTGTGGCAAGGTTGGTATACAGAAGTTAGCCCACAGTTACCTCTACTGCAGAGGATAAGTTTATTAGAGTTACCAGCTTCAGAAATTACAGCCCAAATAAATGCTTCACAGAGTTCAAGTAACAGACACATCTCATTATCAACTGTTCAGAGAAGACTGCGTGAATCAGGCCTTCATGGTCAAATTGCTGCAAAGAAACCACTACTAAAGAACACCTCTAAGAAGAAGAGCCTTGCTTGGGCCAAGAAACGAGCATTGGACATTAGACCGGTGGAAATCTGTCCTTTGGTCCAAATTTTATATTTTGTTTCCAACCGGCGTGTCTTTGTGAGACACAGAGTAGGTGAACGGATGATCTCCGCATGTGTGGTTCCCTCCGTGAAGCATGGAGGAGGAGGTGTGAGGGTGCTTTGCTGGTGACACTGTGATTTATTTATAATTCAAGGCACACTTAACCAGCATGGCTACCACAGCATTCTGCAGCGATACACCATCCCCTCTGGTTTGTGCTTAGTGGGACTACCATTTGTTTTTCAACAGGACAATGACCCAACACACCTCCAGGCTGTGTAAGGGCTATTTGACCGAGAAGGAGAGTGATGTGGTGCTGCATCAGATTACCTGTCCTCCACAATCACCAGACCTCAACCCAATTTGAGATGGTTTGAGATGAGGTGGACTGCAGAGTGAAGGAAAAGCAGCCAACAAGTGCTCAGCATACGTGGGAACTGTTGAAAAAGCATTCCAGGTGAAGCTGGTATGCCAAGAGTGTACAAAGCTGTCATCAAGGCAAAGGGTGGCTACTTTGAAGAATCTCAAATATTCTATATTATTTTTGGTTACTACATGATTCCAAACGTGTTATTTCATAGTTTTGATGTCTTCACTATTATTCTATAATGTAGAAAATAAAGATAAATCCTTGAATGAGTAGGTGTGTCCAAACTTTTGACTGGTACTGTATGTCAGAGGGGTTAGCTAAAGTACATACAGATCTGGGGTCAGGTGATATGGGGATTGGGTCACAGAGGAGCAGACACTGGTTTTAGCAGATAGACAGTCATTTCCAAGTGCATGCACACACACACACATACAAATACACACGCCTCTATGGAGCGCCTGACAATAACAACAGGATGTACTGTGGATATTGGTTTTGTAGAGGTTTGAAGGATGTAGGAAATACAGACTAATGATGTCTAGAGACAAAGCATTTGAAGACAGCCAAAATGTCGGATTTGAATTTGCTAAAGGACTACTCGGTAATTTACACTGGCATGTCTCGAGGGTCTTAACAGGTAGTGTTTCGGTAAGCTATTTGGGTAGTTTCCCTGAAATCCTCTTTAGACATTGCTCCCTCTGAATGAATCAATGAGGTGTTTGATATGACTAAGTAATTGCTGTTCAATTTTTTGAAGTGAGTGCACTGCTGTGGAGCGATTTATAAATCAAATATGTTCCACACTGACGATGACCGACAAAATCGCCTAGATCACCTATCGGGAGTAAGCCTTTTAAAACTTTACATTTGACAGATATGAAACTGTACTATGATAATATCCCCTGCTTCCTTACAGTTGTGTAATTAAACTAAGGCCTCAGGTAAAGATGAGTGTCGGTGGACAATATTCAGTAGACGTCTTGGAGTGGAGCTTATTCCTGAGTGGTCTGTCACTGTTCAACAACTTATGATGGAACACGCACTTTTAATCAATAGCTTGTCCTCCCTGCTGAAAACAACAGCATAGACCAGCATAGTTCCAGTTTAGATGGTTTAGGTCAGCGGTGTCACACTCAATTTCCCCACGGGCCAAATTCACAATTCACCGAGGGCTGGAGGGCAACATTTAAAATGTATTAGATTTCCTTGCCGTAAAACATTGCTCAAAATTGTCCTCTAACTATCACTTTTTCCATTTTTGATGGTCCCTGACTGTCTAGCTCTCGTTTCCATGACTGTTAGCAAGCTGGACAGAGTGACCAGACTAAATGTAGGTTCATTATCATTTCTACACAGTTTCGATTTGGTTTAAGTCATTTCTATGTCAATTGAGATCTAGGCTACATCAAAAAGAATCCAAAATGCCATCCAACACAAGGTATTGTATTATAAATTGAGCCAACCTAGAGTGTGAAAGAGTTCTAGCATGTAGATCTCAGAGTTGAAGTCAACATTCACACAGTGACACCGTAAGTTTACTGCTAAGACAATTGATTTGGACTGATGTTTGCGTAAAGAATGCGTGCATGCAGCGTGTGTGTGTGTGTGTGTGCATCTGCGTACATTTGTGTGTTCATGTGAGGATGCATGTGCCTGTGTCTAATGCGCCTGTGTCTAATGTACAATATATATGTGTAACACCTCCTGACAGTCAGATATTCCCAACCCCCCCCCCTTCCCTGTTGAGAACACAACAAACCCTCTGAAGGGCCTGCAGTATACCAGCCACTGAAATCACAACAACATCTCCATGGTGATGGTCATTGTGCCCTGTCTGCGTGCCTCAGAAGGGCTCAGACCTCATTACCAAGCTGAAGGTCATCAGTCCAGACAACAACCAGTGATATTTAGTGACATTTCACTCTTGCACCTCCCATTATATTGAATGGTAGTATGTCCAGAAAAAGATGACAGGGTTGAACAACAGCTCTATTATATGATGGCTGTCAGGAAGGTAACAGGCAAATGTGTAGCGTAGACACACTTTGTTTTTATAATGACAATTATAATCTATAATTGCGCAATAAGGCCCGAGGAATGTGCGGTATATGGCCAATATACCACGGCTAACGGCTGTTCTTATGACGCAACGCAGAGTGCCTGGACACAGCCCTTAGCAGTGGTATACTGGGCATATATCACCAACCACTGCGATTATAAACCAGTTACCAACATAATTAGAGAAGTAAAAATAAATGTTTTTTCATACCTGTGGTACACGGTCTGATATACCACAGCTGTCAGCCAATCAGCATTCAGTTTATAATAACATTTCAATAGCAACATGACACCATTGTGTCACCAAACCATCCATCTTTGGGTCTTTGAAAATGGCTATATAAAACCCAGGTTTTATTGTTAGGATAACCAAACCACATAATCAAATCCGGATCACTCAGAAATAATACACTCAACAGTGCTGTCTATGGCCCCACACTTTTATTACTGACAGCCTCATCATACATGAAAACTCCCCTTACTCATCATCAACAGTGTTGATGATTTGTGAGTCCTAAATGGCACCCTATTTCCTTTATGGTACACAACTTTTGACCAGAGTCCAATGGTTAGTAGTGCACTACATAGGGAATAGGTTGCCATTTGGGACATGTGATTGAGTATTCATCTGACAGGTCCTGGTCCAGAGAGGGCAGAGAGAGACGGATGTTGTTTGAAGGTTGTGTCTCTGTCTGTGACACTCCCGAATGTGACCGCTCTGTGAAGCGCACTGTTGCATCTGAATAACAGCGAATGCAAAACGCACCAGCTCCTCAACGAAGAACTAATGTGAAAGTACTGACAGACTGTCTTGCCTGTCACGTCAACTACTATTAGGAGATACAGTTGAAGTCGGAAGTTGACATACACCTTAGCCAAATACATTTAAACTCAGTTTTCACAATTCATGACATTTAATCCTAGTAAAAAAATCCCTGTCTTAGGTCAGTTAGGATCACCACTTTATTTTAAGAATGTGAAATGTCAGAATAATAGTAGAGAGAATGATTTATTTAAACTTTTATTTCTTTCATCACATTCCCAGTGGCTCAGAAGTTTACATACACTCAATTAGTATTTGGTAGCATTGCCTTTAAATTGTTTAACTTGGGTCAAACATTTTGCGTAGCCTTCCACAAGCTTCCCACAATAAGTTGGGTGAATTTTGGTCTATTCTTCCTGACAGAGCTGGTGTAAACTGAGTCAGGTTTGTAGGCCTCCTTGCTCGCACACACTATTTCAGTTCTGCCCACAAATTCTCTATAGGATTGAGGTCAGGGCTTTGAGATGGCCACTCCAATACCTTGCCCTTTTAATCCTTAAGCCATTTTGCCACAACTGTGGAAGTATGCTTTGGGTCATTGTCCATTTGGAAGACCCATTTGCGACCAACTTTAACTTCCTGACTGATGTCTTGAGATGTTGCTTTAATATATCCACATCATTTTCTATCCTCATGATGCAATCTATTTTGTGAAGTACACCAGTCCCTCCTGCAGCAAAGCACCCCCATAACATGATGCTGCCACCCCGTGATTCACGGATGGGATGGTGTTCTTTGGCTTGCAAGCTCCTCCTTTTTCATCCAAACATAACGATGGGCATTATGGCCAAAAAGTTATATTTTTGTTTCATCAGACTAGAGGACATTTCTCCAAAAAGTACAATATTTGTCCCCATGTGGAGTTGCAAACCGTAGTCTGGATTTTGTTATGGTGGTTTTGGAGCAGTGGCTTCTTCCTTGCTGAGCAGTCTTTCAGGTTATGTCGATATAGGACTCATTTTACTGTGGATATAGATACTTTTGTACCTGTTACCTGCATCTTCACAAGGTCCTTTGCTGTTGTTCTGGGATTGATTTGCACTTTTCGCACTAAAGTACGTTCATCTCTAGGAGACCGAATGTGTCCCCTTCCTGAGCGGTATGACGGCTGCGTAGTCCCATGGTGTTTATACTTGCCTACTATTGTTTGTACAGATGAACGTGGTACCTTCAGGCATTTGGAAATTGCTCCCAAGGATGAACCAGACATGTGGAGGTCTACAATTTTCTTTCTGAGGTCTTGGCTGATTTCTTTTGATTTTCCCATTATGTCAAGCAAAGAGGCACCGAGTTTGAAGGTAGGTGTCACGTTCGTCATAAGGATCGGACCAAGGCGCAGCGTGGTATGCGTACATTCTCTTTTTAATGAATGAACAAAAACAACAAACAACCAAATGACCCGTGACGCTATACAAACTAGTGCTGACAGGCAACTAAACATAGACAAGATCCCACAACTAACAATGGGGAAAATGGCTACCTAAATATGATCCCCAATCAGAGACAATGATAAACAGCTGTCTCGGATTGGGAACCATATCAGGCCAACATAGACATACAAAAATCCTAGATGACAAAAACCCTAGACATACAACAACTAGAGTACCCACCCTAGTCACACCCTGACCTAACCAAAATATATAGAAAAACAGAGAATCTAAGGTTAGGGCGTGACAGTAGGCCTTGAAATACATCTACAGGTACACCTCCAATTGACTCAAATTATGTCAATTAGCCTACCAGAAGCTTCTAAAGCCATTACATAATTTTCTGGAATTTTCCAAGCTGTTTAAAGGCACAGTCAACATAGTGTATGTAAACTTCTGACCCACTGGAATTGTGATACAGTGAATTATAAGTGAAATAATCTGTCTGTAAACAATTGTTGGAAAAATGACTTGTGTCATGCACAAAGTAGATGTCCTAACCGACTTGCCAAAACTATAGTTTGTTAACAAGACAGTTGTGGAGTGGTTGAAAAACTAGTTTAATGACTCCAACCTAAGTGTATGTAAACGTCCGACTTCTACATCTCGACCTCACTGTGTTGTACAGCAGTACGTACCTCAAGCGTTATCTTATTGACTCCTCCATCACCTCTCTCTCTTGCTGTTTATTTAATGTATAGTACAATTACTTATGATCGTCAACGCAACATTTTGTCTAACAAAGGCATATAATTCCAGTACGTCCTGTGAAAGCTTCAACGCATTCAGTTCAGACTGACCAGGTATCCAATTTCCTTTACGTTCCATTTCGACCACTATCCATTTGTACAGTGACACATTCCCTTGCAGTATAGTATGCAATAAATGCAACATGAATTAATACCATCAATTATGGATAGAATCTATAAGAGCACGTCCCCCACACACTGAGAGCACATACGGTATTATCAATGTACTATCATTCAGTTTTGTTCTATGGGAGGCTGTCACTATCTATCTCCTGATTATTGTGACGCACGGCCATTTACTGTTACGGGCAGCTATATTTGTCATGAAGAGTATAATGGTTATTATCATAGAAATAGAATGAAATAGATTGGTTCTATTTCTATGGCTATATGAGGGAGGGCTCTGCGTAAAGTAGTACATGTTTTCTCTCTATGCACTCTATTTCCTTCAGCCATAAGGGACATTGAATCTATACATACAATAGTTTAGCTAGTATGTAATAATTCCACTTGATCAATGGTCAAAGTAAAGGACAGGAACACCATACAAAATTATAAGTAGTCCCATATGCTTGAGATGCCGCTGTTAGTTATTTCTGACATTGGGTGAATACAGTTTCACACCTTAGCAATGAGTCTCGCACATCCACACCCTATTGCCTTTGGTACTCATTTGTCTCGCTTGTATCTCCCAGATAGCTCATAATTCTCACAACCACACTACACTTCTATTTCTACACCAAAACATACAGGGAGTAAGTGGAACCCATCCAAACATAGATGAACCATAGAATCCAAACCCGCATCCCTTCACCATAGATGAACCTTAGAATCCAAACCCGCATCCCTTCACCATAGATGAACCATAGAATCCAAACCCGCATCCCTTCACCATAGATGAACCATAGAATCCAAACCCGCATCCCTTCACCATAGATTAACCATATAATTCAAACCCGCATCCCTTCCATAGATAAACCATAGAATCCAAACCCGCATCCCTTCACCATAGATGAACCATAGAATCCAAACCCGCATCCCTTCACCATAGATGAACCATATAATTCAAACCCGCATCCCTTCCATAGATAAACCATAGAATCCAAACCCGCATCCCTTCACCATAGATGAACCATAGAATCGAAACCATCATCCTTTCTATGACCCCTATCAACAGAGTGCAAACCCTCATCCTTTCACCATAGATAAACCATTAAAACCCTAATCCTTTCACCATAGATAAACCATTAAAACCCTAATCCTTTCACCATAGATAAACCATTAAAACCCTAATCCTTTCACCATAGATAAACCATTAAAACCCTAATCCTTTCACCATAGACAAACCATTAAAACCCTAATCCTTTCACCATAGATAAACCATTAAAACCCTAATCCTTTCACCATAGACAAACCATTAAAACCCTAATCCTTTCACCATAGATAAACCATTAAAACCCTAATCCTTTCACCATAGATAAACCATTAAAACCCTAATCCTTTCACCATAGACAAACCATTAAAACCCTAATCCTTTCACCATAGATAAACCATTAAAACCCTAATACTTTCACCATAGATAAACCATTAAAACCCTCATCCTTTCTATGACCCCCATCAGCATCACCCCATCCGCCTGTCCTTACCTTTCCCACTGAGCTCCAGGCACTCCAGGGACAGGACAGAGTTCTCCAGGGAGAACCTTCAAAACAGGCTGCCAGCCGTGTGGTACACACACACCTCCACGACACACACACACACACACACACACACACACACACACACACCTAGCGACGACTTACACACTCACACCTGAGACAGCCTGAGAGAAGCTCCTCTCCTCTCCTCCCCTCCTTCAGAGCGCCTCTCTCTCCTCTTCCTCCTCTTCCTCCTCCCCCTCTCAATACCTGCAGCTCCTGAGAGCTGCCAAGGATGACTGAGCCTCTCCCCCTGAATGGAAGCCTCTCAGAGCAGAGAAGAAGGGGGAGAGAGAAATAAAGGGGGAAAGAGGAGGGATAGAGTGATGCATCTCACGTAGGAGGTGCGATGCTTGGAAAGGAAGGGGGAGTCAAGGCACAATGATCTTCTACTAGCCACTACCGTGTGTGTGTGTGTGTGTGTGTGTGTGTGTGTGTGTGTGTGTGTGTGTGCGCGTGTGTTGGAAGGGAGGGAGGGAGGGAGGGAGGGAGGGAGGGAGGGAGGGAGGGAGGGAGGGAGGGAGGGAGGGAGGGAGGGCTCGGGGGCTTAGGGAGGAATCTTCTGATTGGTGCTTATATCAAGAACGTCCTTCCTGTTTAGTGACATCATCATGGTTCACCACACATTGGCTGTGTCCTGATTCTCCACCCTACACTTGGACTCTTTCTCGTATGAATTGAACACTGATGAAAACTCCTTCCAACCAATCCTATACCTTTAAATTCATGACAGGAGTGTGCAAGTGCACGCTTCTGGGAAAGGGTGGAGAATTGAGATGTTGCCAAAATCCAAGTAATAAGAGAGACTAGGAAAGCTATGAAACTCAATAAAGTATTCATCTGTATTGTATTATGGCTGTAGCTAGCTATTAGCATTATGCTCACGAAGCAGTGCACATAAAAACATTACGGCTTCATTGACCGAGTGCATGAACCACCTCCTCGCTTCAAATCAAAATGTAATTGTAACTGGCTGCATATCAGCGCCAAACAATAGCCATACTATAAAATGCTAACTTTTTTGATAACTGGGAGACAAGAAATTGTTCCGAGGCACAATTTATTCTTGGTTACAGAAAACGTCCATCAGGGAGATCTCCCCCTTGGCTAGTTTACAATCAGAGATTGACATGCGGGCCATTTCTAAATACAGATTTAGTGCACATTCAATATCTCAGGGGTGTTGAACCGCCATAAATCTAAATTCCCCTCCTCACCTCGCCTGCTCAAACTCATGAGCTACATATACTTCACATCAGATGCCATACAACTTTCGGTAATACATTGAGTCAGCTAGCCATTGGTGAAAACACTTCCAACGAGAGAATTTCCCCTCTCTTCCATCTCCCAATGGTGAGATAAACAAATTGTCTCTGTCTTTGTCATTGTGTATATGTCTGTCCTGTGTCCCTGTCCTTGTCAATGTCCGTCTCCCACTCCCTCTCTCTGTCCAATACCAAACACAGAAATCAGCCCACAATCAGGGAATTGAAAGGATTTATTTGAAGAGAAATCAGCCCACCCAATCTCAAAACTCCCAAACCCCCATCTCACCCCAACACTAATACCCACTAGAGAAGCCTCATTGGGGGGAGGCACACACCAAGGTCAGTGAGGGTAGTGAGGTCTAATAACAAACAGATCCTTCCAGACAGCCAGACTGATAAGTCTGAGTTTGAGTCCGAATTCACTGCTTCATTAGGCACATCATTAAGTCACATTAGAGGAGTGGAGATAACTTGCAGGGCCCCACGTGATAAACTGTCCCTACCTGCTCCATCTCTCTCCCTATCTCTCTCTCTCCCTCTCTCTCTCTCTCTCTCCATCTCTCTCCCTATCTCCCTCTGTCTCTCTCACTCTCCCTCTCTCTCACACACACACATACACACACACACATACACACACACATACACACACACACATACAGATAGAGTGGAAGTCGGAAGTCGGAAGTCATTAAAACTCATTTTTCAACCACTCCACAAGTTTCTTGTTAACAAACTATAGATTTGGTAAGTCGGTTAGGACATCTACTTTGTACATGACACAAGTCATTTTTTCAACAATTGTATACAGACAGATTATTTCACTTATATCTGTACCACTGTATCACAATTCCAGTGGGTCAGAAGTTTACATACACTAAGTTCACTGTGCCTTTAAACAGCTTGGAAAATTCCAGAAAATGATGTCATGGCTTTAGAAGCTTCTGATAGGCTAATTGACATAATTTGAGTCAATTGGAGGTGTACCTGTGGATGTATTTCAAGGCCTACCTTCAAACTCAGTGCCTCTTTGCTTGACATCATGGGAAAATCAAAATAAATCAGCCAAGACCTCAGAAAGAAAATTGTAGACCTCCACAAGTCTAGTTCATCATTGGGAGCAATTTCCAAATGCCTGAAGGTACCACGTTCATCTGTACAAACAATAGTACACAAGTATAAAAACCATGGGACCATGCAGCCGTCATACCGCTCAGGAAGGAGACGCGTTCTGTCTCCTAGAGATGAACGTACTTTGGTGTGAAAAGTGAAAATCAATCCCAGAACAAGAGCAAAGGACCTTGTGAAGATGCTGGAGGAAACAGGTACAAAAGTATCTATATTCACAGTAAATCGAGTCCTATACCGACATAACCTAAAAGGCCGCTCAGCAAGGAAGAAGCCACTGCTCCAAAACCACCATAAATAATCCAGACTACGGTTTGCAACTGCACATGGGGACAAAGATCATACTTTTTGGAGAAATGTCCTCTGGTCTGATGAAACAAAAGTAAAACTGTTTGGCCATAATGACCATCGTTATGTTTGGAGGAAAAAGGGCGAAGCTTGCAAGCCAAAGAACACCATCCCAACCATGAAGCACGGGGGTGGCATCATCATGTTGTGGGGGTGCTTTGCTGCAGGAGGGACTGGTGCACTTCACAAAATAGGTGGCATCATGAGGTAGGAAAATGATGTGTATATATTGAAGCAACATCTCAAGACATCACATTAGTTAAAGATTGGTTGCAAATGGGTCTTCCAAATGGACAATGACCCCAAACATACTTCCAAAGTTGTGGCAAAATGGATTAAGGACAACAAAGTCAAGGTATTGGAGTGGCCATCACAAAGCCCTGACCTCAATCCTATAGAACATTTGTGGGCAGAACTGAAAAAGCATGTGCGAGCCAGGAGGCCTACAAACCTGACTCAGTTACACCAGCTCTGTTAGGAGAAATGGGCCAAAATTCACCCAACTTATTGTGGGAAGCTTGTGGAAGGCTACACAAAACGTTTGAACCAAGTTAAACAATTTAAAGGCAATGCTACCAAATACTAATTGAGTGTATGTAAACTTCTGACCCACTGGGAATGTGATGAAAGAAATAAAAGATTAAATAAATCATTCTCTCTACTATTATTCTGACATTTCACATTCTTAAAATAAACTGGTGATCCTAACTGACCTAAGACATGGAATTTTTTACTAGGATTAAATGTCATGAATTGTGAAAACTGAGTTTAAATGTATTTGGCTAAGGTGTATGTAAACTTCCGACTTCAACTGTACACACACACAGACACACAGGTTTCACCCCTTTCTCGCCATCTCTATCTCTTTCTATCACTCCGTCACGCTGAGGCCAAGCCACTTACCAGAGTCCGAGCTGGATGATGCCACGGGCATTTTGGAAATCTGGTCTTCCCAAATCCTCTTCTTTGAATCTTGTTAGGTCAGCTGGAGAGAGATAATGAGAGAGGTAGGGAGAAGAACATGGTAAACAAGCATTAATTATTCATCAGTTATGAAAACGACCACCCTCAAACACCCAACTGGAGAAATGGACCAAGAGGAGGGAGGGACGATAAGAGAAGCAGACAAAAAGCGGTAGAGGGAGACTGAGGGAGTTCTCCCTCATGTTATTTACGCCCACCCAGTCCCAGTATAGTTCCCATGCCCACACATGCCCATTCCCCTGTTGTCAGTGTCTAATTATAGGTAACACCCACACTGCCCAACTCAGTTTCCACGAAGTCAACTATAGCTAGTTAAAGAGATTGGCTACAGTAAGTGAGTGGGCAGGATAACATGTTGTACTAGCTTGGAGAGGATCGTTAAGGCATCTGATTGAACCCATTGGCATTACGCTTAATGTCATCAGGAACTGACTGGAGAGGCTCAACAACTTCAGACATGTTCTAAATCAATTGTTTGCCGATGGATTTGTGAAGAAGAGTCCTAGAATTGTGTTACATTGCAGCAGTGAGAAATCAAGGACAAATAGCAACGGATTGAAGAGTCGAGTGAGATGTTAGTGTGTGAGAGAGCTGGAGAGAGAGAGAGAGAGAGTGAGTGAGAGAGAGGGGGAGAGGGAGAGAGAGAGGGAGAGGGAGAGAGAGAGAGAGAGAGAGAGAGAGAGCTGGAGAGAGAGAGAGAGAGAGAGGGGGAGAGGGAGAGAGAGGGAGAGAGAGAGAGAGAGGGAGAGGGAGAGGGAGAGAGAGAGAGAGAGAGAGAGAGAGACAGAGGGAGAGGGAGAGAGAGAGAGGGAGAGAGAGATGGGGAGAGAGAGAGAGAGAGAGAGAGAGAGGGAGAGGGAGAGGGAGAGGGAGAGAGGGAGAGGGAGAGGGAGAGGGAGAGAGAGAGAGAGAGAGAGAGAGGGGGGGAGAGAGAGAGAGAGAGAGAGAGAGAGAGAGAGAGAGAGAGAGAGAGAGAGAGAGAGAGAAATGGAACAGAGGTGGAAAAAGTGAAGTTGATGAAGGAGAACAGCATCCAATGATGCTAATGCCTGGTTGCCATGACAATATACAGCAGACTGTGGTCAGGGTGAAGGGGTGGTAGCCAAATAGGAGGGAAAGTCTATCATTCAACCGCCTCATCACATACACACACACACACACACACACACACACACACACACACACACACACACACACATACACTTCCTACACTATAGAGCACAAAGCACAATCATCATCTAAAAAGTGTGTGTCTATGCAGATTAGTATATTACCACCACATCAACACTTAGACAGAAGCTCGAATTGTAGTTCCTGCTGTGCCATTGAAACACACTGAAACCCAGAGTGTGAAATGTACTCTACCACTGCCCAGGGCTTTGTATAACACTGATCTACGCAGATCAGGCTCTTAAAACATTCACACCAGTTCACCCCCCCCCCTCCCCCAGCTTATCCCTCCCTCCCCAGCCCTCTGGTGTTCACACTGGGAAATGACAGAGCACACAGGCAAGCACACACACGATAAAGCACACACAGACGCGCACACACACACATACAGTTGCTCTCTCACACATAGACGCACAACAAACACGCACACACAAATGACAGAGCTTGTTAAAAGTATGCAGGCAGCTTGCAGGCAGCCTTGGCCATGCTTGAGCTGGGTTTACAGAGGGTGAAGAGAGAGAGAGAGAGAGGGGTCAGCATTTTCCTGCTTTATTTCGCCAGCTCTCTCCCTCTCTTTTTTTCCGGAGCGTTTCTTATGCAGGGGCAAAATCAGCCCAATGACGCTGCACACCGAATGATATCATTTTCTTAGCCTATTATGAAAACGGATGAAATTGTAATCAAGCGATTAGGCCTTTATAAAGCACTTTCCAATTGAAATAATAAGGGTATATAAATGTACAATAGTTGCATTACATTCTACAACAGAGATCAGGGCCTGTAGCTGTGCTCCTGCTAGGTATTTTATATTGTGGGGACCGCTTAGTCTTTAGGTGTGATCCAAAGTCCCACGTTCTCTGTCATACTGAGCCCAGGCTACATCGACACCACAGCTGCTATGACATCATGCTCGCAGCGCAGGCCTGCAATCATCATCTCTCCACCCTGCCAACCAATTAAGAGAAGCGCAACGCTGAAGTGGAGAGAAACACTGACACTGGGCCAGGGCCACACAAACAGAGGGACGGACGACAACAGGATTAACACAATCTCAGAGAGAGGAGTGCGAAACACTGAGGGTAGCATTTCTATTTCTATACAGTCATTTACAGGTCTCTGATATATATTTGTGAAAGGTTTTCTGTTACATAAGCTAGGTGTCTTGGATCCACATCTTGGCCAGGAGCCAGCACCTACTTTCTTAATGTGTGGTCCTGGCACACGGGTGTTATATCTACCCCCAACAGGTAGGTTGCACCTTAAATCTGTGATGCCAACACGCACACACACAAACCCTTTTTTCTCACCCACACACACTGTTACTGACAGACACAGACTCTTTGACACACACATACTCTGACAGAAACAGACACACACAAACGCACGCACGCACACACACATACACCACAACCAAATCCTAATCCACGCGTGGCTCACGTCACGCCTAAAAATAACCCTGCCTGCACTCCCACAGGTTCCTCTCCTCCTCTCATTGCATCACAGGGGGAAAGCGCTCGTATCCAAGACAACCGCAAGGACCTCTTTTCTTTTTTCCACTGGTTTGCCATGGCAACAAGGAAAAAGGCGTAAAATAATAATAAGGGGAGAGGGGATTGCAATTGTACTCAATTGGGGAATAATGAAATGCAAATGGTAGTAGTTTAATGTGTCTCTGCTATTGAATTGTAGTTTTTCTTTTTATATCAAAACAATACTGAGAATAAATTGTAGAGGGTGAACAGCACCATTGAAATCCAGAGTATTGCCTTCAAAATTAATCACAGTGGAATCGATCACAGCACAGTGAGATACACAAGCTGGATCACAAGGCTTAAACGGCCGTTTAAAAAGGCCAACTCAGAGGTCTATGATGAAAGCTCTCAATGAGAAATGTCTTTGTGAACTTGATCTCTCACCCGAAAGACTGATTAACTTGATTTCAGATTTCAGATATGCATCATGTCTCACCAAAGTGCATGAATAAACTTCAGGAGTGTGTGTCTGATTGTACACTTTATATAGTTTATATTCAGGTCCACTGGTGCTATATTTAAGTGGCAAGCGTATGGTGTATTTGGTCTGGGGCCGGGGCGGTATTCATATAGTGTCTTAGAGTAAGAGTGCTGATCTACGATCAGTTTTGCCTATTAGATCATAATGAATGTGATTACATGGACAGGAGGGACCTGATCCCACTCTGACACCGGCCCTGATTTCTCCATGAAAAACTAAAGGTAGAGAATTACAGAACATTTATAAGGAGCTTTTAAATAACAGATTAAAGGTTTTACTTATTTACTTAAGAGCTGTGAAATCAGGTGTGACCTAAATTCCTCCTTAACAAACTCAAACTTCTGTGAATCTGTGTCACACAACGGGAGCCCGAAATAACTTGAATTCGCTACATCAAAACAAAATATTATTTTGTAGGGAGGAGAAAGAAACTAATTGAAATGCCATTTGAAGCTAGTACGTGCCACATGGTCAACTGAGATCTGAATGTTCAACACTGTTTTCATTCTCACCACCTCATGTATATTGATGCACACAAAGTGCTACTATAGTTAGCTACTTAAATGTCAACAGTGATAGCCCCAACTCAACTGGAAAATAACATTTTAGCCACAGACACACACACACACACACACACACACACACACACACACACACACACACACACACACACACACACACACACACACACACACACACACACACACACACACAATAGCCTTAGCAGTGAAGCAGTTCCACTGCCAGTATTTCAGTCAAGCTCCCTGTTGCTGGTAATTCAGTCAAGGAAGTACTGATTGAATAAGTCTGAGTAATGACAGGCCTTGGTTCAACGTCACCAACATACCTCTTGACTAAAGACTAAAGTTTCTGACCAAATGTTACAGATAGGATATAGTACAGTACGATATGGTACACTATACGATATATTTAAGCAATAAGGCACGAGGGGGTGTGGTATATGGCCAATGAACCACGGCTAAGGGCTGTTCTTAGACATTACACATCGCGGTATATTGGCCATATACCACATATACCACATTGCGGTATATGTACCACATATACCACATTGCGGTATATTGGCCATATACCTTAGCTGTGGTACATTGGCCATATACCACAAACCTCCGGGTTGCCTTATTGCTATTATAAACTGGTTATCCACTAATTAGAGCAGTAAAAATGTTTTTTTCATACCCATGGTATACGGTCTGATATACCACAGCTGTCAGCCAATCAGCATTCAGGGTTCTAGCCACCCAGTTTATAATACACGATACACAATACGATATACAATACAGTATAATATGATCAGATACGATATTGAGGCCTTCAAAGGCAAAGCTGTGATGTGAAACTCTAGTCACAAAGTTTCTAAACCCTGAGGTGCAACATCGTTAGACTTCCGGGAACGCTTGCGAAACAGACCAAGCAAGCCAAGCCGGGATTTGGGGGTTTGAGAAATCAGTAACCACATTTCCATCCACACATTTTATGCAAGTACTTTACTTCATACCATATAATAAAACATCCTGACAGCTGTGATGGAAACAGGAAGTCTAGGTACAATGTTATAAATGCAGACAGATCATTTGTTCGTTCGACATGATGGGCTCTTTTTGCATCTGTAAAATGAATTGTGCGAGAAATGGCAATGGACATGCCTTAACGCGCAAATGTTGATATAATAAACATCATATCAAAGTAGACTTGGAGTCACGCGATGATATATTGTGTGTTCCTCCCACTATGATTTGGGAAAGCATGCAATTTATTAGGCTACAGATTAGATAAAGTATGATGGAACTTTCAAGGGGTGGTGAAAGTGCACGGTGATGAGCTTGATGCTCCGTTCCAATAAATATCGAGGGTCCTTATTATGGTGACATCGCTCTTTTTCATAATAATCTCATCATGTAGACTAGCCAACCAGCACAGCCAACCCGCACTGTATCTGTGAGCTGTTGGCTAGAGCACAGGTGCCAAAACCAGAGTAGGTACATTTACTATTTAACTATTTAAATAGTACATTTAACGCAACCGTTTTTGCAATGGAATTGAAAATGTGATGGAAACACATAAAAACGTTAGATTTTTATTCGGTACAAAAAAACTTAACATTTTGTGTGCACTACCTCATCCTGCACTCATTTGTATCCGCAACAAGTCCGTTTGGTGGAAACACCACTGGTGGGAATATAGGCATACTTTCTTCATGGGGATTTTAGAATATTCGCATTCAAATCTGTCGCCAATTGGATGGAAACAGATGGTAAGAAAGGTCAAAAATCATTCCTTAGTTGTTAGTTTTCCCAAAATCCAAAGGCACAACCTACATCCGAGAAAAGTAATTAGTTGAACATGTTATTACTCCAGCTCATGAAAGTGACAAACTGACACGTTTTCATTTCCGTCAAAAACAACTTTATATCGAAGGAGTGCCTTTGATTTGACAACCTGCACACGCACAGTTTAGCGCGAGACAAAATGTTTTTGCACATGAGTTTAGCTAGCCAACATCACCATGACATCGCCTACAAGTGTGATCGGGGAATTCTATTGGAGAAGTAGCTTATGCCTATCTTTATACTATACCGTCTTGGATCTAGTGGCCCTGAGTTTTTCCAGAGCACATGAGCTCACCTCAAGTAAAACTCCTGTCCCTATAGAGCCAATCCATACAAAATAATGCAGTAGTCCAGCCCATTTTACATTAGCTATGTCACCATGGTTACAAACCCTAAATTCATCCAGACTGATCTGTTGTGGTAGTGACAGGGGTGACATAAGCATTGTTCACACTGCAGACCCTAATACTCAAATCAGTTGTTAAAATCCGTTTTGGAACTGACTGTCCAAACAGCAAATTAAAAGTGACCAAATCGGATTACACTGGTTGTCATAGTAACGACTGGTATGTGCGCTGTGGTGTAAACTGATTGGTGGTGGTGCTCGTGCTTTCTATAATTCCTTATGTAGCAAGCTAAGGTGACAACAGTGCCTGCCATGAACGTTTTCCAGTTGCTTTAAATGTGGGGCGAAGGACGGAGGGGTGCCACTGGAATAGATGCGTTACACCGTCGCCGGTTAGCCCCACATAGCCTGGTTCCTCTCTAGGTTTCTTCCTAGGTTTTGGCCTTTCTAGGGAGTTTTTCCTAGCCACCGTGCTTCTACACCTGCATTGCTTGCTGTTTGGGGTTTTAGGCTGGGTTTCTGTACAGCACTTTGAGATATCAGCTGATGTACGAAGGGCTATATAAATACATTTGATTTTGATTTTGATTTGATTTGGTTCATCTCTATGCCGACTCACCGTGCCTACAATGGAGGCCCTACCAAATATGGTGGATAAATGAAGATAGTTCACTAAGGGCCATTTACCATTGAAAAAAAAATGCAGTTCCGGTCTACTTAACGGGGTGGGCCTCCCATAGACACCAACGCAATAGCAGCTGGGTCTGGTGTACTTAGCTCATTGACTTTTATTGAAGCAGAAAAAAACAGTCAGTGGGGAGGAAGTCATTGACTTTTATTGAAGCAGAAAAAAACAGTCAGTGGGGTGTCTTGCTTCCTCTTCCATCTCTGGCCTTACCTCTGCACTTTCTCTGCCGACAGCTGATTCAACCAGAGAAGAAATCAAAGCCTGGGAGGCTCGGTTGTTTCTCAGCAACACAGTATCTCCCTAAGCTAAGGATACAGCGCTATGGAGCGGCATAAGAAGAATAGTTCATATGAATATAGGCACAATTAGGTTTGGTATTCAAGATAGAAGTAGCCAAAAACCTTTAGTGGACAGGCTACATAAACATAAAAGGTACAAATTACGTGAGATTTTAGTTCTGGGCTAATGATCTAGGATCCAGTGTTGGGGAGTAGTGAAATATATGTAGTTCAATTAGTAATTTAACTACACATTTTCAGTAGCTTGGTGGTAGTTGAACCAAATAAAAATCTTGATTGTGTTTTCAGTAGTTTCTTTGTTGCCATGTAGCGGTGTAGCTAACTACTGGAACTACACACTATTTTTTGCAAAGTAGGCAAGAATATCCTTTTTTAATTTTTTTTTTACATTTACAGCAGACCTGCCTAATTGTCACTTGAAACTGTTTTTTGTGTTAAATCGTCTAAATTACACATTCTGTTATTAACATCAGACAATTTGTAGTCTATAACATTTCAGATTTAGATATGATTATTTTTCACATAGTAGTTTTTCAAAATACTTTACTTAAAGACATCCTCCGTAAATGTTTTAAACCTCCCTCTTTGGGCTGGATATGTCAATGTGTAGTTCATACATGCATAATCTATGAGCAGAATGAATGTTTTACCTCAATTAGCCACGAAATCCCTAGTTTGAAAGCGACTGTTTCTGGAAGCTGTGCTGCAACATTTCCCACAAAATTTCCCCCATGTGGGCCAGCCCCCTAGCAATTTAAGTTCTAGACAATGAGCAAGATGCACACACAATAGAGTGAGAGCAATGACCTGGTGCACATATCTGCACATATGTGATGTAATACGCAATTTTTGGGGACCACTTTTGGCATGTAAAAAATATACAAAAGTACCGGAGAATCTATTTAAGTAGACTATATTTGTATAGTTTTTTATATAAAGGCTAGTGTTAGTGTATCTTAACTTCTTCCAGTGTGAAGTAATTGGTAGCTTGGTAAACTACATTTTCAGAGTAGCTTCACCAAAACAAATTACACTACCCCATCATAGCCTCTGCTGAGTTGTCAACAACCGGATGTTCCGGTTTTCAAGGAAATGGAAAGAGAGCCTGTGATGCAACTTCCTCATCCACATTTACTGGATTGGTTAAACAGTGCAGAAGAAAACCTCTACGGACAGTTTTGTTCTTCTCGTCAACAGTATCTAGAGTAGGGCAGGGTTCCTCAACTGGTGGCCCGCGGCCCCCCCCCAAGTTTAATTTTGTTGGACAGAAAAGACTATAAAAACACCAGCAAATCAGCTCCAAGTGATTTTTATTTTGGAAATCTGTTCCAAAGTATTCCCACGCATAATAGAGAGATACTGTATATGTGATCGTATACAAATGTAAGCAAGGTTTGAAATGATGATGTTTTAGTCAAATATTATATCTGTTTGGGATTTGTGCGGTCAATTTGCATTATACAAATGATTTCAAAGTATGTTCCCGGCCCCCTGACCATCCGCTCAAGAAAACAAGTTGATGATCCCTGCAGTAGGGGGGGGGGGGGGGGGGGGGGTGTCTTGTTTCATGCATTTACTTTACGCCTGCTAAGTTAGGTTACCCCATCAAAACATTATAGTTGTGAGATTTGAGGCTGCCCTAGGCCCTGCTTAAATATTTTAGAGCTCCTTCCTTCCTTAACCACTGATCTGACACGGTTGGATTGGTGAATGAATAAACTGGTTACCTTGCAGTCATTGCCTCAAGGAAGAAGAGAAGTAAGGATAGAAGGAGGAAGTGAGGGAGGCTTAAGACTGTGGGAGAATCTCAATTAGATTTCCTCTATTCCTCAAGTCCTCTCCTCTGTCCTATCTTCTCCTCGCCTCCTTTTGAAAAAGGTCCAAGTTAATCAAGGTGAGGAGGAGAGGAAATGTGGAAACAAATGCACTTGTATATGAAATGAGGCTACCCTACTGTAGTGTGTCATCAGGCAAATTACGTTTACAGATGTTGAACCCCAAAATACATCTGTAAAATGGTCAAATGAAATGTAGCTAGTTGTGCAAGACATTAATAAATGGATAAGTAGCATGTTGTTTTTAAATGTGTGCATGATTTTCTCATCCGATAAAACAACAGCTGTTTCAAAGGGGGTGTGGCGGATTTCAAAACTCTTCCACAGTAGGATACACCTGAACATCCTTCTCCGGGGGAGGCAATCCAGTAGAGGAGCAAACTCCTCAATTTGCCTCTTATTAACGAATTGACACTCCTTCATATGGCGACTACTTATCGGTTTCCCGGTCACAGAGGAGAGGATGACAGAGGAGTCTAGGAGAGGACGTACTTTTTACTAATTGAGAATCACCACAAATCTGGCAGTGTTTTCATGCTGTGTAAGGAAGTGCTTAGGTCACATTTCTGTGGAGCTCATTGATCGTGCAGCATCACACAGCTGTCAAACCCGCCAAAAATCCTGTTGCAGCTGCAAGTTCTCAAAAGGGAGACTATTAAGAAGGATGAAGTTCCTTTAAGCTGAGCTAAAAGCACTCCAGAATAAGATCTATCACAGTTTTGATGTGTAACTCCGCCAGAGTGATTTGGAAAAACTGTATTAGAAGACTTGAATAACTGCTGAAGCTCATCTCAACCCAAACACCTAATATGATATGATCTATGATTTTAGACATAACCATCTCACTGTAAGTTTGAGTGTAAAGTAACAAAGGACACTATGATGGTTGAAAAGGACCTCTCTTTCTGCCAGCCGTGTCCTTAGTGCTCATTCAGTAGGCGAGACCAGGGTTTCCCAAACTCGGTCCTGGGGCCCCACCTGGGTGCAGGTATGGTTTTTGCCCTAGCACTATACAGCTGATTCAAATAATCAAAAGCTTGATGATGAGTTGGTTATTTGAATCAGCTGTGTAGTGCTGGGGGGGGGCAGTACAGAGTTTGGGAAACCCTGGGCTAGACTACACCCTCTCCCAATTACCTTGTTAGAGAAGATGTCAAAAATGAATGTGTTTACATCATGGTCCATTCCACCAGGTATGATGTTCTGATTGAATGGTAAGGTTAAGTTTCCACGTTATTTCAACAAAACAGATATTTGTGGAAAACTGATTGGAATTGCTAAAAGTCAAAAATGTAAAGGGAAAAAAATTCACCAAACATTTTATCTAAATCCAATGACGGTGAAATGTTTTGTTGATTTCTCCTTAGTTGACAACTGAACCAACCTGATGTTGAACTGAAGTCTGTGCCAAGTACGGAATTGCAGGAAATAAACACTATAATTTATATGTTTTGCTCCACTGTCAATAGGGGGCCGCTAAAGTGTTTTGCTCGCAAACGCCCATCCCTGGGTTAAACTGTTTGCTTGACAGTCGTGGACCCGGGTTCGAGTCCCGGTCGCGGCTACCTCTCATATTTGCTACAATGTCATTACCCAATAAGCTACTGTAGGCTATTACTCTCAGAACTAAATTACACATTATCATTTGTTTGTTTATTCATATATTCACATTAAAACTGAAAGAGAAATGTGGTGCGTAGGGAGTGACGTGAGCATGCACCAGGGAACAGGTGCACATGATGTCCGATCCGACTATCCTTATGGCTACATAAGGTCTGGAATTCTGCTATTGTAAAACAGCCATTCTCTCCCAGTCACAAGTACATTTCCAAGAGTATGATTGATAATCCATCATTAACTTGTAAAGTCAGTGATATAGTATTCTAATTCACAAGCGCAAAGGATGGAAGACCGGACACGGGTTAGACTACATTGTATCTCCTCACACAATTTGGCAGCTATTGAGTGCGGTACGTGGGATAAGAAAATAAATCAGAAATAGCTTGTGCTTTTTCTTAAATGCTTTTCTCTTAGACTATTCCTCACCATCTGTGGGCTTTGTATGCACACCAATAGGCTCCTGCGTAATAACGGTAGCCTAAGCTAGAGGAGGTAGTGCCAGGAATATGCTATCATGTGCAAGATCAACATGATTGATAGTGCGATGCCACCACTATCAATAATTCACAATGTCCAATCCATTCATTCGTAATATGATAGATTCTAGCGTAAAACAAACCACCTGGTGCCACGGGCGCATCACCGCGGAATCACAATCGATTCTAAATAGCCGGGACACAAAGAAAACGATAGCGACAAGAAATTATCATCTTCTACATCAATAACCATTCTTTCTGTTCAACAAATCACTACTTTAGGAGCTCATATTAGGTTACCTTGCTTCTGTTGCTCCCACTGTCCAATTCGAGACGAGAGCGAAGACGGCGCGGCTGAAATGTCAAATCCCCGAGCACCGTTGCTGAAGATTAAAGGGAAAACGGTATGTGTGCCACAGTGCAGAACCCACCGAACTGCGGTTTGAATGCTTCTTGTCGTGCAGGTCTTGAGTCTAGATGACTTAAATATCTAAATATCACACGTGATAAGACAGCACAATGTACCATAAACAAAGTAAGGAAATAGTACACTATACTGTGTCCAAAAGTTTCAAAATGATGAGTTTCATCTTCAGCATAGGATACTGTATTAAATTGCTGATTCTTCAATACATCCCTACTCTTTTTGAGACCGTTGTAAGGAATTATGGTAAATGTATAGGCTGGCCACGTCCTGCAGCAAGGTCAGTAGAATATGTGGTCTAATGCATAAATTACAAGTCCAATGGCAAATAACGTACAGAGAGCATTTTCCTTGTAATATACTGTCACCCAGTGGTATGAATATGTCACATACAATGATATTACTCTTATAACCATGTTTAATAATAAGCCTGAAGTGGTGGTTGGTGTAGGATCATTTCCAATCATGGCTTTTGGATATAAATATTGGTTTGCTTATCTGTTGAGTCACAGAAACAGAAAGGCTTTCAACAAAATTCACTGTGACAAGATGTATAATAACACATTTATTTATTATTCATTGTTGAATTTAATTACAAATGATGTCAACAACCAAAAATAGACAATTATGTGTTGAAATGAGAGAGTGAGAAAGAGAGACAGAGATGTTGAAAATAAATAGTGGGCCACACAGTCCAGTGAAGGTTGCCAGTTGAGCAGCCTATTTGAGTTGTTGTAAGGCCCACCATTTGAGTGGAACAGCATGCCAGTGGGACGGGACCCAGATTTATCCGAGATCACTGCCACCCGAACTGTTAGAAAAAGACACAGAAAGTCAGTAGCTGGCCTTCCAAACTCACTAAACTCCATATCTAGTGATCAAATTTAGATATTGCTATCCAGTGTGGGCACTACTTTTAGGAATCTCTGAGTGGACTGTCACATTCCTACTGCGGGTGTATGCATGGGTCATGTTAATATACTCAAGGTATGATGAGTCTGTTGTAACAAAGAGCAGACAGTCACTTTGAATCACCCTTTCCCTCAGTCTCTTCATCCTCTCACCGTTGTGTTAAATCGCCTTCCGACTCATCTCTGAACAGCAACCACCCCAGAGCTGACTCAGGTGCAGACCTCTTTCCATACCTATTGGACACAGAGACCACCACATGCTGTATGTCACCAGGAGATGTACATTACTTGCTGGAGTGTGCTAACAGGGGTCTTAAGATCATATCATGTCCCCTTGTTGCGATGAATAGCCTGGCCACCTGATCGTTGACAGACCCATGAATTGCAAGGCACTACCTCAATTAGTCTTTCTGAGTACTGGAAGAGAAGATCCAAGGTCCTTCCCTTCAGAACTCCTTCTCCAATGCGTTTTAAGAAAGAGGCGAGCGGATGCCAGGAATCGGAGAAAAATTTATTGAGAAAGAGCCAAAGTTTCAAGAAACTACGCAGACATTAATGGTGTGAATACCCTACTGCCGGGTTCCCCAATAGGCAGCCCGTGGGCCGGTGATTTTATTTGGCCCACAAGTTTTCTGAGCAAAAAATATATATAATTTTCATTGTTGGACCTAAAAGACTGTAAAATCAACAGGAAATCAGCTCAAAGTGATTTTAATTTAGGAAATACAGTACCAGTCAAAAGTTTGGACACACCTACTCATTCCAGGGTTTTTATTTGTTTTGCTATTTTCTATATTGTAGAATAATAGTGAAGACATCAAAACTATTAAATAACACATATGGAATCATGTAGTAACCAAAAAAGTGTTAAACAAATATATTTTAGATTTGAGATTCTTCAAAGTAGCCACCCATTGCCTTGTTCAAGACACACTTAACCAGCATGGCTACCACAGCATTCTGCAGCGGAACACCATCCCATCTGGTTTGTGCTTAGTGGGACTATCATTTGTTTTTTAACAGGACAAGGTCCCAAAACACACCTCCGGGATGTGTAAGGGCTATTTGACCAAGGAAAGTGATGGAGTGCTACATCAGATGACCTGGCCTCCACAATCACCCAACCTCAACCCAATTGAGATGGTTTGGGATGAGATGAGATGGGCCGCAGAGTGAAGGAAAATATGCTAACAAGTGCTCAACATATGTGGGAACTCCTTCAAGACTGTTGGAAAGGAAAAGCATTTCACATGAAGCTGGTTGAGAGAATGTCATCAAGGCAAAGGGTGGAAACTTTGAAGAATCTAAAATCTAAAATATATTTTGATTTGTTTAACACTTTTTTTGGTTACTACATGATTCCAAATGTGTTATTTCATAGTTTTAAAGTCTTCACTATTATCCTACAATGTAGAAAATAGTACAAATAAACAAAAACCTCAATGAGTTGGTGTCCAAACGTTTGACTGGTACTGTGTGTTCCCAAGTATTCCCACGCATAAATAGAGAGGCATATATTTTTGTTTTTGTCAAAAACCATATCTGTTTGGGATTCTCGCTGTTCTTTTGCATTGTGCAAATGGTTTAGAACGATGTTCTGGCTCCCCGACCATCCGCCCAAGGAAAAATAGGCCCACGGCTGAATGTAATGTGGACCCTTGCCCTAGTGTGTGTACTCACTACTCGCCTATACCCTTTTTATCTCCAGAGGCAAGAACACATATCTCAAGCAATTAGCTCTAAACAAGGAGAGATTTTAAAGTCAAATGCCCAATGCTCAGCAAGGCAAGCAATCCTCGGTTCCACAGAGAGTGACACAGCTTTTAAATCATTTTTAAATCACTGAAATCAATGCTTTTCCAATGAGGAGTGAATCTCCCTTTGTGTGAGAACAAGAGGGGCTGAACTGCATGGCACACAGCCCTTGTAGTGCATTGACAGCTCCAGCCCACTTAAAGACATGCTCCGATTTTTTGGCGAGTAAGAAAGTATTTTTTAAACCTCCCGCTTTGGGCTGAATGTGTCCA
This sequence comes from Oncorhynchus clarkii lewisi, assembly GCF_045791955.1. Taxonomy (NCBI): domain Eukaryota; kingdom Metazoa; phylum Chordata; class Actinopteri; order Salmoniformes; family Salmonidae; genus Oncorhynchus; species Oncorhynchus clarkii. The sequence goes on from NC_092162.1 coordinate 18,800,216, forward strand.
TGTGTAGTTCTTACATGCATAATCTATGAGCAGAATTACTGTCTCACCTCAATTAGCCACGAAATCCCTAGTTAGAAAGCAACTGTTTTCTTGAAGCTGTGCTGTGCATTTTTCCCTAAATTTCCCACCACGTGTGCCTGCCCCCTAGGAATTTGAGTTCTAGCCAATGAGCTTCAGCCCCTCACATTTGAGTGACAGCTAGCAAGAGGCCGGCCCAGTGTTATCCAATGAGGTTGCAGGGCGCGCCCAAAGGCTCAGTGGACACAGCACACAGCACACAGAGACAGAGACAGAGACAGAGACAGAGACAGACAGAGAAAGAGAGAGACAGAGAGACAGAGAGAGAGAGAGAGAGAGAGTGAGAGAGAGGGGGAAATGTCGTAGTGCACATATCTGCACATATTTTTTTATTTTATTTAACCTTTTTTTAATCAGGCAAGTCAGTTAAGAGCACATTCTTACTTACAAAGACGGCCACCTTGTTAATGGGTCATTGTCCCCCCCCCCTGCAATAGGCTGAAACATTGCATTATCTCTGACTCTCGTGCCATATCTAAGACAAGGTGTTCCCCTGTTGATAACATGTTAGCCTACAGAGTGCTGAACTCAATCACCTCTATCTAGTGATGAGGTTGATGCAGTGTTGCAGACACACAGACTCAATTGTACTGAGAGACAGGGGAAAATCCTGTTGTGCTTTCCTTTTGCCCCCAAGGCACAGAGACAGGACATGAACTTGGAGAGCCAAGAGAACATCATTATCCTCAGGATTAATTCAAATATCTCTTGTCCCCTCAGAGCTTCTTCTGTGACCTTGGCTATAGTTGTAATTTAACCCTCTTCAGAATATCAGCAACATTTTATTGTAATTTGGCAGATGGATTTTTTTTTTTTTACCTTTGAAAACAAATTTAGTGAAGGAATATGCTGAGTCTATTGATTGTCAGTGGGAGGTTCCGTTCCCATAAAACTGGTTTGAGAAATTGTTCCCCCCCAATAGGCTGAAACATTGCATTATCTCAGACTCTGGTACCATATCTAAGACAAGGTTTTCCCGTGTAGATAAAATGCTAACCTACAGAGTGCTGAACTCACTCACCTCTGTCTATTGATGAGGTTGATGTAGTGTCGCAGCGCTGTGTTGTATCTGGCCCATTCCTCCAGAGGTGCGTTGTCGTCGGGGCTCACCGGCTTGGTAAAGTAGGCATCCGTGAAAGTGCCCAGACAAACCAGCACGCCCAGGACGAGGACGACAAGGATCAACCAGGGTCTCAGTGTGTTGGCCATCTGTAAATAAAGAATGTAGGCTAGCATTTCCCTGACGTCTGCTGGACTTAAAGAGAAGTTGAACAAAAGCTTGGCATTCTTGGCATCAGAATCTCAAAGTTATCAGTTTTAAGCAAAGATTTGATGACCCAGATGAGTAAGTCTTCGTCTTTTTGACAGGAGTCTGTATCAGAGACACATTAGCAGTTGCACTGTCTATGGTGCTGAAATGTGTGCCAAAGTTGCTTACGAAATAAACCAATTGGTCTTCAACCTATTGATTCTACAATACTATGGAACATTATATTGTGTTAAGTAATGATAATGAAAGAATTGCTTGTTTACTCTTGCTAATTGCTACTGCAATTGCGGTGACATTTGCGTCCTTTGCCTTTGCAACCATGAAAAACACTTTCAAATTACAAATACTTACACATCAAACACGTTTTTGTTTATACTGATGTATTTATCAATGATAGAACATAATGCTAATCCTTTATGTTTATGCATGATTTAAAGTACCTAGGGCAAGCAAATTGGCTTGTCCCAGTAGTGTTGTAGTTACATGTCTTTCATATATTGTATAGATCAATAAAAACAAAGGTTATTAAAATACCTTTGTATTTTATTGATATGACATATGTCCCTCAGTTTTATGTCATTGGTGTTACTGCCTTGAAAATCACTCATTACAAAGATATACAAGGACCTTGAACATTCCCTTCAGATTAGTCAATCCCATTTAGTCATTTAACGATTCCATTGATCATTTAGTGTGTCTAAATACAAAGTGTCATGCGTGTTACTCAATTTAAATGAAGGGAAATTACATTGTGAGCAAAATTGATTAATCATATCACTTTAGTAAATGAAAGGTTAAAGGGTTTTATGACCTTAGATTTGAGCATCTGTGGTGTTACTACTCCGAGGGTGAAGTCAGCATTATAGGGACACTTTTGGTAAATCGCTATGTAGACAATCAAAATCAGCCTACCCTACTCAAGTAATGTTTATTTTCATTAATTACGGTCTTAATCTACATGTTTATGATGAAAACAAGTGGATAATGGATTATTCAGTGGTTGCTACAATACCTAAAACAACATCAGACCCTTACTTTTGCTAAAGTGTGTCTTTCAGTTGCAGTGGGGCAATTTAGTAGATGAAGTGGGGCACTATTTTCTCATTAGAAATTAATGAATGTCCCACTTCACCTGCCACTTGCTATGAAATTATCAAAGAGGCATTGTAGAGGCTTATAAATAACACACTCTGTTTTAACAATTGTGTCAATGACATTATACTAGACCCTCTCCATGCCCTTGTAAAATGTATTTGGGAACCTTCCAAGCTCTTGGTGAAAATCGAACTAAAGGATTCTGCACAGTTTTTACTTGATCACAAAACAGCTCTATTATTCCACAAATGCATAAATCCTTACATAAATTGAGCCTATTTTCAATACTTACTTTCTTACATGTTATTGTCCTTCGTTTCTTTACAACTTTTGTTATTTCCCTCTAATTTCTTCCACAATCATACTATACTGTTTATGTGCCGTATAGCGTCTAGTAGAATCCAGTTTGAGATGTTATAAACTACTAAAACAACATATATTTATGTATTTTAGAATATATAAAGGAAATTCCTTCATTAGATACAAATGATGCAGAGTAAACATTCAGCAACAACCCAATAACAGTTGTAGTGATTGGGTTGCAAAATGACCGTAGTACAGCACCCTCAAGCATAAATGCACCACCACACGAACTACAAAGCAGGATCAAGGAGTTAGCCAACTAGCTTCCCTAAATGTTCTGAATTAACTTTTTATTTTGGGCATGGTGTAATTGACTCAACAACCAAAAACGCATATCCAAGTTTAGCTTTCTTAATGAACCAGAAAATCAATAGTTATTTATGGTTGTTCATCAAAGTTAGCTGGGTAACTCATTGATCCTACTTTGTAGTATGCGCAAAGTTATCATAATGGTAAAAATGATTAGTCACACTTTATTTGGATAGTCCATCTGTAAGTGGTCATACTATTAACAAACTGTTGATAAGCAACTGCTTCCTGAAGTTAGATTAGGGTTATAGGGCAATGTTTAGAATAAGGGTTATGATAAGGGCTAAGGTTAGAGTTATAGGGCTAGGGTAAAGTTTAGGGTTAGGATAAGGGTTAGTAGATAGTTCAAATGTTACTGATAGTCGTCATTAAGCTGCCAAATTAGTTGATTTAGAATGGGATGATACCAAAATAGCCTACATTTAAATAAAGAAAAAATTAGTTTATTATTTCCTAAATGGCATTGCCATCGCATTTCAAAAACGACCCAATTGCTAAAACTAATTCAACAGTCAAAACCTCCCAACTCAGCATAGTCACAGAGAGCAAAACGTAACTCATTACTCACTCTGCAGCAGGCTTGCTTCACCGGTTTTCACTGTGTTCTTGTTGTGCGTTTTATTATTCCCAAATCCGGATGGTTTATATGGTCAAGGCTACCTGATGCGCGCGCCTTGAGACACGGCAAAGTCACGTTTTCAACTCAATCTAAGCAAGCGAGAACGAGCGGAGTACGGAAGCACTCTTTCCCTATTGATAATATCAAATCAAATTCTATTCGTCACATGCTTGTAAACAACAAGTGTAGACTAACAGTGAAATGGTTACTTACGGGCCTTTCCCAACAACGAATAGAGAAAGAAAATAGATAAATAATTTTAAAAAGTGTATCACGTAATAATAAAAGCAATAATAAATACACAATGAGTAAAGATAACTTGGCTAAATACACAGGATATCAGTACCGAGTCGATGTGCAGGGGTATTGAGGTAGATATGTACATTTAACAAATAACTAGGAATAAAGGGACATATAATAAACAGTAGCAGCAGCTTATGTGATGGGTAAAAAATAAAAAATAAATGTCCAAAAAGAGCCAATGCATATATTCCGGGTAGCTATTTGGTTAACTATTGAACTAGCTAGGTAGAAGCTGTTCAGGGTCTTGTTGGTTCCAGACCTGCGCAAAGCATAAAATACAACCTTTCAGTGTCAACTAAGGGCCTTTAATGTACTTTCATGTCATTATTATGATTTGGGAGAACATGCCAGACTCAAAATTCAGTGAATATGATCAAACAGCGTTAACTAGGGAATATCATTTTTTCAAATATAATTGGGAACCCCTGGTCTATGACCCGGGTGGCTGAGATAGCCTACTTTTGTCTGATTTCAAGCAGTAACGATCGACACATAAACTCAGCAAAAAAAGAAACGTCCCTTTTTCAGGTCTCTGTCTTTCAAAGATAATTATTAAAAATACAAATAACTTCACAGATCTTCATGGTAAAGGGTTTAAACACTGTTTCCCATGCTTGTTCAATGACCCATTAACAATTCATGAACATGCACCTGTGGAACGGTCGTTAAGACACTAACAGCTTACAGACGGTAGGCAATTAAGGTCACAGTTATGAAAACCTAGGACACTAAAGAGGCCTTTCTACTGACTCTGAAAAACACCAAAAGAAGGGGTCCCTGCTCATCTGCGTGAACGTGCCTTAGGCATGCTGCAAGGAGGCATAAGGACTGCAGATGTGGCCAGGGCAATAAATTGCAATGTCCGTACTGTAAGATGCCTAAGACAGCGCTACAGGGAGACAGGACGGACAGCTGATCGTCCTCGCAGTGACAGACCACGTGTAACAACACATGCACAGGATCGGTACATCCGAACATCACACCTGCATGACAGGTACAGGATGGCAACAACAACTGCCCGAGTTACACCAGGAACGCACAATCCCTCCATCAGTGCTCAGACTGTCCGCAATAGGCTGAGAGAGGCTGGACTGAGGACTTGTAGGCCTGTTGTAAGGCAGGACCTCACCAGACATCACAGGCAACAATGTCGCCTATGGGCACAAACCCACCATCGCTGGACCAGACAGGACTGGCAAAAAGTGCTCTTCACTGACGAGTCGCGGTTTTGTCTCACCAGGGGTGATGGTCGGATTCACGTTTATCATCGAAGAAATGAGCGTTACACCGAGGCCTGTTCTCTGGAGCGGGATCGATTTGGAGGTGGAGGGTCCGTCATGGTCTGGGGCGATGTGTCACAGCATCATCGGACTGCGCTTGTTGTCATTGCAGGCAATCTCAACACTGTGCGTTACAGGGAAGACATCCTCCTCCCTCACGTTGTACCCTTCCTGCAGGCTCATCCTGACATGACCCTCTAGCATGACAATGCCAAAAGCCATACTGCTCGTTCTGTGCATGATTTCCTGCAAGGCAGGAATGTCAGTGTTCTGCCATGGCCAGCGAAGAGCCCGGATCTTAATCCCATTGAGCACGTCTGGGACCTGTTGGATCGGAGGGTGAGGGCTAGGGCCATTCCCCCCAGAAATGTCCAGGAACTTGCAGGTGCCTTGGTGGAAGAGTGAGGTAACATCTCACAGCAAGAACTGGCAAATCTGGTACAGTCCATGAGAAGGAGATGCACTGCAGTACTTAATGCAGCTGGTGGCCACACCAGACACTGACTGTTACTTTTGATTTTGACCCCCCCCCCCTTTGTTCAGAGACACATTATTCAATTTCTGTTAGTCACATGTATGTGGAACTTGTTCAGCTTATGTCTCCGTTTATTTACACATGTTAAGTTTGCTGAAAATAAACGCAGTTGACAGTGAGAGGACGTTTATTTTTTTGCTGAGTTTATCATGTGTTTTTTAATTATAAATGGATTGTAGATACCGTCATGAATTATATTAACATAAGTTTGTGGACACCTACTGGTCGAACATCTCATTGCAAAATCATGGGCATTAATATGGAGTTGGTCCCCCTTTTGCCCCTTTAACAGCCTCCACTCTTCTGGGAAGGTTTTTCACTAGATGTTGGAACATTGCTGCAGGGACTTGCTTCCATTCAGCCACAAGAGCATTAGCAAGGTCGGGCGCTGATGTTGGGTGATTAGGCCTGGCTCGTAGTCGGCGTTCCAATTTATCCCCAAAGGTGTTTGATGGGGTTGACGTTACGGCTCTGTGCAGGCCAGTTACATTCTTCCACACCGATCTCGACAAACCATTTCTATATGGACATCGCTTTGTGCATGGGTGCATTGTCATGCTGAAACAGGAAAGGGCCTTCCCCAAACTCTTACCACAAACTTGGAAGCACAGAACCCTTCACTTGAACTAAGGGGCCTAGCCTGAACCATGAAAAACAGCCCCAGACCATTATTCCTCCACCAAACATTACAGTTGTTACTATGCATTGGGGCAGGTAGCGTTCTCCTGGCATCAGCCAAACCCAAATTAGTCCGTTGGACTGCCAGATGGTGAAGCTTGGTTCATCACTTCAGAGAACGCCTTTCCACTTCTCCAGAGTCCAATGGCGGCGAGCTTTAAACTACTCCAACCGACGCTTGGCATTGTGCATGGTGGAAACCCATATCATGAAGCTCCTGATGAACAGTTATTGTGCTTCCAGAGGAACTTGTTAGTGAGTGTTGCAATCGAGGACAGACTATTTTTACGCGCATCAGCCCTCGGCGGTCACTTTCTGTGAGCTTGTGTGGCATACCACTTCGAGGCTAAGCAGTTGTTGCTCCTAGACGTTTCCACTTCACGATAACAGCACTTACAGTTGACCGAGGCTGCTCTAGCATGACAGAAATTTGACAAACTGACTTGTTGGAAAGGTGGCATCCTATGAAGGTGCCACTGAACATTTTGAGCATTTCAGTAAAGGCTATTCTACTGCCAATGTTTGTCTATGGAGATTGCATGTCTGTGTGCTCAATTTTATACACCTTTCAGAAACAGGTGTGGCTTCAATAGGAAAATCCACTCATTTGAAGCGGTGTCCACATTCTTTTAGCCATGTAGTCAGTGGCGATTTGAACATGTAAATCTTGGTGGGGCAAATTCCCCCAATTTTTTTTAGATGCATGCCAGAAAAGCCACACAACACAGCATTAATTGCACTATAACGGTGACAAACGGTGCCCACAAACTGTTAGGGCCTACATAAAGCTGTCCAAACAGCAGAGCTTTCTTTTCAGCCCCATGGAGTGAATCCTTACCACTGCTACACCTGGCTATCAGCGGAGCCTAGTCTGACATTTCATTCAGCCTCATTTACTGCCTTTTAAAAAACATAGCTGATATGGCTGACATGCTTAAACAAATGTGGTTTCTACTGACAACTGAGATGTACAAACTATGGCATAAGGGGACGCCAAGCAGATAAGAGGCAATTCGTAATTTCGATTAAGACATAATGAGCGAGCTAGAATGGACGTAGTCAATATAACTATTTGTTCAGCACTTTTAAAATGTACAGTGACAGAATTCTAAACATGGGCCGTTCTTACAGTATTCTCCCTGTAGACCTAGTCAGAACCACAAGATAAATAAAGGGGGCATATAAGCAGACAATGAAAGCTCTTAAAATAATCGATGATTACATTTCTCAAAAACAGGCTATGGGCTACATGTGCACCACAGAGTCAGAACATTATGAGGGGGAAAGAGACCAAATTATTAGGGTGAGGCACATGGGCAACTAACATCTTACTACACAACATACACTTAGTATTACTTTCTTAGCTTACAGTAAACATATCTCCCTGGCATATTACATAATTTATGCAGCAGCATACAATACATTTTTGGACTCACCTTGTTGTGCTGTGCTCACTTGAACAGGAAGGTGGGGTGGCCGTCTTTCGTGGCCAAATTTTGTCATCAAACTTTGTCTTCAAAGTCTGGCATTCTCTGGATTTATGGTACTTTCAAGAGAACTGGAAAAAAAATGACGTCAGTGATCTTCAGGTCGGAGCTGAAGAAAAGGCCAGAGTTCCAGACATGGAATTCCGAGTTGGATGACCGTTCAAAACGTATTATCCCAGTTGGAGCTCGTTTTTTCCCCTAGTTCCCAGTTGTCTTGAACTGAGATTTCCCAGTTCCGAGTTTCCAATTGTTTTGAATGAGGCAGAATGCTGGATTGACAGGTTGGATTGATGTATTCAACCTTTTCTGGCCCATGGCATGTGAATCTTTATCCTTTTAAGCTTGGAAAAGAGGCCCTTAAATCCAGACTTTGACCACACACCCACCACTGAATAGCAGGCTAGTGATTGCTTTGCAATGCATGCAGTTAGCCACTGATTCCTTACAAACTACTCATTGCTGAATTTACGATTTCCAACTTGTTGTCTAATGTTTATATCCAATGGCCGAAGAGCACCGATATGTTTTATCTATAATTTCACTTCATATGACAAGGATTGAAAAGGATTTGCCAGTAGATTGTCGACTTGATTCATGATGATGACTGCTAGCTAAGATTTTGACATGATCAGTCCAATCAAAGCTACTGTAGATATAACTTTGATTTGACATAATTTTATCCGTGGCCAATGACCTTGAGCATTTTTGGATGGGCACTTCTAATGTAACTCTGTGGCAGCACCCTCGAGTTCTCCTCGTAGATTTTGCGGTTACATAGTGTTCCCATGAGTGACAGAACACTGAGCCATCACGGCTCAACTAGAGAACACTTTTTATTTTTGCTCTGCCCCACCTGCCCTGAATGGCGGGTCGCCACTGCATGTAGTGTATATCAATGTTATAGTTGACCTGTTACTTAGCATCTTTGCTGTACATATGGTCCTGTACATATGGTCTCCCGTTGCTGAAGGAGACATCTCGTACCCCAAAAACATATTTATCAGCACTCTGGTTTACCTATTTCTGAGAAGCTTTTCCTGTCACCGATGGCAAATCTATAAACTAATCCAGAATGCCTTACCAGTCGGTACAGGCTATACAATGTGTGAAAAGAAAAGTTTATATTAACTTTTATAGAGTTTACAGAATTCACACCATATCTCCCTAAAGGTGCGTTGCCATCTGAGATCAGTGAACTTGGAAAAATGTAGATTTAAACATGTTTTTTTTATCATAGTATAGCCCATATCGACTGGTAAGGCATTATAGATTTGCCATCGGTGACTGTAAAAGTGTATCAGAAATAGGTCAATATGTTATCGGGGTACAGGATAAGACCAATTTCTACAGATCTCCCAGAATGAAGAGGCTACAATCAACTCCATTACATTCAAAAGTTACTTCAACAAGTAAATGCTAGCGATGGCTAGCTATGCTAGTCATTTCACCAGTCTGTCTTAATGATTGTTAGCACGCTAATAGCACACTGTGCACACAATTATTTGTATTTTTTGAAGGGGTAGGCCTATGCAGTACACTCTTAGAATTAGTGGTGACTTGAGGAACCCTGGAGATTCTCAAGGAACCCCTGAAGTTCCTCAGGCAATCATTGCTAGTCAATGGTTCATGTTTGCACCTTCGGTGAGTTGAGGGGTTCTTTCATACAGTACAGCACAGCACAGTGCATTGCAGTACAGTGCGCAGTACATTAAGGAAAAGTAGGGTACAGTACAGCACAATACAGAATAGCACAGTAGAGTAGGGTAAATAAAATACATGTATAGTGTACTGTATTGTACCCTAGTTTACTCTAATGTACTCTACTTTATCGTAGTGCCCTCTACTGAATTAAACTATACTCCACTGTACTCTACTGAATAAAACTTTACTGTCCTGTACCGTACTCTACTGTGCTCTACTGTACTAAACTGTGCCATACTGTACTGTGATGTTCAAACTTGTGAAACATAGCATAGACGTCTATGATACGTTCAGATCTTGATCAGGTCCGCACAGACCAATGTGTACTTGTTTTGGGGCGGAGCTCATTAGAATAATACCCAGCAAGTGTTTGTTTTCACATTTACATTCTGGTCATTCAGCAGACGCTCTTATCCAGAGCGACTTACAGTCAGTGCATTTAACTAAATAAACAGGTAAAAGGTAAATAAACAACAAGATATCACAGTCATAGCAAAAAAATAAAAAAATATGTAATTGTAATTCTGTAACTGAGAATGTTATTGTAGTTGAAGTGGTCTGTTGGTTTATTCTGTAGGTTGGACTACTTTGAACATCATTGCTGCCAGTTTTAAAGTTTAAAGTGCATGTAACAGATAACAATAATAAATATTATGTTGCAATCTTCAGTATATTAAGAGGCTTCAACAAATATGATTGTGATATAATACTTACTTCATTGAGAATATATACAGCAGTTGAAATTTGGCCTTAGAATCAATGACCCGAAAAATATGCATTTTCAAGGTCTGTAAATTACATATTTTCAGCATCTGGAAAATACATCTGGAAAAAAATGTATTTTCACCTTTAATTCAGGTAAAATACACCTGATTTAAATGTCCGGAAAATAATATATGTATATATATTTTCAACATAATTTTGCTTTCTGGGCAGAGATTGTTTGATTGATTTTATACTGCGGTGATGGATCAGTTTTATGCAATAATATTGCGATGATTTTAATGTTTTATGGGGAAATAGTGCGGTGATTTTAATGTTTTATGCGGAAATAGTGCGGTGATTCGTCAAATAGTAGCACACAGCGTTCATTCTCATTTTGTTTGCAGCACAACATGCACCGAATACAAGTGTGTTTTACATAACTTTGTGAGTCTGCGTTTCAGAGATACTATTTAATCGTTCACAAAATTGCAAAGTAGCCTAGCTATAAAGCTCTAAAAGTAACAAACCAATCAATATAAATTGCTGCTAGACTCTATTTCTTACGTGCTACTCGGGGAGTTGAGTCATGCCCTGTGGTTTGAAAACAACCACCCTAATATCTTAGTTTTACAGTCCATCAAAAAAACGAATTGCTATATTTTTTCTATGTAACTACTGTGTAAAAAAGTGCCATGTATGTAAAAATGTCTGTACGTAACAAAAAATGAAGTTATTTTTGTCCTCCGAAGAGGGGGAGTGGTGGATGGGCCGATAAAAAAACGTAAATATGAAAGTTGAACACCAAACAAATCCCTCCATTCACTATTCGACGCCTGGTTCTGCATTGCAATGGAAATTCTCCAGTTCTCATATTTAGAATGATCGTTAGGAGTGAATGGTGGGACTTTGTTTGTAACGTAATAATTTACTTGGTTAGGGGCTGGTTAAGGGCTTATAAGTAAGCATTTCACGGTAAAGTTGTATTCGGCGCATGTGACGAATAAAATGTGATTTGATGAGTAAATTAATTGAAATGACGTGGAAACAAAGTTGATTCAACAAGTGTGTGCCCAGTGGGATGGGGCAAGCATTCAGCAAATCAGCAATACCAGCCTACAGGAGGAGTTTGTGTAAATTCATCTGGAGTACTTGTCTTAAGGAGAAGATTTTAATCGGTGTTCAAATTGTCTCTATTGACTCTGGTCTCATCTGTGGAAATGTAATTAATGGGAATTTAGATCCGTGTGTAATTTGGAAACAGGATAGGCCAGTGCATAAAAGCCTACATTCTTTAATTTAATATCAAAACTAGGCTTATAAATGTTTTTCTTCAAGAAACGTTACATTGACAACGTTGTTGCATACTTACCTGAATAAGTCAGTTATGTATAGAGAAGAATAGCCAAGAAGTCTTTGTATATGCAATTGCCGAGAATCGTGTAAAATGATCATAAACGCACCCATATCGGTGTAGGTGTATGTATGAATGACCCTAATGAGTCATTTCTTGTTGAATATATTCATATGAGGTAGCCTATAAAATACACCAGCCGAGGGAAAAAAAGAAACCCAAAATAGCAGTAATTCTGTAGGCCTACACCTACATATTTCCAGAATGCATTATAGATAGAATGACTGACTATATGATGCAGTCTCCATGTGACCTGGTGGAGTGAGAGGTCAGAAGAAAGACTAGTCACAGATTAATAATATGGTTGTTAGTCTGATCATATAAAAATACAGCCTTAAAGCACACACACACACACATTTATTTTGTACACATCTCTACGTTATCATAGCAAATATAGATGTGTATAACCTGTGATTGCATATAATGCTTCTAATCCTCTAATACCGAACATGATTTTGTGTTCTACGTTGATGTGTTCTACGTTCTGTGTACCGCTCCGTCACCACACATGAAGTTCCCTCTCAGGAATAAAAGTTGTTTGAATTTAATTGAACAAGTTGACTGATATGAATACCCTATGATAAGGACTGTAGGGACATAGGCGTCATGTGAACAGTAGACCATGAAGGTCTAGAATAAACAGAGGCCATTGCCCTGGGTGGGATAAAGGGGAGCTGAGACTTGATATGAGACGGAGTCACAGCAATTGCGTAATAGTATTCTACACACAATACCCCATAATGACAAAGCAAAAACAGGTTTTCAGAAATGAAATACCTTATTTACATAATTATTCAGACCCTTCGCTATGAGACTCGAAATTGAGCTCAGGTGCATCCTGTTTCCATTGATCATCATTGAGATGTTTCTACAACTTGATTGGAGTCCACCTGTGGTAAATTCAATTGATTGGACATGATTTGGAAAGGCACACACCTGTCTATATAAGGTCCCACAGTTGACAGTGCATGTCAGAGCAAAATCCAAGCCATGAGGTCGAAGGAATTGCCCCCAAGAACACAGTGGCCTCTATCATTCTTAAATGGAAGAGGTTTGGAACCACCAAGACTCTTCCTAGAGCTGGCCGCCCGGCCAAACTGAGCAATTGGGGGAGAAGGGCCTTGGTCAAGGAGGTGACCAAGAACCAGATGGTCACTCTGACAGAGCTCTAGAGTTCCTCTGTGCAGATGGGAGAACCTTCCAAAAGGACAACCATCTCAGCAACCCTCCACCAACTAGGACTTTATGGTAGAGTGGCCAGATGGAAGCCACTCCTCAGTAAAAGGCACATGACAGCCCGCTTGGAGTTTGCCAAAAGGTCCCTTAAGACTCTCAGACCATGAGAAACAAAATTCTCTGGTCTGATGAAACCAAGATTGAACTCTTAAGGCCTGTATGCCAAGCATCACGTCTGGAGGAAACCTGGCACCATCTCTACGGTGAAGCATACTGGTGGCAGCATCATGCTGTGGGCATGTTTTTCAGCAGCAGGGACCAGGATACTAGTCAGGGTTGAGGCAAAGATGAACGGCGCATGCAGAAAGAGTGGGGTGTGTGTGTGTGTGAGAGTGCGTACATTATTTTGCATGTGAAAGTGCACACATTCTTATGTGTGTGTGTGTGACATGAAGACTATTTCCTGATTTAAAAATGTTTGTCTGAGAAGTTGACTGTGATGTCGATACGTAGTTTAACCTCCCTCATCTCTCTGTCTGCGACTACTTATCCCCAGGTGTATCCCTCTTATCTAGCCTGAAAAGCAATAAGAAACGTGTCAATACCAGGATTTTTTTTATTTTTTTTTACCAGGATCATTGTTGAGAACAAATGCTAAATGATATACAGATATAATTTACATTTTAATCACATTTTTACCATATTGAGTAAAGAGAATCCCTCATAAGAATTAGGTATACAAATGAAAAATTCTAGCGTCTGTACAGAGGGGTCACTAACTATTGGCACCCTTGATAAAGATGAGCAAAAAGTGTATAAAAAAACAAATACTGAGCTATATTGTATGCTCAAAAAAACTGAAAATGTATATTATTTTATATTAATACAGAGAAAGAGATTTGGTTTAATAAGTAATACAAACCAATCTAAAAAAAGATAGGGCTAAAATTGATTGGCACCCGTTTTCCATATTCCAGCACCCTACCCTTGCATACCTTAAGGGAACATTTTGACATTCGCCATGTGGTTAGTGAGTTACAAGGATAACGACACAGCCCTTTTCTAGAATGTTTTATGAGATTGGAGAACATGTCAGGAGGGATCTTAGACCATTCCTCCATACAGAATTTTTCCAGATCCTTGATATCCTTTGTCTGCACTTATAGACTGCCCTCTTCAATTCAAACCACAGGTATTCTATTTTAAAAATATATTTTTTCAATCCACTCCATATTCAAACTTATATGAACAACAACTTACAGACGCACACAAACAATGAGTACATCTCATCTGCCCAGACCCGCATGTTCACACCCCCATCCCTAGTGCCTGCATTATTGTTTGCCACTTGGACCTTAAATTGTATCAATTTGTTTTTCTTTGTCGCCCATGCTATTTCAATATTTTTTTAAATCATTAGATTTTTCCATTGTGTTAATGATGGCGGATTGATTGATTTCCACATATTTTGTATACTTTTTGTTTTTGTGATGAGTCCAGCCCATTGGGTATCTCACTACATCCACATAAGCCATGTCTTGAAATATGCAGACCGACGGATTAAAAGTAAGTTTACATTGTAACACCTTTTTGACAGCCAACTTTCTAGCTCCGCCCACAATTTTCAGACTTCCCAGAAAGCATGGATTATTAAGTCATTATTAGTTTTACACTTATGACATGACTCTGCCGTTGTGCTGTAGAAACCCAAAGTGTTTTCAATGGGTTTCAAGTCCTGAGACTGGAAATGTGGATTTCTTTGTGAATTTTGATGTGTGCTTGGGGTTATTGTCTCACTGGAACATCCACTTGTGGCCAAGTTTCAACCTCCTGGCAGAGGCAACCAGGTTTTAGGCTGAAATATCCAGGTACTGGGTATAGTGAATGATGCCGTTGACCTTAACAAGGGCCCCAGGACCAGTGGAAGCAAAATAGGCCCCATAACATCAAAGATCCACCAGCATATTTTACAGTAGACAAAGGATATCAGGGATCTGGAAAGATTCTGTATGGAAGAATGGTCTAAGATCCCTCCCAATGTGTTCTCCAATCTCATAAAACATTCTAGAAAAAGACTCGGGGACGTTATCCTCGCAAGGTGACGTATTGAAAGGTATTTAAAACAGTGGCATCAATCATTTTGACACGTTCCTTTTGAGAAATATAATTCCTTGTTAAACAAAATCTTTCTCTGAGCAATTGTATTAGTATATATTTAAGAGAATACAATAATATTATAGATTTATTTTTGCCATTTATGCTCATCTTTATCAAGGGTGTCAATAATTTGGAGCCCCACTGTACCTTTCTCTTGCACCTCACATCCGGCCTATGGGATAGCAGTAAACGCACAGTGTATCCCACTACAACTTGCCCGTTCTCCCGTGATAGTAATCTACTGACTCTTTCTGTTTACCCAACTCGCAATAAAAGTCAATGACAAGAAACAACAGGCAGAAGGCAAACTCATCTCCTCACTCGATCGCCGTCTCCACGGGTAAACATTCAGAAGTAACAGAAAATAAAGAAAAGGCAAACAGTTGAGTTTTTCCAAGGCTCATTAGACCCAATAAACTCCTCCAGATAAGTCTCAGGCTAATGCACTCCAAGAAGGCAGCAAATACAACTCAGTCACAACCACACACCACATTTTGTTACTAATGTTGGTGTGCCCATTATTCAATTACAGATGTAACTAATAACAATGTATGTGCTGATGATCCTTCTTTAACAGTGAACATTTGACATTTACTTTACATAGGAGGTGGTGTGATGGTGCTTTGTTGGTGACACTGTCAGTGATTTATTTAGAATTCAAGGCACAAATAACCAGCATGGCTACCACAGCATTCTGCAGCGATACGCCATACCATCTGGTTTTTGCTTAGTGGGACTATCATTTGTTTTTCAACAGGACAATGACCCAACACACCTCCAGGCTGTATAAAGACTATTTGAACAAGAAGGAGAGTGATGGAGTGCTGCATCAGATGACCTGGCCTCCACAATCACCTGACCTCAACCCAATTGAGATGGTTTGGGATGAGTTGGACCGCAGAGTGAATTAAAAGCAGCCAACAAGTGCTCAGCATATGTGAGAACTCCTTCAAGACTGTTGGAAAAGCATTCCAGGTGAAGCTGGTTGAGAGAATGCCAAAGAGTGTGCAAAGCTATTATCAAGGCAACGGGTGGCTACTTTAAAGAATCTAAATATATCTTGATTTGTTTAACACTTCTTTGTTCACTGCATGATTCCATGTGTTATTTCATAGTTTTGATGTCTTCACTATTATTATACAATGTAGAAAATAAAGAAAAACCTTTGAATGAGTAGGTGTGTCCAAACTTTGACTGGTACTGTATGTAAATATAAATATGTATTCCATGGAATACCATATATGGTAATACTATGTTAGTATGCATGTTAGAAGGCAAGACCAAAATCCTCTGTTTGAAAAACCTCTCGCTTTGAAGACGAGACAATATGATTGTACCCTATTTTGTACTCATGACACTTGCTGCTTCCAAACATAGTAGCATAGTAGAGGGAGGACTAATGCACAGAAAGAAGCCCACGCACTTCATTTCATGGATGTCTCCCCAGACAAATCTGACTCCTTCCAGTAGTATTGCAAGGCTAATTTAGCGTTATCATCTGATTGAGACAGCCACTAATGTGAGCAGAGTGCTTTCCAGTGATCCAGTCAACCCGGTCTGTTTGCACCGCAGACTTCATCAATGGATATCACTGTCTGTTAGTGAAATCATTTATGAATACATGAAATGCCCTGAAAAGCCCTCGAGCGTCACTCAGAAGCACTACCGCATAACAGTAACCAAACAAGGAGATGGCATTTCCCAGGGTTTTTCCATTTAGTCACCACACATGGGAGAGAATATATTGATAGAGTAAGACATGCCTTCCGATCGGTATGTCATTTGTAGCTTATGTGTCCAAAAATGCTTCACTCTTCTTACACGTAAAACCCTCTACGTTTACAGCCTTCAGTTCTGCTAGCTGTGGACGAGAAACGTTGCTTTGATTCCCTCGCAACAGATGCAGCTCGTCATCTCCACAGAGGAACAAAGCCAGTCTGCCAGTAGAAGCAATTAACCCCCCACCCCTTCTTAAAAAGATCTGACTAATTAAACCAATAGAAAGCCACCTGATATATCTGTTTAAGACAGAAAAGACAGCCACATAAACCTTATTTCCATGGGTAACTTTATTTACTCTAATTGATGCTATTGATCTGAATAAGTGGGAATGTAGGGTTGTCTGGGGAACAAATTGACGCAGTGGCTGTATCATGGACACCAATGACACCGAATATTAAATTAGGTGTTTTTTTCCCCCTAATTAAAGATTGACGCTAGTGTCACAAAAAATAAAAAAAATAACGTAAGAACGTTAAAAGATTCAGAAGCAGAATCAATTCGTGATTGATGGTATTGATTACTCAGAGAGCTCCGTGAAACTGACAATAGTTGGGCAATTAGCCTACATGAAATCATTCTCCATTGCAATAGTCTGCATATAATATACACGCATCTACAAAAGCAATTAGGAGAAAATGGTGGATGTTCCCTGTTGGACTTCATCGTTGGGACAGATCATGGGGGACAATAGCTAATATTTTGCTATATGGGAAAACTAAATTTCTTATGTTCTGACAGCGGTGTACTAGGACATGTGTAAAACATCTAACAAGCAGGGCTTCTATGAGTCTTTGATGTACTGCGAAGACAGACTTCAAAGACAGTGCAGGAATGATGAGTGCAATGGTGACAGAGCCTTTAGGCTTTGTTTCATGTACTAAACATGCTACAGTACATTTTGTTCTGTGGTCACTTCAGTCTTCAGTGATAGCATGGTTCTAGTAGCTACACTACATGACAAAGTATGTGGACACCGCGTCGAACATCTCATTCCAAAATCATGGACATTAATATAGAGTTTGTCCCCCCTTTGATGCTATAGCAGCCTCCACTCTTCTGGGAAGGCCTTCCACTAGATGTTGGAACATTGCTGCAGGGATGATCCAACATCCATTCAGCCACAAGAGCATTAGTGAGGCCGGGCAGTGATGTTTGGTGATTAGGCCTGGCTCGCAGTCGGCGTTCCAATTCATACCAAAGGTGTTCGATGGGGTTGAGGTCAGGGCTCTGTACAGGGAAGTCAAGTTATTCCACACCGATCTCGACAAACCATTTCTGTATGAACCTCGCTTTGTGCGCAAAAGCATTGTCATTCTGAAACAGGAAACGGCCTTCCCCAAACTGTTGCCACAAAGTTGGAAGCACAGAATCGTCTAGAATGTCATTGTTGGCTGTAGCGTTAAGATTTCCATTCACTGGACCTAAGGGGCCTAGCCTGAATCATGAAAAACAGCCCCAGACCCTTATACCTCCTCCACCAAACTTTACAGTTGGCACTATGCAGTGCAGCAGGTAGCGTTCTCCTGGCATCTGCCAAACCCAGATTCATCTGTCAGACTGCCAGATGGTGATGCATGATATCATCACGCCAGAGAACGCATTTCCACTGATCCAGATGGCGGTGAGTTTTACACCCCTCCAGCCGGCGTTTGGCATTGAGCACAGTGATTTTAGGCTTGTGTGCGTGCGGCTGCTCGGCCATGGAAACCCATTTCAGGAAGCCCCCTGACGAACAGTTATCGCTCTGATGTTGCTTCCAGGGGCAGTTTGGAACTCGATAATGAGTGTTGCAAACGTTATAATTTAAAAACATAAAATACTATCAAATACCTTCAACATTTTTAAAAAGTACCGTGAACTGATATTTTGGCCATACCGCCCAGCACTACGCCTATCCACTGCCAACTATGGCGGCAGTTAGCCTAGGTAATAAAGCAGCATATCTGCCTGAGCAATTGCAGTTGTTGGTCTCAGTCGTATGAGCAGAGGCCTATCTGGACCAGGCTTCCAGTAAACACACTTCCCCTGGCATAGACCTGTGTCTGCCAGGCTGTTTCCATGGTGGACAGAGGGTCAATGATGCATGCACCATGTAATTATGACCTGTGTAACATCATAAACAGGCAAGTCCCCCCGGAGACCTTAGGTAGGCAGCCTACCATTGTGATTTATGGACATGGGAGCTTGTCCAATAGTTAAACATTGGATAGATTCTGTGGCACAACGGCGCCAAGACAAGGGGCAAAAGTCGGCATGTGGAAAAAAAATAAAAAGTTGTTCCATCGCTTGATAAAATATGTTTTTCATTTAATTCCAACTGTTGAGAACAGTATTCAATAGCCTTTAATTTCCTTCAACCCCCATAAAACAAGATGTCAAACTAAACAAATCACTGAAACAATACAACGTGTGCATTGCTGCAGGGCACTTGCCAACCCTAATCTAAAACAAGTAAAACATACCTAACTTAATAGCATGACAGCGCACAATCAATTTTCACAATATTTTCATGGCTTTATCAAAGCCATTACTCAAGCTCTTTCATAACACTTCAGAGCCATCTTGGTCAGATCCGTTTTCGAGAAGAGACAACTCCTTTAGTTTTATCAACAACAAAAAATCTCCCATAATATGAAAATAGTGCAAAGTGGCCAGTTTCAACCACTCTTCCACTATTCAGAAGAAAAAAACTAAAAGTGATGTTTATCAGAACCCACACAACCCTTTTACAAAACAGTCTGACGTCATCTGACATCATCTACCCAGTCTTCCCCATCAGTGTGTCGGCCATCTTGGGCAGGAACATCTCCAGGAAGTGAAAGAAGTCCTGGAACAGTCCGGCACCATCGGCAGAGGGTTGAAACTTGATCACGGCCTTGGTGCTCTCTGTGCCGCCCACCACCTGGGCCTGAACCTGGAACTCGAGCGGCTCCTTGTCCTCTGGTTCCTTGTCCACAATGTGCTTGGTCACCTGGGTCTCCAGCTCCACACTGCTGCCCTCTGGCCTGGAGTCCATGTCCATTCCCCCTTTAAGCAGCTCCCTCCTTACCTTCCGCCGGCCCGCCCACACCCTGTGCCTCTGGATGTAGGTCCAGTGTGGAGAACCGGGCTGGGACCCGATGTAACTGTCCAACCTGGGCCTCTTGCCCTGCGGGGACACGGAGTCACCGCTGCTCTCAGAGGACAGCAGGGGTCTCTTGGTTCCTGGGGTGCCCTTGCTCTGTGGGCTGCAGTCACTGGAGGCAAGGAGGCTGGCGTTCTCACCGTGGTCGTTTGTCGATTTGCTAATCGGAGACGCAGTATCCATTCCGTCAGCTCCAGTGCTTTCCCCCATGCCAGTGTTAGTTAGGCTGCACTTAAGGACTCCCTGAATCACCCCCTCCACAGCAGAGCACACCCTCTGGAACCAGAGCAAGCGGAAGCCGTCCGCGGCAGAGTGCAGCTGGCTGCGGACCACCTCGGGGAGCGACGCCGCCTTGAAGGGGATGCTGATGGCTAGTTCCCGCTCTGCCCCCTCAGCCCCCTTGTGGTGGTGAGGGCCCTCGTCCCGGGGGGTGAAAAGGCGCACCAGGCCCCACACCTTACCTTTGGTGGACTTGCGCATGTACTGCAGGCTGCGGCAGTACTTCTCTGCCTCCTGGCACTCCCTTTGAAAGCTCCTCTGGCTGCGCTCAGTCAGGTTGCCCGCAACATTGTGGTGCAGCTCAAAGGGGTCCAGCACATTGAGGGGGCCTAGCTTGGGGCCTGAGGACCTCTCCTGCTCCATGGCCTCCCCTTCCCCCTTTACCTTGTCTCGGCTAAGAAAGCTGGTGACAGGGAGAGAGCAGCCCTCCCTGATGGAGATGACAGAGCTGGCAAAGTCAAACTGGGCATAGAAGGAGAAGAAGCCTGACAGCAGGGCACCTACAGAAAGAAAAAAAAGCTTCAAGCCATTGTTCAATCTAAAAGAAATCAATGGATAAAATGGCATCTTCAATTCTACTATTGATATTCTAACGTCTTCTGTAGCTCAGTTGGTAGAGCATAGCGCTTGCAGCACCATGATAGAGGGTTTGAGTCCAAGGATCACCCATGTATGCACGCATGACTGACTAAGTTGCTTTGTATAAAAGTGTCTGCTAAAGGGATATATATTATATATATATATATATATATATATATAAATAATATATATATAATATATATATATATAAATATATATATATATATATATATATATGCACGCACACACACAAAGTATTTAGTCAGCCACCAATTGTGCAAGTTCTCCCACTTAAAAAGATGAGAGAGGCCTGTAATTTTCATCATAGGTACACTTCAACTATGACAGACAAAATTAGAAAAATAATCCAGAAAAATCACACGAAGATTTTTTATGAATTTATTTGCAAATTATGGTGGAAAATAAGTATTTGGTCACCTACAAACAAGCAAGATTTCTGGCTCTCACAGACCTGTAACTTCTTCTTTAAGAGGCTCCTCTGTCCTCCACTCGTTACCTGCATTAATGGCACCTGTTTGAACTTGTTATCAGTATAAAAGACACCTGTCCACAACCTCAAACAGTCACACTCCAAACTCCACTATGGCCAAGACCAAAGAGCTGTCAAAGGACACCAGAAACAAAATTGTAGACCTGCACCAGGCTGGGAAGACTGAATCTGCAATAGGTAAGCAGCTTGGTTTGAAGAAATCAACTGTGGGAGCAATTATTAGGAAATGGAAGACATACAAGACCACTGATAATCTCCCTCGATCTGGGGCTCCACGCAAGATCTCACCCCGTGGGGTCAAAATGATCACAAGAACGGTGAGCAAAAATCACAGAACCACACGGGGGGACGTAGTGAATGACCTGCAGAGAGCTGGGACCAAAGTAACAAAGCCTACCATCAGTAACACACTACGACGCCAGGGACTCAAATCCTGCAGTGCCAGACGTGTCCAGGACCGTCTGAAGTTTGCTAGAGAGCATTTGGATGATCCAGAAGAAGATTGGGAGAATGTCATATGAAACCAAAATATAACTTTTTGGTAAAAACTCAACTCGTCGTGTTTGGAGGACAAAGAATGCTGAGTTGCATCCAAAGAACACCATACCTACTGTGAAGCATGGGGGTGGAAACATCATGCTTTGGGGCTGTTTTTCTGCAAAGGGACCAGGATGACTGATCCGTGTAAAGGAAAGAATGAATGGGGCCATGTAGATTTTGAGTGAAAACCTCCTTCCATCAGCAAGGGCATTGAAGATGAAACGTGGCTGGGTCTTTCAGCATGACAATGATCCCAAACACACCGCCCAGGCAACGAAGGAGTGGCTTCGTAAGAAGCATTTCAAGGTCCTGGAGTGGCCTCGCCAGTCTCCAGATCTCAACCCCATAGAAAATCTTTGGAGGGAGTTGAAAGTCCGTGTTGCCCAGCAACAGCCCCAAAACATCACTGCTCTAGAGGAGATCTGCATGGAGGAATGGGCCAAAATACCAGCAACAGTGTGTGAAAACCTTGTGAAGACTTACAGAAAACGATTGACCTCTGTCATTGCCAACAAAGGGTATATAACAAAGTATTGAGATAAACTTTTGTTATTGACCAAATGCTTATTTTCCACCATAATTTGCAAATAAATTCATAAAAAATCCTACAATGTGATTTTCTGGATTTTTTTTGCTCATTTTGTCTGTCATAGTTGAAGTGTACCTATGATGAAAATTACAGGCCTCTCATCTTTTTAAGTGGGAGAACTTGCACAATTGGTGGCTGACTAAATACTTTGTGTGTGTGTGTGTGTGTGTGTGTGTATATAATAAATAATTGAATGCTGCCCATCCTTTTTTCCCCTGCATGGTTGGATGTATTTTTCATGCCATTTTTTGGTGTAACCTACACAGATCCTGGGTGTTCTTGCTGGGGGGCACAGCAATGGGCTGACTGGGGAAGGTGCAGTTCCAGCCTTCGATTACGCACTCTTCTTCCTCACCTTAGAGGAAGAGAAGAACAGTGAGAAAAACAAACAGAGAATTGCCAGAGAATTTAATGTTAATTTCTCTACCATAAGCTGTCTCCAAAGTCGTTTTAGAGGATTTGGCAGTACTTCCAACTGGCCTCACAACTGCAGACCACGTGTATGGAGTCGTGAGGGCTTGCTAATGTCAACGTTGTGAACAGAAGGCCCCCATGGTGGCGATGAGGTTATGGTATGGGCAGGCATAAGCTACGGACAACGAACACAACTGCATTTTATCAATGGCAATTTGAATGCACAGAGATACCGTGACAAGATCCTCACGCCCATTGTCTTGTCATTCTTCCTCTGCCATCACATTATGTTTCAGCATGATAATGCACTGCCCTGCGTCTAAAGGATCTGTACACAATTCCTGGAAGCTGAAACTGTCCTAGTTCTTCCGTGGCCTAGCATACTCACCACACATGTTGTGTTTAGATTTTTTGTTCAGAATAGAAATGCCTTGAGATGAGATGCGTGTTAAGGTCATGCATGTTCCATTTGTGATGAGCTTTAAAGAGGTGCAGACAGGAAGTAGTACATACAGGCCATGTCCTTCAGCTGGTCCAACGTGGGGAGAACAGGAGGGTCACACTTCTGCAGATAGAAGATCACCAGCAGTGTCAGAGCATAGTTATTCAGCAAGGGTCCAGCACCACTGGGGTTACCTACGGGAGAAACACCAGAGAGACAAAACAGTTATGACAAGCATGTAGCACAAAGAGGCAAAATACCGTATCATCTGTAGACAAAAAAAAAAGGTCACAGAAAGTCCACAAGCAAGGTTCTGCTGACCCCTACTGAATACTGTTCAAAATGGTGTTTGATCTAAAATGATGTTAGTCTCTCCTACAGGGTAGCTGTGAAGGCCACTCACCAGCCAGCTGCTTCTGTTTAGCCCAGTAGCGGACGGTGTAGACCAGAGGGCGCAGCCTGGAGTCCAGCCCTGAGCACAGCTGCAGGAAACGGGTGTTCCTCACCGCCAGTCTGAAGGGTGGAGGAAGTGAGATTAGGAAGGTTGGCTGGTGGGGGACCCATTGTGGCCCGTCGTGCTTATCTTCATACCCAAGTACTAAGAGTTACTCTCTGGGACTTTTCTGATCATTATTAGGTTTCTAGGACGAAGGGGTAGTGGTCAGCTTGGTTCTGGGCCATACACAGTACAGTAGCAATAGAGATGCATTAAATAACTCGTACTATTTAATTATGACAGTAGCATTGTATAGGCTGACCTATTATTGATGGTCACGTCCCCCTGGAGGTTGAGCTCCTTGTGGATGAACTTAACCACAGGGAGGCGAGCGCCACTGACCGGCATGACCTTGTGCACCCCAGGGACGCACTTTCTCAAGATGGCCGCCACCAGCTCTAGCACTTCAGCCGGCGAGGCAGTGGAGAGGTCGATGTCGGACAGGATGGAGTCCTCAGAGCGGGTGTCGTCCGATGGGCCTTCCCCTGCCTGGAGGACATCAGAGGAAGAGGAGTGCTGGAGATAGCATGGGTAATTTAAAATACATTGAGACGCTGGGGGACGTTATAAAAGTTGACACCACCACACCTGTTCAGAAGAATTCTTGGCCCGAGCTTGGAACACCTTGGTGTTGTCCAGGTCCAGGAACAGATCCAAGTCACAGGAGTGGATGTCAAATGTGTTGACAGAGGAACCGAAAGCCAGGATCTGACTATCTGTACCAAGACCACACACAAACATCAAAGGCCATCATTTATGCACCTAATCACTGACACGGGGTCAGCTATTTTTCATCCCCCTTGTGGTTAAGATTATGACTGGAGGTAATCTGATCCTTGATCTGTGGTTAGGGGCATTTGTACTTCAAGCTACATGATTGGGCTCAATGAAAGTTGGCCTACCTGGGAAGAACTCTGTAAACACCTCCTGGAGCAGTTGCACTAGTAACTCTCTGGCCTTTTTCTCATTCTCCCCCAACTGGAATCGCTCCACCACACTCTGCATCTGTTCATTCACCTGGAGACAGAACCACATCAACAACACATCATATCCATCAGCACTTTGATACTTACCCTTTTTATCATTCCCTACATTAATAGCGCATATAAGACCGAGAGAGTCATGGAACATGAAATGAGGAGGGACACTAAACTAAGGAACACTTACCGAAGCAGTCTGGCACAGCTCTTTGGTGAGCCGCTCCAGTATCTGCTGCAGGTTCTTGGAATCCTGCCTCTTTTTAGGGATCAGTTTGAACTCCTTGTTCTCCCTGGGTTTCACCCGCAGCTTCAGACCGTTCATGTCGTGCTCTAACCGGGACAGCGTGGCCTGCAGACTGTCATTCTCACTGAATTCCACAATAGCGTACACACCCTGTGGACGGAAGACAATGTATTATAGACATATGACAAGGGGTATGTCCGAGGCTTGTGTCAACCAACTGTTTGGGCTGGGGGTCCATAAGAATACTGCAAAGAATATTCCTCTCCAGCTAGCTATGGAAAAAACCTTTATAAAGCAATGGATTATCCTACCATTAAATGTTTTGCATGTCAGCAATCAAGTTTAAGAGTTCTAACTTTCAAAATACAGAAATCTGCCTGATTTCTTTATTTTGAAAGTTACATATCTTGAAAACTTGATTGATGACATGCAAAACATTTTGGGACTATATCAACAATGGACTAATGAAAGAGTTGTCCTTTAATAATTATGGTTTGGGATGTTCAATCAGGCATTATTTTTCAACCAACCTTTACTTGCCGATACTTCCTTAATTCAGCTTGGAAGGTACCAGTGTTTTCTAAACTCCCATGGCTAGTTGCAGGTGGAACTTTGGAATTTAGCAAATGCTAAATTTGCGCCATGAAGTAATCTGACAATGTATATGCCGCCATCGTTTCAATTTCTGATTGAGAGAATATAATATTGAGAGAAGAGATGGCAGCAAGATGATATTGACAATGGCCCCAATCCTAGATCAGCACTCCAACTACTTAGAGCTCACCTTGTCTTTGTCCATGATGACTTCTGACACTGGTCCAAACCTTTGGAAGTAGTCTACAAGGTCAGCTTGAGCTGTATCCGGTTTGATCCCACTGACAAACACACTGTTCTCCACCTGAGCCTTCCGAGTCGCCCGCACTGTGCTCAGCTTCACATGCTTTCGCCCTTTCACATGGGCATCCAGACTGGCCTCTGTAGATTCAGTGTTTTCCAGTCAGTAAAGAAAATTGGTCACAAAACTGATAACGTTAGATTATCCAGCAGACATGTGTAAAACTAAGCCAGTGTCCGTATCAATTGTCATGAATTCATATATCTAGCTAAGCATTTACTGTAGGTATCTACTTCTGTAAACTGAAATTGATAAAATATCATAGAAATTCTAAAAGGTTAGCTAGCTAACGTTACTGTCCTAGCCACCTGTACGATTGGCTGATTAGTTTACAGCCGACAGAGTAATGAACTAGTTAGCTATCTTATAAAGTAAGTTAGCCATATATCTGGTTGGTTTGTGGCTAGCCGATAGCTAGCTAACGTTATTAACTGCAACCAAATAGCAAAACGACGACTTTCACTTACTATTGGGTACATTCACATTGCATAGGATGCAATGAAAACCTCTCGCAGTTGATCGTATGTCTTTGTCCAAATCTTCCATTTTGCAAGAAACCAAATAAACAATTCAACAAAGTAAATGATTTTTTTTTTTCTCAAATCTCCCTCCGTCGTTCACCGTGCGTTCTTCTCCTTAGTCCATCCGCTATCTCATCCGGGTAAATGTGCAAACCTCAATTACTAGTTCCGCTAGAAATATGAATTTCATAATTTGAAATGGACATAATATTGCATTCTGGATTGCATTTTTTTTTTACAAATTAAAATCTAAATATGTCAATAACCTAAGACAGACCTGGCATTTAAAACTTGTTGCACAGAGTATCTGCTAAAAACTGCTCCCCTTTATCGCTGGATGGGTGGGTCTGAGAATGTCTTTCTGCGATATTTAGGGGAGCTGTGCTCGAATACCCATACCAACGTACTGTGTACTACATACTTAATGAGTATACACTACCGGTCAAAAGTTTTAGAAAACCTTCTCATTCAAGGGTTTTTCTTTCATTTTCTACATTGTAGAATAATAGTGAAGACATCGAAACTATCAAATAACACATTAAATCATGTAGTAACCAAAAAAGTGTTAAACAAATCAAAATATATTTTATATTTGAAATTCTTCAAATAGCCACCCTTGGCCTTGATGACAGCTTTGCACACTCGTGCCATTCTATCAACCAGCTTCACCTGGACACTTTTCCAACAGTCTTGAAGGAGTTCCCACATATGCTGAGCACTTGTTGGCTTCTTTTCCTTCACTCTGCGCTCCGACTCATCCCAAACCATCTCAATTTGGTTATGGTCGGGGGATTGTGGAGGCCAGGTCATCTGATGCAGCACTCCATCACTCTCCTTCTTGGTAAACTATCCCTTACACAGCCTGGAGGTGTGTTGGGTCATTGTCCTGTTGAAAAACAAATGATAGTCCCACTAAGCCCAAACAAGATGAGATGGTGAATCACTGCAGAATGCTGTGGTAGCCATGCTGGCTAAGTGTGCTTTGAATTCTAAATATATCACAGTGTAACCAGCAAAGCACCACCACACCATAACACCTCCTCCATGCTTTGCAGTGGGAAATACAGATGCGGAGATCATCCGTTCACCTACACTGCATCTCACAAGCAATAGCGGTTGGAACCAAAAATCCACTGGTCTAATGTCCATTGCTTGTGTTTCTTGGCCCATGCAAGTCTCTTCTTATTATTGGTGTCTTTTAGTAGTGGTTTATTTACAGCAATTCGTTCATGAAGGCCTGATTCACAGTCTCCTCTAAACAGTTGATGTTGATATGTGTCTGTTACTTGAACTCTGAAGCATTTATTTGGGCTGCAATTTCTGAGGCTGGTAACTCTAATGAACTTATCCCTCCTATCCTCCTGCTGCAGAGGTAACTCAGTCTTCCATTCCTGTGGTGGTCCTAATGAGAACCAGTGTCATCATAGTGCTTGATAGTTTTCCGTATTGACTGACCTTAAAGTAACAATGGACTGTTGTTTCTCTTTGCTTATTTGAGCTGTTCTTGCCATAATATGGAGTTGGACTTTTTTGTCTATCATCTGTATACCCCCCCCCCCCCTTTTTTTTGTTACTACATGATTCCTTGTTATTTCATAGTTTTGATGTCTTCACTATTATTATACAACATATAAAATAGTACAAATAAAACAATCTTGAATGAGTAGGTGTTCTAAAACTTTTGACTGATAGTGTATACTACACAATATTAGTTCATTTTAGTATACTGTAAACGAAGGTACTAGGGCTTCGCCTGTACCGGAAGTTAATACTGTTGCTATGCAACCTCTTGCTAGCTTGTTAACAAATGACTAATTTTATGATTTTGGGTGTGTTCGTAAATTCAATCTGGAGTGCCAGAGTTTGCTCAGAATGTCAGACTACTCGCTCTAGCAGAGTTGGTTAGGCTGTTTTGTGTTATCCAGAGCGTTGGTGACTGTAACTGTGCTGCTGGCAACAATTTAAATACGCTTTGTTTTGTGCCTATGTTTACTGTCAATATTGACACCGGTCATATTCAACAGGTGTTGAGCGTTATTCTGCGCTATGAAATTGGAATAATCCTGAATAATCAAGTCAACACATGTTACGTAGTTAGTTAAATAGCATATAGTTAATATAATGCCTGGCAAGTTCAGTGTATTAGTAGGTAGCTAATGTTAGCAACATACCGGTACATAATATGTGTTTCATAAGAGATAGCATATCTAATCAATTGTCAGCCAACATAACGTGTAATGGAACTTATTTTAAAAGTAATTACTTTATTACATTGCTCAACATGTTAACATTTGCCATAACTAGTTAAAGCAATGAATTTGTATCCACTCTTTCAAATCTGAAATTTTTGTGAAGCCACGCCCATTTTCTGAAGAAATTCCATTATGGG
The DNA here is from genome assembly GCF_045791955.1 of Oncorhynchus clarkii lewisi. Taxonomy (NCBI): domain Eukaryota; kingdom Metazoa; phylum Chordata; class Actinopteri; order Salmoniformes; family Salmonidae; genus Oncorhynchus; species Oncorhynchus clarkii. The sequence goes on from NC_092162.1 coordinate 18,829,168, forward strand.
CCCTAAAAGCACAGAAATACTGTCCACTGCCTGTATACTTCGTATTTTGGCGAATTTAGTGCGACATCCGGGAACTTTTGGTATACTAACTATATCCATACGATGACCAATAAGCATACTACATACTCAATTTCTGTCACATATACAGTTAGTGCAGGTTAATACGAGTATTCAAACACAGCTTCGGTATTAGATGGTCAATTATCATAATTATTGTATGTTTATAATGCAGCTAGAATAAACATGGAACATTTACTACACAGCTGGTTTGCACATACTAGAAATTATAAGAGGAATACAATATCTGGCAGGGTCAACATACTTGCCAGCTGAAAACTGCATCTCATCTTTTATTTCTAGATGCAGTCAGAAGTCATCTAAACCACAATGCATTTTTCTGCACAGTATGTGAACTTTAGAACAATCCCTTTTTTTATTTTACTCCGAGACAACTGACAGACAATTACTTTATGACAAGGGGTGTCAAACTCTGCTGGTTTTTGCTTTCAATTAAGATCTAACTAGACAACTAGGTGAAGGGAGTTCCTAACTAATCTGTGACCTCAATTCATCAATCAAGTACAAGTGAGGATAAAAAACCTGCAGACACTCGGCCCTTCGTAGAATGAGTTTGACACGTACTTTATGCAGATCCCAAATGTTTAAAGCTTACAAGGCTTCTTTTTGACAGTAAAGATGACCACTTGTTTCCTCAGAGGGTCTGGGGCAGAGATGGGGAGTTTTGCACCATTTGTTCTCTTCACAGGTTCTGGAAACCATTTCATACAAGAGCTGCCTCCTTGCTTTGTGTGTGTCAAACAAAGCATTGTTATTCTTTTAAATGGCGATGTCATTTTGGCCAAGACAACCACAATGGAAATACTTGAATCGTTTGTGAATGTATCCTCACTAATCTGAATGAATAATGTGTGGGGATAACCTCCATGCATGTGGTATTGTATGTGTTGGAGTTAAATCAAAGACAAATATAAAAATGTACAGTACCAGAACCTACTCAATGCTACAGCATAATAAGAAATTCTGACAACTTAATTTTTTTGATTTTTAATATGAATAATTTCCCCCAAAATATTTTCAGTCTAAATAGAACACCATACAAATGATTTAAAAATGTAAAAAAATATTCAGAGAATGTAGCAAAACTAACCACAATTAAGACCAAAAATCAGAATAATATTGTAAAGCACTGGCCTTCAATTATACATCTGTAACTCTAGGCAAGTACAAAAAAATAATAAGTTGAGCATTAGCATTTCTATAACAAAGCATTAAAAACAAAAAATCTATGACTGCCTAAGCTCTATTTTCTTGCTGCTCTCCCTCTGCGGGGCTTACACGGCTGCTCCGACTCAGTACCTTGCTCAATGTCAATTTCCTGAGATACCGTTTTTCCTTTTGTCGCTTTACCTCTTCCTTTTGTAGCAGCCACAACTGTGGCATCGGGGATGGTCTCTCCCTCCGGGACAGCAGGAGTAGTGCTTGTGGCCTCAACGGGAGTTCCTGCAGTAGACTTTGCTGCTCGTCTTGTTTTCTTGACAGGCTCCTTTGGAACAGCTTTATCAGAGAGATCTGCCTCTTCAGTTGTCATAGATCTTGCTGCATTTCTTTCATTTACTGGCTTTGAAATGGGGACCGTAGCTTCAGCAGCAGAGGTCTCTATGGTGCTATGGCGTGCCCTTTTTGAGGGTGTTGATTGTACGGTCTCCTCTTTGACCGCGACGTAAGATCTTGCTCTTCTCCCTCGCACTGTCTTCACAACCTGCTGTTCTTCACTCCGTTCAGGCTGTTCTTCAACCTTAGTAACAGGAACAGTATCATTCCGTCTGGATGTCTTCTGTTTAGGAAGAGGGGTGACCTTGTGTGTAACTTCCAAATCAGGTTTCCAATTCACAGATTTTGAGGTCTTTTTTGAGTCTTCGTCAATGGTTTCCATGCCTTCAATAGAATTTGCCTGGTCAGAGGTCGTTTCAGAAACAGCATTTCCCTTTTTAGGGGCTTTTCCTCTTTTAACCACAGCAGTCATAACCTCCGTGTCTGTTACCTCAGCCTCCAACGGAGTGCTCTCGGCTGCAATGGTGGTTTCATCTGCAGAGACTTTGGATTTAGCTGCCCTTCTACCTCGCTTGACAGGCTCAGATGGAACTTCCACAGTTGCTTCTGCAACAGTGGGCACCTTTGTGGAATCAGCTGCTCCTCTGCGTGCTCGCTTGGCAGGCACTTCATCCTTCACAACGGCTTTTGCCTTCCTTCTCCATCCTGGTTTGACAACCGGAGCTTCCAGCAGTTCTTCAGCATCAGCCTCTTCACGCTCTGGTCTAGCATCAACCTCAGTTTGTGCAGGAAGGTGGACCTCCTGCACTACCATGTTCTCAACTTCCACCACTTCAGGAACCTTCTGCTGCTTTGCTCTTCTTCCTCCTCTTTTAGGTTTCTCTGTAGGGGGAGCAGATGTTTCCTCCGGAGTCTCTGTGGATACTGGCGGGACGACACACCCAGGGTCCTGTTTAGTCCTTCTTCCCACTCTTTTAGGTTTCTCAACCGAAGCCAAGGTAGTCTGCTCCTGGAGCTCAACAGTCAGAGTCTCAACGGTGTGATCCTCAACAGACTCAACTTGCTCTACAGAAGCCTGCTTAGTCTTTCGTCCCCCTCTTTTGGGTTTCTCAACTGGAGCTACAGTGGTCTGCTCCTTGGCTTCAACAGTCAGAGACTCAATGGGGTGATCTTCAACTTGCTCTACAGAAGCCTGCTTAGTCTTCCTTCCCCCTCTTTTGGGTTTCTCAACTGGGGCCACAGTAGTCTGCTCCTGGGCTTCAACTTCAACAGTCAGAGACTCAACAGGCTCAACTTGCTCTACAGAAGCCTGCTTAGTCTTTCTTCCCCCTCTTTTGGGTTTCTCAACTGGAGCCACAGTGGTCTGCTCCTTGGCTTCAACAGTCAGAGACTGAACAGGGTGATCCTCAGACTCAACTTTCTCTACAGAAGCCTGCTTAGTCTTCCTTCCCCCTCTTTTGGGTTTCTCAACTGGGGCCACAGTAGTCTGCTCCTGGAGTTCAACAGTCAGAGACTCAACAGGGTGATCTTCAACTTGCTCTACAGAAGCCTGCTTAGTCTTCCTTCCCCCTCTTTTGGGTTTCTCAACTGGGGCCACAGTAGTCTGCTCCTGGAGTTCAACAGTCAGAGACTCAACGGGGTGATCCTCAACAGGCTCAACTTTCTCTATAGAAGCCTGCTTAGTCTTCCTTCCCCCTCTTTTGGGTTTCTCAACTGGGGCCACAGTAGTCTGCTCCTGGAGTTCAACAGTCAGAGAATCAACGGGGTGATCTTCAACTTGCTCTACAGAAGCTTGCTTAGTCTTCCTTCCCCCTCTTTTGGGTTTCTCAACTGGAGCCACAGTGGCCTGCTCCTGGGCCTCAACTTGTTCAATGGGAGTTTCAACACTCACAGACTCCACTTGATCTACAGGCTCCTGCTTAGTCTTTCTTCCTCTTATGGGTTTCGCAAACAGGACTGAGGCCTCCACCTCTTCTGTAGGAATATCAACCGCCACAACATTTTCTTCTGTTTTGGCTTCTTCAGAATCCTGTTTACCCAGTTTTCCTCTTGCCTGTGGTTTCTCAACAGGAACACTAGCAGGCATCTCCTTGGCTTCCACAATCTTAATTGGAGGAATTTCAAGAACCCCCGCTTCAACTTCTTCTACTGAATCCTGTTTAGGCTTTCTTCCTCTCTCAGACCTAACGACTGGAGTCTGGGCCTCAAACGTCTCAGTGACAGGAACACTCACAGCTTCAGTGTTCTCCAACACGGTTTCAACTTGTTCTACAGAAGCCTGTTTGGCCTTTCTTCCTCTTCTGGGTTTCACCACGGGGACATCAGAAGTTGGCTGCTGGTCCTCAATTGGAGGAATTTCATCACTCTCACTTTCAACAGCGTTCTCCTGCACTGATTCAACTCTCTCTACAGAAGCCTGTTTGGCCTTTCTTCCCCTCTTGAGCTTTTCAGCAGGAACTGGGTCAACTGCCATTTTCTCCTGGACATCCACAGAGTCCATAGTTTCTGCTGGTGCCTCAACGCTACTGGTCTCATTACACCTTGCCGATTTCCCTCTAGCAGGTGGTGGCACAATCCCCTCAGTTTTCTTTACTCTACCTTTTACTGGAACAGAAGGCTCTTCACTGTCAAGATGTGCCATCTCCACTGCCTCAGCAGGTGCAGCAATGGGCTCAGCAAGAGGAGCAGGTTGTTCTTCCTCCACAACCTCAGCAGGTGCAGCAACGGGCTCAGCAAGAGGAGCAGGTTGTTCTTCCTCCACTGCCTCAGCAGGTGCAAAAGCTGGCTCTACCTCCTGCACTGCCTCAGCAGGTGCAGAAACAGGCTCTACCTCCTGCACTGCCTCAGTAAGAGGAGCAGGTTGTTTTTCCTCCACTGCCTCAGCAGGTGCAGAAACTGGCTCTTCTACCTCCTGCACTGCCTCAGCAAGAGGAGCAGGTTGTTCTTCCTCCACTGCCTCAGCAGGTGCAGAAACTGGCTCTTCTACCTCCTGCACTGCCTCAGCAAGAAGAGCAGGTTGTTCTTCCTCCACTGCCTCAGCAGGTGCAGAAACTGGCTCTTCTACCTCCTGCACTGCCTCAGCAAGAGGAGCAGGTTGTTCTTCCTCCACTGCCTCAGCAGGTGCAGAAACTGTCTCTTCTACCTCCTGCACTGCCTCAGCAAGAGGAGCAGGTTGTTCTTCCTCCACTGCCTCAGCAAGAGCAGCAGCAAGCTCTTCCACTGCCTCGGTTGTCATGGCATCAGGAATCTCTTGGGCGTCACCAGAAATTTCTTCAACAGGTTGAGCGACGTGCTTGGGGGTCTTCACAACATCTAAGCTTACTTTCTGAAGAGCCTTAGGCCCTCTTGGAGTGTTCTGTTTAGAAGATCTATTTCTCTTTGGAGTGGGTGCTTGAGGGTATTCAAACCTGAAAAGGAAAATATAAAATTAAAATGTTAACAGTACACCATTACACCTATGGATCCAAGTGTATGGTTTAACATGACAAATAATTGTTCAATTATGACATGTTGTCCATCACATTTTAAAACGGACTATAAAGCAAACTAAACTAGAGCCTGACATTTTAAAAATCGGTGGGCCGATATAATAAAAACGGACGATAGCAGCCTTTTACGGATGTATTTGCATCAGCGTTTAATCCACCAAAAAGGGCCAAAATAAGGTGCAGAGAAAACATCTGATGAAAAATAGACTCTTTGCATTTCATTAGTCCTTTAGCGAAGCCCGCAAAATCTGATGTGTTATATTCAATCAGTAGGGAACCATCAGTTGTAGGCCTTCAGATATTTTTGTAGAAATTAAAATGAAATGTCATTTGTATTTAATCTTTACAAATAATTGTAATCATTTTCTGATTCCATGCCTTCAGTTTGTGTTGCAAAGAGCAGTTAATACTGAGAGAAAATGATTAAAATCAGGATTCTCTTTGGTGGTCTCTGGGTAGAAAAATTGAGCTAGCTCAGCCAGCCATTGGCTAGGCCTTCAGAAGCTGGACAGAAGGCTTCTGGCATTCAACTGTATTATAGAGCAGAATGACAGTGGAATGACCCAATCACATTGACAGGACTCGACAAGAGAAAATAATCAGTGTCACAAGCAGTAGTTTGCTCACACTAGTAACGTTCACTAGCTTTTGTTGTAGTGTGACAAAATAGTGAAGGCAGCTGCAGCAGCTGTTAACTTCAAGATGGATGTTTTTGCTAATTTGCTAACCTTTAAGATTTACTTTCATACTATGTTTACAACTAATTATCTGATGAGTGGCACTGTTTTGTTGCAGCTCGCTTGCTGTTAGCCATCTCTGAAAACAATGACTGAAACATTGTTCCATGTACAACTTTAGATCCCTTGTCAGTGTGATAGACATGATCAAATATATTTGCAATGGAAGGTAATAGCTGTTTTTTTTATTTGACATAAAATGGTTGTGCTGTTGTATTGGTATGATTTCATGGGGCCTACTGGAGTGAATGGGCTGCTTATTCTTTAGCATTATTTGATGCGGTGTTTAACGGCTGTCGCCTGTATCAGCCGTGTCTGACCAGAATGGTCTCTCCATCAGTGCCACGGAGAGCACAGGTATTACGGTCCCTGTCCTTTCAGCACAGTGAGCCCGTCACCTTTGATGTGACACTTGTCGCTATTGTTGATAGTGGTGTTGGCTACGTGTCCATGCCGGTTCCGTCTGTACGGCAGCCCGAACCGCAGCCAGACCTGTAATTAATAATGTCAAAAAGTATTGATTAAAGATGTATAGCGCATTAGGTGATGCTTCGTTCAGTTATTTTCTAGATTTGTTTGATACGCATTGGAAGATTTGATGCCTCTGAATGCCTAGTTTCTAAAGTCAGTTTGCCACCGCATTCATTTATGTACATAAACCATGGATTGCTGATGCTATGTATTGGCCAGAAAAAAATAGTAATGGTCCGTTTGTAGGCACTAACTCAGTCATGTTTCGTTGGACAAAGCAGATGGGGAAAATGGCATTAATAAACTTTTTGTTGTATGAGATAATCATCAGCTAACGTCACTGTGAATGTATGTAATAAAGCACATAAGGAACATAAAGGCTTCATAAAAAGGTAATGTTAACTGACTGCTATCATCTCATAGGAAAAAATGTATAAGACCGCCTAAGCCAGTGATGGAAAAATAGTTTGTTTATTCTAAAACCCTATATACACTTTCCCAATAGCGATGGCTGAACAAACCAGAAGCTCTATTGAGGCTTTCAAGTCAACAGTCGGCCATATTGGCACTCCCCAGTAGGAGCAGTTCTCCATAGGAATTCATGAAATTCTACAGTATTTCAAACATTTCAAGGAACAAATGAGTAAAAAAAAATATTTTTTTTGTAGTGGGGACAGTAACATTAGTAATGTCTAAAATTTTTACTTTAAGGAAAATATTTACCATGCCTTCAGAAAGATGACACACCCCTCGACTTATTCCACATTGTGTCACAGCATGCATTTAAAAATAGAAAAAAAATAGATTTCCCCCTCCCACTGGCCTACACACAATACCCCATGACAAAGTGGAATTGTGTTTAGACATTTTTTGCTAATTCATTAAAAATGAAAATCAATAAATGGTCAACCACTTTGATATGGCAAAAGTTCAGGAGTAAAGGTCACAATAAATTGCAAGTACTGTGTACAATAATATTGTTAAACATTTAAATGGCTACCCCATCTCTGCACCCCACACATACAGATAATTGTAAGATCCCTCAGTCAAGCAGGGAATTTCAAATAGATTCAACCACAAAGATGAGGGGGGTTTTCCAATGCCAATAGTGACTTTAAAACAACGGCTGTGAAGGGAGACAACTGAAGACGGATCAACACCAAAAGGAAGCATGTAGATAATAAAATATATGAATCCTGTTTGCAACAAGACACTAAAGGAATACTGCAAAAAATGTGGCTAAGCAATAAAAAAAAAAATCCCCGAACAAAGTGTTATTGCATTTGCCCCAAAAATAAAACACGGAGTACCACGCTCCATATTTTCAAGCATTGTGGTGGCTGCATCATTAAGGAAGTGAGTTTCAGGATAAAAAAGAAACGGAACTAAGCACAGGCAAAATCCTAGAGGAAAACCTGGTTCAGTCTGCTTTCCACCAGACACCGGGAGATTAATTCATCTTTAGGCAGGATCATAACCTAAAACAAGACTGAAGCTACACTGGAGTTGCTAACCAAGAAGATGTTGAATGTTCCTGAGTGGCAGAGTCATGGTTTTGACTTAAATCTGCTTGAAAATTTATGTCAAGACCTGAAAATGGTTGTTTAGCAATTATCAACAACCAATTTGACAGAGCTTGAAGAATTTAAAAGAATGGGGAAATGTTGGCAAATCCAGGTGGAAAGCTCTTCGAGACTTACCCAGAAAGACTCACTGGTGTAATCGCTGCCAAAAGTTGATTCAACATGTATTGAGGAGTTGAATACATTTCTAATCAAGATTTGTTAACTATAATGAAAAATAAAACCAATCTTAGAGAGTGTTTGTACAGTGTAGATTGTTGACTGAAAACGACAATTAAATCACATTTAATCCCACTTTGTAACAACAAAATGTGGGAAAAGTCAAGGGGTGTGAATACTTTGAAGGCACTGTATATTTATTCTTAGTTGTGTTTAGCTCACAATTTAAAAGTATGCATTAAAAAAGGTGTCTAATAGAATAAATGTGGCAAACAAGACACATTAATAAATGCATTTCTATAGCTTCTAAAATATATATTTTTTGTGGTGGGAAGTACCCTAACCAAACCATAACCCTTACCATTTTACATTTCAACTTCAATGGGGTAAGCAAGGACCGTTCACTGAGGCAACGCTTGGGGCGAAAGGCAGCAATATGCCAGCAGCCAATTTTGTGAGTTATGTTTTTCATTTTAAGTGACAACTACCAGAATTCAATGACCACAGCTCTTCAATTGACGACAACATAGCTACCGTAAATACCAATACATTGAAAATGTGTCCCGTGTCATTTTCCAGCAGGTTAGCACGAGGCAGCCATCTTCAGAGGCACATTTTTGCTGCAATCAGTACAGTTTATCCTCATTTCACTAGAGTAACAGTTTTTCCATAAACATATCTTGTCATTCTGGTGCTCATAAATTTTGTTGCTTACATTTAATGTTCTTTTTTCAAATTTAGGAAATAAGTTTCAAGTATTTTTGCAGGGCTGTTTTAAGCGCAATCCACACAGAAAATGTATTTTTTTTCTTTCCAGCTATAGTAATACATTTTTTGGCAGATATCGTTAACTTCGACGCTACCTAATCCCTGTAGCGGGATCATTCGTCGGCAACCGCTGAATAGCATAGCGCAACAGTCAAATAATATTGCTAACAAACATTCATATAATCACAAGTGCAATATTGCAAAACACAGCTTAGCCTTTTGTTAATCACCCTGTCGTCTCAGATTTTGAAATTATGCTTTACAGCAAAAGCAATCCAAGCGTTTGTGTAAGTTTATCGATAGCCTAGCATAGCATTATATACACTTAGCATCAGGAAGCTTGGTCACGAAAATCAGAAAAGCAATCAAATTAACCGTTTACCTTTGATCTTCGGATGTTTTCACTCATGAGACCCCCAGTTACACAGCAAATGTTCCTTTTGTTCCATAAAGATTATTTTTATACCCAAAATACTGACGTTTGTTTGTCGCGTTATGTTCAGAAATCCACAGGAAAGAGGTCATGACAAAGTAGACGGAAATTCCAAATAGTGTCCACAGAAACACGCCAAACGTTTTTCATAATCATTCCTCAGGTAGTTTTTAAAATATATATTCGATAATATATCAACCGCGGGAGGAACAATGGTGGCTTTACTCAATTGCGCACAAACTCACTCTGAGAGCCCCCACCTCTCCACTTATGCAATGTGATCCTTCACGCTCAAAGCCTGAAACTATGTCTAAAGACTGTTGACACCTTAGGGAAGCCACAGACAAAGGAATCTGGTTAATATCCATTTAAATGGAGCAATGTGAGGCTATGGAACATGGAGTTTTGAAAATAGAAGCCACTTCCTGGTTTGATTTTTCTCAGGGTTTCGCCTGCAATATCAGTTCTGTTATACTCAGACAATATTTTGACAGTTTTGGAAACGTTAGTGTTTTCTATCATAATCGGTCAATTATATGCATATTCTAGCATCTGGTCGTGAGAAATAGGCCGTTTACTTTGGGAACGTTATTTTTCCAAAAATAAAAATAGTGCTTCAAGAGGTTAACAGTGAATATTTACATTAAAATCAGATCAAAAATCCCACATCGGTCAGGCTCTAGACTAAACACATTAAATAAATTCTTATTCGCTGACTTATAAACCGACATAAGATGCACAAACCTGAAAGAACGGTCAATAATTGTGATTAGATCCCCATGTTTTAAATGTTCAGACTGCTGCAAAATCTCTCCATTGACACGGGTCGGGTTCGTTGAACTCAAATTAGTTAAAATAACCTGCAAGAGAAGGAGAAAAAAAGTACCTTACAATACTTGCTCTACAGACACTAAAATTAAAGTAACTTGACTTATTGAAGGCAGCAATTATATTGGCTGACTCTGCAATTACCTCGTTATTTTCATTCAACTCAATCCTGCAATGCTTCTTGGATACTTCGGGAAGTTTAACGCAAATGTCGCAGTCAGGTTTCCTAAGAGACAATGAGACCATAATAAATATTCTGTAGAAAGGTTGTCAACATTTCCTGATTTCATTGTATACCCGTCATCAGCTCTGCAAGTATATGATTCACATTTTTAAACTAAAAAAAAAAAAAAAAAAATGTAAACTGTTTAAGGCATTTAAGTTGTATTTCATGGTTTATCTTTATCCCCATAAGCTGTTACTCCAGCAACAGCTACAATTGCTGGGGTTAACACAGCACACATATGGAAACAAAAGTTCAGTTGAGTAAATGCTAAATGTGTGGCAATTTATGAACAAGAGCAGGCTAATAAATCCAATCCATAATTCATTTTCAGTGGATAAGGCTGAATGGATCTCTAGGGTCTGTGGTGAAATGTCTTCTGAAACGTTTCGAAAAGCTGTAATAGTGAACAAAGCTCAACAACCGAAGACAGCAGTAGAAAGGCCGCCTCTTCACAAATTTAAAAATGACCCCAAGTAGGAATTGGCAAAAACATTGAGAAATCTAAGATGTGTCAAATAAATTATATCCTGCTCTGGGCTCAAGCCATGCATTTGGTTTGCTAACTTGCTAGATGTCAAGATTAAGCAAATGTCTCTGCTGTAATCAAGACAAGAAGCTTGATTGGCTAGCAAGTAAACAAACCAAATGCATAGCTGGAGCCCTGGGCTGGATATAATTTGACACATTTCAGATGACATTTTTTCCTTCCTCCCGGTATTGTAAATCAACCTGTTGGTATCTCAAAATATAATGTACACCGGGGTTTCGCCCAAGCCCAGCACCAAGTAAAAACCACGTTCCATACATGCAGCAAAAGTAGACTCATAAAATGATCAGTACCATACAAAACTATGAATATATTACATTTAGATAATGGCACTCACTGCTATGGCATTTCACATATTGACAGATTTGAATAGCTTAAGCTCACCTTCCAAATAAGCATGATGCAGTCAGAGGAAACTCAGTCCCATCTCCGCCACTCCTTTTGATTACAACTATTTTCCCGTACAGGGGCATTTGGAATTCAACGTTACCTAAATAAAAAATAAAATGTTAGGACATTGAGCAATCATGTGAAATGTGTGACTCAATGATTCTAGCTACTGGCACGAGCTAGCTAGGGGGAGCCAAGTTGTTACGATTCGTAAAAAGAACAGCAACCAATAATCTGTGTGCAAACTGGTTAGTACTGCCTAGCAAGATTAAGTTGAGTGATTGCAGTGCCTCTTGATAGTAGTCAACTACTCGTAGGTTACATGAGTTAAGAATTTAATCGGCAACCAATATGCATTGCTGCATTGAACACACATGCCACTGTGCTTAACAACCTAGACAGCCAAGTAACCACGCTCTTCCGTGTAAACTAATTACCGGTAGCAGAATAAGCAGAGCGTCAAACACCAATGTAGAATCGCTATTCAAACATTGATGTGGACTGACGGGCGAAGCTAACTTATTGTCACTCTGTGCATTGTGAATGCTTATGTTAGCTATCTAGCAAGCAGATATGTTACCTGAGAGGCATTTAGGAGAAATAGCGTCGCCGTGAATCTGAAAATGAAACAAAGACCCTTTCAATTAAAAAGCTGATACAGTTGAAACATTCAGAACCTATTATAGTAGTAATGGGATAATATGAAATAAACCATTCAACAGCTAATACACATTCAGAACCTATTATAGTAGTAATGGGATAATATGAAATAAACCATTCAACAGCTAATAAACATAACAGGCAAATAAGTTATGCCAAAGACTTTTTGGTATGTAAACTTACCATTATACCAAACAACATCTGTGTTATAAAAGAGAACAATGGAGCTGAAACTACACAGAAATAGCCGTGTTGCCTTTACCTCTTTTGTCTCGCTGTGGACGTTGTCATCTTGGACTTTACCAGACATCTCTTCAACAGGTTCAGCGATTTGTTTGGGGGTGGTCAGGAGTTCCTTTACACCAACTAAGCTTACTTCCTGAGAAGCCTTAGGCCCTCTTGGAGTTGTCATCAGTTTTCCTCTGAGGTCTTCAATGGGTTGCACCTTCTGTCTTGGGGTCTTCATGATCCTCTTCACTCCAGTGAGACACTCGGGTTGTTCGGGTTTCTTCTGTTTGGGAGTCGAAATAGATTTTTTTGATTCTGGCCGCTGTTCTTCCTTCGATTCCTCTGAAGACATCTCTAAGGCAAGAATCTCATTTTGTGTAGTACGGGAGTCATCAGCTTCCTCCGTGATGAAACTGGATTCTTGACCATCCCGAAGGAGTCTAGTGACTGCATCGCTGTTGTACGCTCCCCGTTTAGCAGTAGAAACAACAAGTGGAGACACCACCATTTCACCTGTGAAGACAGGATATGATTAGTGTCAACTGATTTCAGCATGATATAGCTAACTGCCAAAATAACAGAAACACATGAGTAAATGGATACAAAGTATATTGAAAGCAGGTGCTTCCACACAGGTGTGGTTCATGAGTTAATTAAGCAATTAACATAATGTAGGGCAGGGCAACTTCAGACCTCGAGGGCCTGATTGATGTCACTTTCTCCAATCCCTAGCAAACAGCTGATTAATTTAATTGCATTCTAAACTGAAGATCATGATTAAGTGATTATTGGAGTCAGGTGTGTTAGCTGGGGCAAAACCGACACCAATCAGGCCCCCTAGGACTGGAATTACCAACCCTTGTATAAGAATGCTAGGCAGGCCATTATTTCGGCTACGCCCCCATAGGATGACAATGCTCCCCATCCACAGCACACAAGTGGTCACTGAATAGTTTGAGCATAAAAACAACGTATGAAACATAATATAGTGTACAATTCAGAAAAAGTCCCCCACACCATATTCTTCATCATTCATGCTCATCTTGACATGATAATAGGGAGAATCTCAATTGCATACTCCTTGTGTCCTCTCGCCTCTTCTCAAAACCCATTGGAGAAGGTCAGAGGGGAGGGACAAGGAGTATGCAATTGAGCCCACACCCCCCAAAATCCCTTACCAGTCTCCTCTGGGGTATTCATCACTGATGATTCAATCATAGATGTAGACTGGGCTCTCAGGGGGGTCTTGAGGGCACTCTGTACATTGACCACAGACTTCCTCTGCCTAGCAGGGGTCTTGAAAATGTCTGCAATGCCTGAAACCAAACAAAACCAGGTTGCTTTACTTGAGAACAATATGACAATGTAACAAGTCCTTTATATACAATGGATGAGTTCATAAATTCACCCTGGCAATCTACGCCGAATTCTGAGCACCCTGGTTTGAGTTCCAGAGCGCCGAATAAATTTAAAAAATTAAGACAGCTTTCTTAGCGCATGTTTATGTATACCTATTAAAATGGTTGCCAGTAACAGAGTAAGTCACTAACCCTCTTCATAACAAACACTCATCGGCTCTACTCTCTAGGGCAAGTAAAAAGTTCAGAGTGAGGCATTCTCTTACAATACAGTATATTTAACAACACCCCATATGAAAAACATACGCACATAGAACAGTGGGATTAGGAAATAGACCAATTACCTGACAAATCCTCATCCATTCTCATGTTCTTTTTTAGCACAGCCATGTTGTGGACAAGCTTTGGGGCGGCCCCACTTGGCTGAATGGCTTTCAGCCTGTGAGCTTTGCCCACAACAATGGTCACAGGTGAATCTGCATGACCAGTGCTGACATGTCCTATGAGTTTCCTCACAGGTGTCTGTAACAGAACAAACATCAACAAGTTAGGTAATGTAGCCATAGAAAAACTAAATCAAGACTACCATTGAAGTCTATTTAACAACAAGCTTCAATTTGCTACACTAGACACATTTATTAAAGTGCAGTCATGGAGGGCAAAATACTATCGAAACATACCTTCGGTTTTGGTACAACAGTCTTCGTCTTAGTCACTCGGGTGGTTTTCTTGGTTGGGATAACAGCTTGGGTCTTGGTCTGGCCAAACTTCACAATGTCAGCCCAGGAATTCACAACTTGAAACAAAGGAAATTAAACACTTAGATTGCAATCAAAATACAAAAATCAACAACAAAAAAAAAGTTACTGAATCCCAAATAGGAAATAAAGTAAATGGATGCATACCTTTTATAGATGCCCGAGAAACACCACTTCTTCTACGGATGACTTGAAGGGAATTTTTCAATGCGCTTTTCTGTGTCGTCTTCGAGGTAGATGACATTGTCGTTCGCCTCAAGGGAACACGAGGCGTTACAGTGACAGACGGCTGTAGGACAGAGTCCTGGTCTGCGGTGGGTGATGGGGTGCTGACGAGGGACACTGAGAACCGGCCTTGCATGGTGGGTGTCGTGTTGGCTGATGGCAAATTTGCAGGGGTCTTGGGAGTTTTCCCAGCCTTGGGTGTTTGAGATTCATCTTTTAATGTAGACTTTCTTCGAGCAGGAGACGGAGTCTTGACAGCGGTTTTTGGAGTCTTCTCTTTACCTGGAGATGGCGTTTTAGCTTTTGGTGACTTCTTGGCAGGCGAGGGAGTCTTGGCAGATGCCTTCGGCGACTTGGCCGGCGAGGGAGTCTTGGCAGATGCCTTCGGCGACTTGGCGGGCGAGGGAGTCTTGGCAGATGCCTTCGGCGACTTGGCGGGCGAGGGAGTCTTGGCAGATGCCTTCGGCGACTTGGCGGGCGAGGGAGTCTTGGCAGATGACTTCGGCGACTTGGCGGGCGAGGGAGTCTTGGCAGATGCCTTCGGAGACATGGCGGGCGAGGGAGTCTTGGCAGATGCCTTCGGCGACTTGGCGGACGAGGGAGTCTTGGCAGATGCCTTCGGCGACTTGGCGGACGAGGGAGTCTTGGCAGATGCCTTCGGAGACATGGCGGGCGAGGGAGTCTTGGCAGATGCCTTCGGAGACTTGGCGGGCGAGGGAGTCTTGGCAGATGCCTTCGGAGACTTGGCGGGCGAGGGAGTCTTGGCAGATGCCTTCGGAGACTTGGCGGGCGAGGGAGTCTTGGCAGATGCCTTCGGAGACTTGGCGGGCGAGGGAGTCTTGGCAGATGCCTTCGGAGACTTGGCGGGCGAGGGAGTCTTGGCAGATGCCTTCAGAGACTTGGCGGGCGAGGGAGTCTTGGGAGATGCCTTCGGCGACTTCTTGGCAGGCGAGGGAGTCGCCTTCTTTCCTGGACTTCCTTTCACGCCAAGACTCTCTGGGGCAGATTGTTCATGCTCCTATGAAATGCAAAAATTATTTAAGTGAGAATCAGCAATATATGTGAAATTAGCAAAGTCAACACACAAACCAAGAGTATATTATTGAACTTACCTTTATCAGACCAATTGCAGATGCTCTCCTGAGCAGTGACTGTTTCATTTTGGGGGCACACAAGCTTCGCCGTCCAGGAGTGGCACCTTTGCATAGTGGGGAGTCAGGAGGAAGACGTTTATCGAACAGTTCCGGCTCCAAATGACCTCCAAATGAAACCCTTTTCCTCTTGCACAGAGGTGTTGGAAATTCAGTTTCAAGGTCTCCACTCTTCCGTTTCTTAGCAGACGACTTTTTAACTGAGTAGATGGAAATGAAAAATATTTTATTATAGTGGTCAAACACATGCAATCACAAGAAGACATGACACCTTAGGTTAAACCAGGGGAGAACTGCCCACTCTCATTGAAGCCAGAGGTTCATGGCTGTTTGCAGTACTACAGGCATTGTTAGCAGAAAACAGGACCACTATTATAGTGAATGGAAACATTTTTTAGAAGAATCATGGGACCAATAGACCAGAGATCCTTGAAAAGGTTATTTTAAATTGCACACAGAAGTAGTTAAGGATAATTTAGTTGCTAACGGCAGCCTGCAGTACTCTGGTCGGCCTTGAACTTTGAGTCAGTGATTGAGAGAGGGCAGCTAGGGTGTAAAGTCACTTCCCGGAGTAGCTCAAACTGTGCATGTCTCCATGATAGCGCAATGAAGTCTGTTAAGATGGCTATCGAGTCTCCACATAGGAATGAATGGTGTCACATGATCAATGGCTTTGTTTATACATATATACAGACATTGGGTTAAACATAGGAATAATACAGAATGTAAATCAAATAATTGACATTGCTTAAGTTTCAAAGTAGGTTCATATGTATATGTGAAAAATGTGACCGCTATTGGGAAATAACTGGGCATTTTTTCCTCACCATTGATGGGTGTGGTCACCTCCAGCTCACAAAGCACATCCTGGGCTTGAAGCTTTTCCCCAGCAGGCCTTGGAGAGCGGGAATGCTCGGTCTTAGGAGTACTTGGCGTGGAATTCTCAGTTAGTACGATCTGGTCTTGGTTTGAGACGAAAGCATCAGCAGGTGGTTCTACCCCAGTTATCAAAGATTTGATAGGAGTGGCTTCCCTGCTCCTCCTCCGAGTGGGGGTCGTAAAGATTTCTGCAGTCGGACACTCAGAAATCTGCTCAGCCACTTCACTAGCAGTGAACTTCTCAGGGGTTGCCAGATGACTTTTCCTCTGAGAAACAGGGGCGGATTTTTCTTCAACAGTGGTGGGTGTTATGGACTTTGAAGAACGCCTTTTACCTTTGGGAGTTTCAAGAATAGAGGGAGGCAGTTGAATGAAATCTTCGACTGGCACATTCCCCTCAACAACCCGACCTTTGAGGGACTTTCGCTTCTTCTGAGCTGATTTTGGAGTCACCCCAGTGACAGGTGACACATTTTCAGTCTCCGCCTTCTTGGGTGTGGAAATGACAGACGCCCCATCCACTTTCCTGGTTGAGATAGGGTTCTGTGGGCAAAGCCTCGAAGCAGGTGTTCCAAGTGCTTTCTTTGGAGTCTTGGAATCCAGATCTTGTTTGAACATTTGGTACAGCTCACAGAAAGGGGAGCTTGGCTTGTTCTGTCCAAGACCATCCTCCTTGGGTTTGACATCAGAAGTGTTGGTTCCATCTTTAGCGCTGGTATCCCTTGCTTGGGTTTCATGTAAAACCTGTGACAAAGACAGCTTGAGCAGACTTTCTAGGCAATTCATGAGGTAGATTTCCTCAATGGTGCATATAATGAATAGTAAGTCATGCTTTATTATCAAATATGCCTCAGGCTTTTACTTTTAGTGTGCAACATGCATAATACCTGAGGAGTTTCACTTTTGCTAGCAGTAGAACATCGATTTTTCTTTGGAGTGGGTGCTGGAGGGTATTCAAACCTGAAGAAAAATAATTACAAAGACCCATTATCATATTTTCTATGCATGTTCAAAATGCACTTGTCCATTTATGACATGCTGTCCATCAAATTGGAGGAAGACAGTAAGCAGACTAAACACATAATTCTTATTCTCTGACTGTTAAACCGACAGAAGATGCACAAACCTGAAAGAACGGTCAATAATTGTGATTAGATCTCCATGTTTCAATCGTTCAGACTGCTGAAAAACCTCCCCATTGACACGGGTCGGGTTCGTTGAACTCAAATTAGTTAAAATAACCTGCAAGAGAAAACTGTCTTTCAATACTTGCTCTACAGACATTAAAATAACAGCAATTAGTGCATTCGGAAAGCATTCAGACCCCTTGACTTGTCACATTTTGTTACATTACAGCCATATTCTAAAATTGATTACATTGGGGGGAAGAGACAATCTACACACAATAACCCATAATGACAAAGCAAAACAGGTTAAGACTTTTTTTTTTTTTTTAAATGTATGAAATAAAAATGTAAAACTGAAATATCACATTTACATAAGTATTCAGACCCTATACGCAGTGCTTTGTTGAAGCACCTTTGGCAGCGATTACAGCCTCGAGTCTTCTTGGATATGAGGCTACAAGCTTGGCACACCTGTATTTGGAGAGTTTCTCCTATTCTTCTCTGCAGATCCTCTCAAGCTCTGTCAGGTTGGATGGGAGCATCGCTGCATAGCTATTATCAGGTCTCTCCAGAGATGGTCGATCAGGTTCATGTCCGGGCCACCCACTGTGTTGTCTTGGCTGTGTGCTTAGGGACGTTGTCCTGTTGGAAGGTGACCCTCCACCCCCAGTCCGAGGTCATGAACGCTCTGGAGCAGGTTTCACCAAGGATCTCTGTACTTTGCTCTGTTCATCTTTCGCTCAATCCTGACTCGTCTCCCAGGCACTGAAAAACATTCTCACAGCAAGACGCTGCCACCACCATAAAGATGGTGTCAGGTTTCCTCCAGATGTTACACTTGGCATTCAGACTAAAGAGTTCAATCATGGCTTCTTTAGGCCAGAGAATCTTGTTTCAAGGTCAGTCCTTTAGGCAAACTCCAAGCAGGCTGTCCTGTGCCTTTTACTGTGGAGTGCTACAGAGATGGTTGTCTTTCTGGAAGGTTATCTTATCTCCACAGAGGAACTCTGGAGCTCTTTCAGACTAAGCATTGGGTTCTTGGTCACCACCCTGACCAAGACCCTTCTCCCCCGACTGTTCAGTTTGGCCAGCTCTAGGAAAAGTCTAGACTGTTACAAACTTGTTCCATTTAAGAATGATTGAGGTCACTATTATTGGGGACCTTCAATGCTGCAGAAATGTTTTGGTACCCTTCCCCAGATCTGTGCCTCGACACAATCCTGTTTTGGACCACTACGAACATTCCTTCAACCTCATGGCTTGGTTTTTGCTGTGTCAACTGTGTGTCAACTTATATAGATAGCTGTGTGCCTTTCAAAATCATATCCAAACAATTGAATTTACAACAGGTGGACTCAAGAAACATCTCAAGGATGAGCACTGGAAACAGGACGCACCTGAGCTCAATTTCAAAAGGGTCTGAATAGTTATGTAAATAAGGTATCCGTTTTTTAATAATTTGCAAAAAAAGATATGACAAAAACAGGTTTTTAGATGTCGTTACAGGGTATTGTGTAGATCTGATTTATTTTATATTTGATCCAATTTAGAATAAGGCTGTAACATAACAAAATGTGGAAAAAATAGAGCTGAATACTTCCCGAATGCAATGTATATTGACTGACTATAGTTACCTCTTTATTTTCATTCAACTCAATCCTGCAATGCTCCTTGGAGACATGAGGAAGTTGAATGCGAATGTCGCAGTCAGGTTTCCTAAGAGACAAAAACACCATTATATTATGTAAAAATGTTGTCTACATTTTCTGATTTCATTGCATACATAAAGATTTTGTTCTGTCAATACAACATTTGTATTTATGGCATGTCAATTATATTTCATAACCCCATTAATAGGGTGTCCAATCAAAAACACATTTTTTGAATTGTGTAGATCGTCCTGAAAAAGAGTAAGGGTAACCACGTAAAAAAATAAATTATGGTAGACCCTTGTAGGATGGCCAAAATTAGGATTACTAAATAAATGGAAGCCTGAGAAAGGGTAATAAAGTTGTTGTTTTTTTAAAGTGGTATTGCACCTGACAGGCTCACTTTCTTCTTGAATCTGGAGGACATCAAACTATTTAGAGCTAAGATGGATGTCGATTTTGAGGCATGTAGTATTTTAATATTTTAGCATATGCTTTTCAGATGAATTAAAAAAATATTTCAAAAAACAATCTCTGAACTACACATTTAATTCAGCTCATGTCATGCAACTTTGAAGACGACCACAAAATCCTCTAAAGTTATGAGAAATTTGCACAACTAAGTCAGAGCTAGGTGCTTATCATCGGATGTATTAGGTTACCAAATCCAAATCTTATTGGATATCGTGTTAATGATATGTTAGAGAAAGATCCCACTGAAAGATTTAGAACATGAATAGTCATTTATTGGTCAAATGTATTTTATAACACAAGTTAGTACAATTGTCACCCATGGGTGGACACCCTACCATAAAACTGTTACTCCAGCCACACTTATTGGGGTTAACAGCAGCACATACAGGAACAGTCCAGTTGAGTAAATGTTAAATGTGTGGCAATTTATCAACATGAGTGTGCTAAACCCAATCCAGTTGACTTTCAGTGGATGAAGTTGAATGGGCCTCTAGGATCTGTGGTGACATGTCTTTTGAAACGCTGTAATACTGATCAACGACAGCAGAAGAAAGCCCGCCTCTTTACAAATTTAAAATGGCTAGACTGCAACATTGAACCACTGAGTAAAAACACGTTCCATACATGCAGCAAAAGTTGACTTTCATACATTGAACAGTACCAATAAAAAAAACGAAAACATACTTAATGACTCTCACTTCCATGGCATTACACGTATTGTTGACAGAATTGGAATGCTTTTTCTCACCTTCCAAATAAGCATGATGCAGTCAGAGGAAACTCAGTCCCATCTCCGCCACTCCTTTTGATTACAACAATTTTCCCGTGCAGGGACATTTTGAATTCAACTTTACCTAAATTACAAAGAAACAAACGTTAAGATAATGAGCGATCGTGTAAAATATGACTGAATCAACAATGATTCTAGTTAGCCACATTGTTCTGATTTGTAACAGCATCGCAACAATGTATTGATCAATAATCTGTGCCAACTGGTTACAACTGCCAAGTAAGGATACGTTTGAGGATTGTAAACGCTAGCGTCAGTCTTTGTAAATTAGTTACATTTGAGTTTAAAATTGAAATCGCCAACCAACATGTATTCCAACACGCATGGCACTGTGCTAACCTAGCTAGCCAACTACCCACGCGCTTCAGTGTTACCGAATTATTCATAATAAACATATTTAGCAAACTACCAACCAATGTAGAATGGCTATTTAAACACCGTTGTGAACGGGCAGTCGAAGCTAAATGTTGTTGCCACTTTGAAACGTTCTACGCGATCTAACTTTTGGCAGGCGTTAGCTAGCTACATTTGCAAGCAATTATAAATTATTTTGTTAACGTTACCTGAGGCAGTTCAAATATTCTTCAAAACAGCTGGTCGTCCATAAACTACAGGATAATACTTTACCCTTTATTAAACTATAACAATGATTGATAAAATCATCAACCTTGTTTTAAAAGACTCGCCTTACCTTCCTAAAACTGTTTCTCTTTATCTTGCCCTACCTATCTTTAGCTAATGTGTAGATGTTGACGGTTCCTTACTGCGCTTGGCAAAACGGTTAGCGTACTTCAGTGTACATGAAATCCCTCCGCACAATTCAATCTTATTAAAATACATAGTTGTGCTGTGGACTTGGTAGGTCAAAAAATATATTGGATATTATATTTTGTAAAACATATACCCCGTTTTATAGATTTCAGTGTGTCAAATGTGCTTTAAAATATGAAGGACTATTTTGTTTACAAGCCCGGCGGAGGACTTCTTCGCCTTCTAACAGATAGCCATTTGAAAACGTTTGAAATTACGCGCGAAGTGTGTCCATTGGCTGAAATCCTGTTAAAGGTACACGCACAGTAGTAGGAGGCAGAGCGGATTTGTTGAAGGTGAAATAACGTTGTAAGAAATTATAAAGTGATATAATTAAACAATTATATCAAACTATTAATTGTTTGTCAGCAGTGTATGTTAAAAGTAAAATTCCCAGAAACAAAAAGGTACAAATATTAGTTCAGTCTTTTCGTTCCTTGAAACTGAATGGTCAATGTGAATTAATCAAAATATCAAACAAGTATATTTGTGAGTATGGTAATGTTAACTTCCCTGAAGAAATACAATAATACGATTATTGTGTAGTCAGATTAATATAATAGTTCGATTAAAAAATGTACATGCTTTGCAAGAAGAACGATTTCCCTAATAATCATATTTACATGGACACGTCTGAAATCAGTCTACCTGATGGCACTGATAAATGCAGAACATCGACAACCAACATAAACGTTCTACCACAGCGACCATGTTATTTTTGGGAATCATATTTGATTCGGAGTATGGACATATAACTAAAGTTTGTATGTGATAACTACTTCTAAGACGCATATATTCAATTGTTCCGAACTCACTCACGCCAAAGAAAGAGTCTCGCTCGGCTCGTGCTAGTAAATGCGCAAATTACACAGAACAAAAATATAAACGACCGCAACATGTAAAGTGTTGGTCCCATGTTTCATAAACTGAAATAAATTATCGCAGAAATGTTCCACAAAAGTGTATTTCTCTCAAAAGTTGTGCACAAATATGTTTACATCCCTGTTAATGAGCATTTCTCCTTTGCCAAGATAATCCATCCACCGGACAGCTGTGGTATATCAAGAAACTGATTAAACAGCATGACCATTACACAGATGCAACTTATGCTTGGGACAATAAAAGGACACTAAAATGGGCAGTTTCTTCACACAACACACTAAAATACCACAGGATGAGACATAATACCCATAATACCCATAAAAGCAATCGTTATCCCACCATACATTTTCCCATAGGGCATTTTAGAAACACTTAAAATAAGGGCTGTGTTTCGTGTAGGCTTACCGAAAGCAGTGCGATGCACTGTTGAGTGTTTAAATCCTGAGGGGCTTGTGCTGATTGTACTGAGATTATGACAGCAGGTTAAATGGCATCCCTTGAGAAGGCAAGAACAAGAAGTTATGTCAGGACAAGTGCAGTATTATCATAATGATAAAATGGAGGGAAAAGGGACATGGTTTGTTAAAGAAGAATGGTAGAAAGTGTAAGCAGAGTGAACTGAAGACAGGAGGAGAAATGGAAGTGAATGAGGGAGAAGTATTGGAGGTGGTAGGTGTGGTGAAGTTCTCGGAGTCTGAGAAAGATGAGTCTGACAGTAGGAGTGAAGTTTTGGGAAAAAGTGGACCCTTGTCTTTTGGCTGATCCATTTGTGGTTTCAGGGTTGGTGAAAACAGAATTGAGTGCTGTGGAATCGGTGAGGGTAACCAGCAGGCACTCTGCGTTAAACGAATGGGGACAAGATATGTGAATAAGAAAAGAAAAGGGTGCCATTAAAAGGAGTGATAACTGGGGTAGTGGTAAACTATTTTTACCACTACCCCAGTGGGCCTACTCTTTTCTCTGTATACACCAATGATGTCGCTCTTGCTGCTGGTGATTCTCTGATCCACCTCTAAGCAGACGACACCATTCTGTATACTTCTGGCCCTTCTTAGGACACTGTGTTAACAAACCTCCAGACAAGCTTCAATGCCATACAACACTCCTTCCGTGACCTCCAACAGCTCTTAAATGCAAGCTAAACTAAATGCATGTTCTTCAACCAATCGTTGTCCACACCCGCCCGCCCGACTAGCATCACCACACTGGATGGTTCTGACTTAGAATATGTGGACAACTACAAAAACCTAGGTGTCTGGTTAGACTGTAAACTCTCCTTCCAGACTTACATTAAGCATCTCCAAAATTAAATCTAGAATCGGCATCATATTTCGCAACAAAGCCTCCTTCACTCATGCTGCCAAACATACCCTCGAAAAACTGACTATCCTGCCGATCCTTGACTTCGGCAATGCCATTTACAAAATAGCCTCCAACACTCTACTCAGCAAATTGGATGTTGTCTATCACAGTTCCATCCATTTTTTCACCAAAGCCCCATATACTACCCACCACTGCGACCTGTATGCTCTCGTTGGTGGGCCCTCGCTTCATATTCGTTGCCAAACCCACTGGCTCCAGGTCATCTATAAGTCTTTGCTAGGTAAAGCCCCATTTTATCTCAGTTCACTGGTCACCATTGCACCACCCACCCGTAGCACGCGCTCCAGCAGGTACATTTCACTGGTCACTGGTCACCCCCAAAGCCAACTCCTCCTTTGGCCACCTTTCCTTACAGTTCTCTGCTGCCAATGACTGGAATGAATTGCAAAAATCACTGAAGCTGGAGACTTATATCTCCCTCATTAACTTTAAGCATCAGCTGTCAGAGCAGCTTACCAATCATTGCACCTGTACATAGCCCATATGTAAATAGCCCACCCAACTACCTCATCCCCATATTGTTTTACATTTTTTTGCTCCTTTGCACCCCAGTATCTCTACTTGCACATTCATCTTCTGCACATCTATCACTCCAGTGTTTAATTGCTAAATTGTAATTATTTCACCACTATGGCCTATTGATTGCCTTACCTCCCTAATCTTACTACATTTGCACACACTGTATATAGACTTTTCTAGTGTGTATGTTTGTTTATCCCATGTGTAACTCTGTGTTGTTTGTGTCACACTGCTTTGCTCTATCTTGGCCAGGTCGCAGTTCTAAATGAGAACTTGTTCTCAACTGGCCTACCTGGTTAAATAAAGGTGAAATTAAAAAATAACTTGTAAAAAATGTAAGATTCCCGGTGTTTGTGATGCTCGTCATTTGGTGCGACGCAGACAGGGTGGCATGAGTGGCGAAACAGAAGAGTCGTTGTCTGTTCTTTTGAGTTTTGATGTTTGCCCAACAAATTCATGTTAGCATATACAGTACTAGTCAAAAGTTTATACACACCTACTCATTCAAGGGTTTTTCTTATTTTTTTCTTTTTTTCTACATTGTAGAAAAGTAGTGAAGACATCAAAACTATGAAATAACAGATTTGAAATCATGTAGTAACCAAAAAGTGTTAAACAAATCAAAATATATTTTATATTTGAGATTCTTCAAAATAGCTGCCCTTTGCCTTGATGACAGCTTTGCACACTCTTGGCATTCTCTCAACCAGCTTCATGAGGTAGTCACCTGGAATGCATTTCAATTAACAGGTGTGCTTTGTTAAAAGCTCATTTGTGGAATTTCTTTCCTTCTCAATGCGTTTGAACCAGTCAGTTGTGTTGTGACAAGGTAGGGGTGGTATACAGAAGATGGCTTTATTTGGTAAAAGACCAAGTCCGTATTATGTCAAGAAAAGCTCAAATAAGCAGTCCAGAAAATGTCAAGAACTTTGAAAGTTTCTTCAAGTGCAGTCGCAAAAACCATCAAGCGCTATGATGAAACTGGCTCTCATGAGGACTGCCACAGGAAAGGAAGACCCAGAGTTATTTAGAGTTACCAGCCTCAGAAATTGGCAATTAAACGCACCTCAGATTGCAGACCAAATAAATGCTTCACAGAGTTCAGACACATCTCAACATCAACTGTTCAGAGGAGACTGTGTGAATTAGTTCTTCATTGTCAAATTGCTGCAAATAAACCGCTACTAAAGGACAGCAATAATAAGAAGAGACTTGCTTGGGCCAAGAAACAAGAGCAATGGACATTAGACCGGCGGAAATCAAATCAAATCAAATTTTATTGGTCATATACACGTGTTTAGCAGATGTTATTGCAGGTGTAGCGAAATACTTGGGTTTCTAGCTCCAACAGTGCAGTAATATCTAACAAGTAATATCTAACAATTTCACAACACTACACACAATATACACAAATCCAAAGTTAAGGAATGGAATTAAGAATATATAAATATTTGGACGAGCAATGTCGGCGCGGCATAGACTAAGATACAGTAGAATAGAATACAGTATATACATATGAGATGAGAAATGCAAAATATGTAATCATTATTAAAGTGATCAGTGTTCCATTTATTAAAGTGGCCAGTGATTGCAAGTCTATATATATAAGCAGCAGCCTCTATGTGCTAGTGATGGCTATTTAACAGTCTGATGACTTTGAAGATAGAAGCTGTTTTTCAGTCTCTCGGTCCCTGCTTTGATGCACCTGTACTGACCTCGCCTTCTGGATGATAGCAGGATGAACAGGCAGTGGCTTGGGTGGTTGTTGTCCTTGATGATCTTTTTGGCCTTCCTGTGACATCGGGTGCTGTAGGTGTCCTGGAGGGCAGGTAGTTTGCCCCCGTTTATGTGCTGGACAGACCACACCACCCTTTGGAGAGCCCTGCGGTTGTGGGTGGTGCAGTTGCCGTACCAGGCGGTGATACAGCCCGAAAGGATGCTCCCAAGTGTGCACCTATAAAAGTTTGTGAGTTTTTTTGGGGGCCAAGCCAAATTTCTTCAGACTTCTGAGATTGAAGAGGCGCAACACCACACTGCCCGTCAGGAAGTCCAGGACCGAATTGAATAGGACGGGGTTCAGACCCAGGGCCCCGAGCTTACTCATGAGCTTGGAGGGTACTATGGTGTTGAATTAGAAATGTCCGGTGCGAGAGAGGCAGGTTGAGGATTCCAATGTTAGAGTAGTGCAGAAGTTTTCATATGGTGAGGCAGTGAAGAAAGTAGAGGAAGATGAGTCAAGGGGGAGGGATCCTGAGAGGAGTGTTATGAGTAGTAGATCTTTACCAGTACAGAGGGATAAGCCAACAAGTTATATACAGTGCCTTCGGAAAGTATTCAGACCCATTGACTTTGTCCACATTTTGTTAAGCTACAGCCTTATTCTAAAATTGATTAAATAAAAATCTACGCACAATACCCCATAATGACAAAGCAAAAACCGTTTTTAGAAATTAAAATAAAAAAACTTGAAAAACTCTAATACCTTATTTACATAAGTATTCAGACCCTTTGCTATGAGACTCGAAATTGAGCACAGGTGCATCCTGTTTCCATTGATCATCCTTGAGATGTCTTTACAACTTGGTTGGTGTCCACCTGTTGTAAATTTAATTGATTGGACATGAGTTGGAAAGGCACACATCTGTCTATATAAGGTCTCAAAGTTGACAGTGCATGTCAAATCAAGTCAAAGTTTGTCACGTGCGCTGAATACAACAGGTGTAAACTTTACAGTGAAATGCTTACTTACCTTAACCAACAGCGCAGTTTAAGTAAAAAAATAGGTATTAGGTAAACAATAGATAAGTAAAGAAAAAAAATAAATGAGGCTATATACAGGTGTCAGAGCAAAGACCAAGCCATGAGGGTGAAGGAATTGGGCAGCAGGTAGTGGTTAGAGCGTTGGACTTGTAACCGAAAGGTTGCAAGATCGAATCCCTGAGCTGACACGGTAAACATATGTCGTTCTGCCCCTGAACAAGGCAGTTAACCCACTGTTCCTAGGCTGTCATTGAAAATAAGAATTTGTTCTTAATTGACTTGCCTAGTTAAATAAAGGTAAAATATATATTTTTTTAAATTGTTCAAAGTGCTCTGAGACCGGATTGTGTTGAGGCACAGATCTGGGGAAGGGTACCAAAATATGTCTGCTGCACTGAAGGTCTCCAAGAACACAGTGGCCTCCATCATTCTTAAATAGAATTAGTTTTGAACCACCAAGATTCTTCCTAGAGCTGCCTGCCCGGCCAAACTGAGCAGTTGGGGAAGAAGGGTCTTGGTCAGAGAGGTGACCAAGAACTTGATGGTCACTCTGACAGAGCTCTAGAGTTCCTCTGTGTAGATGGGAGAAACCTCCAGAAGGACAGCCATCTCTGCAGCACTCCACCAATCAGACCTTTATGGTAGTGGCCAGACGGAAGCCATTCCTCAGTAAAAGGCACATGACAGACCCCTGGAAAAAGTCAAGAGGTCTGAATACTTTCCGAAGGCACTGTATGTTTCGGTAAGATTGTATTTTTAGCATTAATAAGTATGTCGCAGAAAATTGAGGTTGTGGTGGCAGCTGCAGAGAGGTATTTGGGTGTGCAAGACTTGATGTCAGAAGATTTCCAGGGTGTCTTAAGTGGTGTCCCATAATTTCAGGCTGGTGGCCTGAAGTAGGACTAAATAGATGTAAAAAATTTAAATAGGAATAGGGTGGTTTTATTGATTTATAAAAAAAAATATGAATATAATTTAGTGAGTGTAGTGTTAGATGGTAGGGTATTTTCTTTTTAGCACAGTATAAGGGAGTTATACATCAGTCTAGTAGGTGGCGGTAATGCAACATTTATTGGATGCTAACCGCCGTTAAACCTCAGTGAAGAAGTGTAGGCTTACCTTGGCGTGATGTTCTGATAACTGTGTAAATCTCTCTAGGACAAGGTGACTTTTATCAATATATTTGTCTGTATTTACGCCCCAAATATGAAATGCTAATTAACTGCTAATGTGGCTATCATAAAGAACTACAAATGCCATGATGATCTGGACGAGACTGCCGAATCGAGGCAAAGGTAAGAATCTTTGGATTAACTATCTAATGTTTGTTCAATGTAGTAATTAATACATTGGCTACATTTCTTTAAATGGACAATTCTGTGAAATGTCTTGTGCAAGTTTTAAATGGACACAATACCTGTTAGCAAAGGTGTCAGCTAGAAATGATGTGATGGAGCTTGCAGGGAATTGTAGTTTTGCATGGTGTCTACTTTGATGCTAATTAGCATTTTTGAAACTGAGAGTAAGTAGAGCTGATAAGTCACCTTGTCCGAAAGAGATTTACAAAACCTCAAACCATGGTAAGCCTACACAGCCCTTATTTGAAGTGTTTCTTTAATCCGGTATGGGGAAAAATGAATAGTGGAAAAACAATTGGAACCATTTCCCTGTTTGACCGCTAGGTTTTATGGGTATTATGACACCTCCACAGTGGGGCTCTATGCCACAGATGTCTCAAGTTTTGATGGAGCGTGCAATTGACATGCTGACTGCAGCAATGTCCACTAGAGCTGTTGCCAGAGAATTGAATGTTAATTTCTCTACCATAAGCCGCCTCCAACGTTATTATAGAGAATTTGGCAGTACGTCCAACCAGCCTCACAACCGCAGACTACGTGTATGGCCTTGTGTGGGTGAGCTGATGTCAATGTTGTGCCCCATGGTGGCGGTGGGGTTATGGTATGGGCAGGCATAAGCTACGGACAATGAACACAATTGCATTTTATCAATGGCAATTTGAATGCACTGAGATACCGTGACTAGATCTTGAGGCCCATTGTCGTGCCATTCATCCGCCGCCATCACCTCATGTTTCAGCATGATAATGCATGGCCCCATGTCGCAAGGATCTGTACAAAATTCCTGGAAGCAGAAAATGTCCCAGTTCTTCCATGACTTGTATACTCACCAGACATGTCACCCATTGAGCATGTTAGGGTCGCTCTGGATTAACGTGTACGACAGCGTGTCCCAGTTTCTACCAATATCCAGCAACTTCGCACAGCCATTGAAGAGGAGTGGGACAACATTCCACAGGCCACAATCAACAGCCTGAGCAACTCTATGTGAAGGAGATGTGTCGCTCTGCGTGAGGAAAATGTAAATTGTAAATAAGCATTTGTTCATAACGGACTTGCCTAGTTAAATACAGATTAAATAAATGTGAAATCCATAGATTAGGGAATAATCCATGTATTTAAATGGACTGATTTCCTTATATGAACTGTAACTCATTAAAATCTTTGAAATTGTTTCATATTTATTTTTGTTCAGTAGAAATACACAGCTGGAACGCCGATTTAAGGTGTTTCCAAGTCTTAATAATTCTAAAGATTGCTCAGAAATCCAGGTGTTTTAATCAGAGTATACTTACTTTGATTTTGACCGTACACAGATTGATAAACAGAGTAAGGTATTTACATTACTATTGCATAATCTGCCTACTGCCATAGTCAGTTTAATATAAAATTATTACTGTGCATTTAAACGTACTCAAAAGGCTGGTAATCCAAAATAAATTAGACACCTGTACACTGTTCCTTAAAAATGAGGAACACTATATCTTCTACCAATCAAATGATGAAGCCATTTGAGTAACTGCAGCAAACATCTTTCTCGCTGATTTGAAAAGCTGTTCTTATCTCATGCAGTTACAAGAACTAGTACAATCCCTCCCAAGCACAAGCAGAGACGCAGTATGCTCTGTGTTCGTAGTTTACCGTCTGTGAGGAGTGATATTAAACATTCTATGCCAGATGACAAATAACCCCTCTCGATGGCCTGCTTGCTACCAGTAGAACTCCATAGCCTTCGTTGGTATTTGAGGGCCTAACGTTTGTATGGTTGTCCT
Source organism: Oncorhynchus clarkii lewisi (assembly GCF_045791955.1). NCBI lineage: Eukaryota > Metazoa > Chordata > Actinopteri > Salmoniformes > Salmonidae > Oncorhynchus > Oncorhynchus clarkii. The sequence continues at coordinate 18,859,153 of NC_092162.1, forward strand.
CGTACTGTACTGCAGTCTGCAACAGCACATATACCATACCACGGAACCCATTCATTACTGCGTACTTAACATTATGCAAGACATTATGACTGTCCGTAAATGGTAGCCGTTGCTGCCATCAATGTATTTCTTCTATCAGAAGAGGCCTACTCATCTATCAGTGGGGTGTATATGACAGACATTTGTTTACACGCCAAGTAATGCTTCTCAAAGGACAAGGCTCAGGTGCAGAAGACTACTCAAGTATAAGACTATAAAATATATATATATATATTACACATCTTGATGTATTATCGTAAATGTGTAATCAAACACTGCTTCAGGCACACACAAACACTATTATGAAATGTTTTTATTTTAAGTTGCCTGATGAATTTGGAAAAAAATTGCAACATATTCCATACTTCTCAAATCGAGGGGTTTGTGTTGCTAATCCAGATTCGCTGGGGTGAGGCTTGTGCGCTGTTGTGGACAGGTGAAAAATTGAGGGTAAAAAAAAAGCAGCTTTGACCGTACAAATAAAGAAGAAAAAAAAAAAAAGGAACACATTTATGATTCCAACAGAATCCATATTGACATCCTCTTCATAGCTCTTGTTGTTCAGACCGGTCTCTCTGCAAAGTACTGGCCTAGCAGAGACGAGTGATTGTGGAGTTGTAGAATTCAGTAGCATGCATATGTGTGTCAGTGTGTGTGATAGGCAGTGGGGTGCAGCACAGTGGAAACTCTTACAAAGAACAAGCAAAGCATATAGAATGATTCCTTCCTGAGACATCGGTATGTGTTTGTGTACAGTGATGAATGTTTGAGCGAGCTGCGTGTGAGAATCAAAAACTAGGCTCGGTGGTGATGTTGGGCTTCTATGAAGAATCACAGGTGGTATTGCTCTGAGGCAAAGGTCAAAAGGTCCCGTTTCCCAAAACGGGGTCACATTCATTAGTGCACACTGCAAAACATTTTACAAGGGGGGGAGGGTAGACTCTCCCTGTGTCAATCACTTATTTTTAATTTTTCATGCCTAATGAATACGACCCAGGTTGTTGGTGTAGTCGTGAGAGCATAGTCAACAAGGCCAACTTTCTTCACCATCAATAGGGAACACTAGATCACTCAAGTTACCCTCCCCCATATAATTTTTTTGGGGAAAATGTGTGTACTGTACTCCATCCGTCACATTGTAATCTATTTGGGAACCATGCTGTGTCTAGTCTCTGTGCCTAGCTGGATGAACCCAGCGCCTGGCTCTCAACCCTCCAACTCCCCAAATCCAATCACCAAAAAGCCCCAATATGAGTGCTTTGGTTTTCTTTTTCGTATTCATGGAAATCTATGTTGTAATTTAAGGGGTGAGAGTGAACTAAATTGTGGCTGCTGTTTTTAAGAACCATTGTGATTTCTATGGACCTGTCCCTCATTTAAAGGGACAAACAGATGCGTTTCCTTCAGGAAAATGTGCTTAAAATATATTTTTCTTGAAACAGAAACCTATGAACAAAAAACGTAAAAAGGTATCCGTAGTTTTTTTTTTTTTTAAGAAATGAATACAGCTTATATACATGAACTCAAAGGCTACTTAAAATACACCTGAACTTCATTCATTTGATTTCTTGAAGGACCTGTGACCATATCATACATCCAAGCTCATACAATCATTTTTTTTCCCATTCTCTTTGCAGCAGAAAAGAAAAAGGAGAGAAAAAGCAAACCCAACCTGGAATAGTTCGATATTTATCGCAACTCTTTTCTGTGCACATTTGCGTGTGTATGTCTTTAAATTGAAAAAGTAATTTTAACTTCTTTACTTTTGTTAATTAAAACATAATCAGTATGTGATAAAATAATGGAACAATTCTCTTTTGAAACCCTCATGGGTATAAAACAATTAAAACACACAAAAATGTAGTTTTTCTTCTCAACCTGCTATTCCATCAAGAAGAATTCAATCACAACAGTTCCTTACTTTCTATATATATTTATATATATTTTGTACGAAATCTGTTTTTCAAAGATGGAAAAGGAGAATGACCCAGTCTTTTTATGTGGGTTCTTCTTCGACAAGTCCATGCCTGCAGTCCGCCTTGGAGAAACGAGAAAAGTGTCTGGTGTTAGTCTGTCCGCTTGTCCTGTCCATTTGTCTGTCTGTTTCCTCCTTTCCCACCAGCCCCTCTGAGTGGACCAGTGTCCACAGCTCTGACTGCTCGATTCCTTCCCTCAGTCTTTCAGGTAGAGAGAGAGAGAGAGAGAGAGAGAGAGAGAGAGGGAAGGGTGAGGGACAGAGGAGATATCAGCAGTGTTCCAGAAAACGGAGAAATCCCACCACCGCCCGTCCGCCATTTTCCCGACAGTGTCTTTGGGGGGGTGGAGCAGGAGAGGGTGTATCGCACATAGGGAGGAACACTCAAGAATACGCCAGTCTCTGTGTCCATTGAGGACCCCCCAACCACAGGGAGAAAGGAGGGGGATGAGCGAAAAAGAGGGCGGCTTGCTACGGTGACTGTGTGGTGGGGCTGGGGCTGCTTTGGGCGGAACTTGGGGATAGGCTGGGGCTGCAGCTGCCTGGGAGGGCCCCACTGGTCCGGGAGCCTGTGGCCCCACTCTCCAGACCCTCAGAATTCTCTAGCATCTCCTGGATGAGAGGGGGCATGGAGCCCGGGATCTCCATCTTCAGGGTGATGACACGCTCGGCTCCTGAGGAGGGGAGGACCAAGATATGGTGTTAGTCTGTCCTCAGTTGCGGACATTCAACCCCTTTATATGAATGAGTCACACTTGACTTGGATCTACATTACAAATGTATACCTTTACAATTTAGTTTAAACCTTTATGGACGTTGCAAAGTAAGTACCTTAAAAGGTGCACCATGCAGAAATTGCGCCTCCATTTCCTGGTTGCTAAAATTAAAATAGTTTACCTAATTTCAGTTTGTGACAAAACAAGCAAGTATAGTGTAGAGAATCGTTGTACCATCTAAACCGCTGTGAAATATATTTTCCATAACCAAAAATATTGTATTCTCAGCTGGTTTACAAAACCGAAAGTAAAAGACGCAAAAACAAAACTTAAGAATGGGAAGCATATAAATAGTGCACATAGAACAGATCTATGCTTCTTTAGACTTGCTTTCGATAAAAATTACAGATCTAAAAATCCCATTTCTATGTTAATTTGGTCAGGTCGCCCAAAAAGTTGAATATTGCAGCTTTAACTACTATATATAGTAGTCCATTATAATATAACGCTAATTGAAACAGGACTTCCAATTAAGACGTGAGCTGAGTAAGGGGGGGGGGGGGGTCTCTGAAGAAACACTTCATATACAAAGTGGGACCTTCTGGTAGTCAGAGGCTCCCAGCCAACAGAACTATACAAAATGCAATGATGTGTAAGAAAATTGTCCCCAGTGATAAAACGCAGTGTTGAGTGATAGACTGAGTCTGAAGGTTTTAAAAAACAGAGGCTGCCGCATGCATGTAGATTATATCACCATAATAAAACACTGGGAGAAGCGTTCCTTGAACAATCTTCCTTCTATTTTTCAAAGTGAAGCAGGATTTTTTTCTATACAAAACCCATCTTAATTCTCAGCTTTTTTGTCAGTTTTTCAATGTATCATCACGTGCAAATACGCAGGCCCTCAGGGTCAATATTACAAGACCTAGAGAACATCAATTAGGGTTTTATTGGCATTAGGCACTAGTTTCAAGATCAGTAAGTGATTTTTGAATTGTCAAAATTGTCATGAAAGGTCTGCTGTACTGAGGGGGCATAGGAGTAAATAACAGTAATAACTGTACCATCCGCATAGAGAGGAATGTTACAGGTTTCATATAAATAGTGAAGAGAACAGGGCCCCAAAAATCGACCCCTGCTGCACACCTGTCGTAACACTGAGGGAACTACATTTGTGTCCTGTCCGTTATCGATCATCCGTGAACCAATCGCAAGATGCCTGATCTTGGCCTATTTCAGACAACCTTTGAACGAGAAAGAAATGGTCAACGGTGTAGACGGATGTCTCGGACTGCCTATCACCTTTGGCACTGATGCTCCTCAGGTCGGTGATCTTCATCAGCATCTTGGGAAACATGTGTGGTTTGTGAGGCCTCCTCTTCCTCACGTAGATCTTCAGAGCCTCCAGTAGGGGCTCCTGTAGTACGTCCACCTTGTCTGCCTGCTCCAGGTCCTGCCGATCTACACACAGCCACAAACACAATACAGGGGGGGGTGTGTTCAGTGAGTTGAAATGTAATAAATAGAGCTCATGCTAAACTGTATGCATTCTCTGCATTCAAATTGCCATCGATAAAATGCAATTGTGCTCGTTGTCCATAGTTTATGCCTGCCTATTTCATGCCATATTATGCCTGCCCACCATGGGGCACTTCTGTTCACAACGTTAACATCAGCAAACTGCTCGCCCACAGAACGCCATACAAGTGGTCTGCAGTTGTGAGGCTGGTTGGACGTACTGCCAAATTCTCTAAAACGACGTTGGAGGTGGCTTATGATAGATAAATTAACATTAAATCATCTGGCAACAGCTATGGTGGACATTCCTGCAGTCAGCATGCCAATTGCACGCTCCCTCAAAATTTGACAGATCTGTGGCATTGTGTTGTGTGACAAAACTGCCTTTTTAAAAGTGGCCTTTTATTGTCCCCAGCACAAGGTGCACCTGTGTAACGATCATGCTGTTTAATCAGCTTCTTAATATGCCACACCTATCAGGTGGATGAATGATCTTGGCAAAGGAGAAATGCTCACTAGCAGGGACATAAACAAATTTGTGCACAACATTTTTGATGAATAAGCTTTGTGTGTGTATGGAAAATTTCTGTGATCTTTTATTTCAGCTCATGAAACATGAGACCAACCGTTTACAGGTTGTATTTATATTTTTGTTCAGTATAGTTTTGAGCCTGTCCAATATGTGAATGCTGGAATACGGTACAGTGACAGTTGCCTATAATGAGAAGCGATGTGACCAGCTCTATTGGTTTTAGACAGCGACACCTTCACAGCCACATGAAGACGAGGCAGATTAACCCCTACCCTACTCTACCCGGGCACAATGTCATTATCAACTTCAAATCACTGAGTGTGTATGGGTGCGTCTGTATATGCAGTAGCATTGGTTGAATCCAAACAGCCGCAGTACCTCCACACAGCAGACAGATGGCGCTGAGCAGCCCCGTCTCGGCGTCGTCCATCTCCAGGGGGAGGAGCTGGTTGGCGAAGGCGAACACCAGGTCGGTGAGCGGTCCGAAGCCGGCATTGTGCATCTGGGTCCGGTTTAGCGTCAGGCCGTCCGAGAACGTCATGGTGTCCTGCTCCGGTGTGTAGCGCGTGCAGATCCGCAGAATCTGAGGGAGCAGAGCGCAGGATTGGTTGAGAATGCCAGAAATAAAATACATAGGCCAATCATGAAATAGCATGGGGTATGAATCGATAAGTAGCTGTAGTACTTTCAATAATCCTATGAACAGATCTTATATAATAGAGTGGTCACCACTCACTAATCCCAGGCCTGAAAAAACTAGATTGTGTGCAGGTTTTTACACCACCCCAGCACTCATACATCCGTTTCAACTGATCGAGTTCCTACTTATAAGGTGATTTGTTGGTGATATGGTGTTTTAGTGCTGGAACAAACGCCTGTACTCCCTCTCAGATGGACCAGGACCATGGTTGGTTAATTGACCAACTCTGATCGTGAAGAGCGATCCGAGAGGGTGTGTTAGCATTTGTTCCAGACAACCATTAGTAGACCTAACCACAAGCGATCCCCTTACCAGTATGTCCAGACAGGCGGCCTTGAGCAGGGTGATCTGGTCAGCGATGGTGAGCGTGGTGAAGCCGGGCAGCTGCTTGGCAAACTCCACCGTCTTGATGATACACTTGGTGGACAGCTCACTGAATTTGTCCCACAGGTTCACGTCCAAAGCCACACGCCGCTCCGAGCTGTTACTCTGTGAATGAGATAGAGAAACTAGTAAGAGTTTGATGGCTAACCTGTTTTTATTGGATGAAGATGGTTTTACATTGAAGCAGCAGCGCAACTTTCACTGGGGACGGGGGGACGGGGGGGGGACGGGGGTCACATTCTGAAATTGCCAGTACTGAGCTAGTAGTGTCTCGACTGAGGTGAATGAATTAGAGAGCTAGTAGCCACCAAAGCCAATTTAGCTCTAGTCTAGCCTGTAGCTATCAGTATCAGATTGCGATATGAGGTGGCTATTATTACCATTTAACAGCTGTTGTTTGTATGGAAATGTTTTGTAGCCTTTTTGTCCCGTTTCAACAGAAGTAAATTAACTTTGATTGCTTTCGCCAGTTGATATACAGAGAAAGAGAGCTGGCCAAAAATGGCGGTTTTGTGCAATGTGAGTTTTTATTAGTCAGTATAGCAATGTAATCTTATTGATTTGTCAGTTTCCCTAGATAATTCTAGTAATAAACAGCTCTACAGGCTTCACTGTCATAGTGTTGTGTACTGACGGTGCACCATGATCATCATGTCTTAGCAGGATCAGATGGTGACAGGTGTCCCAGCAGGGTCAGACAGCCAGGGAAGACCAGTCTACGGAGTTCTGGTGATTTTTGCAGTATATTAACAATATTATTGAATGATACAAAGTTCCATCTTGAGTTGATGGGTAGACCTACAGTACCTACAGGACAGTAGATTAATGCTACAGTCTGGGATCTGGGAATAACGGTCATTTCAATTATTGAACCATTGATTCTATTCTTAGATAATGTATAATTAATGTTTCATGAGCTGAAATAAAATATGTATAATGTATGTGTAGCTTTGCGCTTATTTTTTGTATTATTTTGAAACTTTATTCCCAAACCTAAAGACTGTGAAAAAAAAATCTGTTGGAAGAGAGTTTAGTTATTGACTAGGCTGGTGGGGGTCGGGTGTGTAGAAGGATCGGGCTGGCTGGGTGGGCTGGCTGAAATTTGATAGAGGATTTCTTAATAAACACAATCAAAAGTCCTTGTACTTCATTTTAAAAGAGTTGTTCATTTGTTAGGTTATTGGTTAAAGGTGCAACAATATTGATTATTGAATTAGCTTTGATCTTGTTCAGTCTTATCACTTAGACATATTTAACAATGATCTCTTAACTAGCTTGATGACTGGGACATTTTTGCTTTTTTTTGTGTTCTAAATTAAGAGGGCTAGAAGGGCCATGGGTCATATTGGACTGTGCAGAAATGCAGGAAATTATCTTAGATGCCCCAATTCTTTGTTTTTTTTTGGGGGGGGGGAATCCTCTGCCAGATTATGTCCCCCCCACTTCTAAAAACAAAGTTGCGCCCCTGCATTCAAGACTCCACACAGACAACATGAATGACACAATAAATCAAATTAATGAACTCTGTGATTATGAGAATCACAGGTAGCAGCACCAACAAGGTTCTGAAGCTACACTTAAACAACACTTTGAAGAATCATTCAGTTAAAATACCAACCACAACAGATGAGCGAATGCACTGTCCTGGTAATCTGTGAGATTTTACATACAGAAACACACACACCTCTGACTAAGTATTGTGGTGCTCACCGTAGTGTATTTGCCGAGCTGGCAGAGGGAAGGGAAGGTCTCCTTATGCGCCTTGCTGACCCTGTTGATCATCTGCTCCGTCTCAGTGCTCAGCACGTAGCTCTCAGTGCACTCCGGCTTCTTCTCATCCTTCTTCTTCTTGTTCCGGTCGTTCCTCACCGCTGACGGGAGAGAGAAGGAAGAGAAGCAGGGTTTAGGAACAGGGAGGCCATTTAGCAGTGGAATGTCTAAAAGGTGTGTTAAAAAGAAGGGGGCTTCGGAGGTAAATTTGGTATGTCTCGGTTTCAGTTGGTTGGTTTACAAACAGTCTAGGAAGGATACTGTATTTCCTGCCTAAACTAGAAAGTAATTGTGATATCAAAGACAGAAATAAAACCAAAATGAAATGGCAAGACCATCGGTGAAATTAAACTGCGGGTAAAGCACCCAGGATTTCACTTGTGTTGGGGGGAACAAATTGTGGAACAGTATTTAAATTGTGGCGGTATCTAGACAGAAACTAAGATGGGATTGAGATATAAAATAGAGGTAGCAAAAGGACAAGAGTAGGAGGTGGTGTATGTAGGCTAGCTAACAGGACAGATACCCGATAGAAGAGGATGATTAAGTGGCAGTAGGAAAACATCAAGCTCCGAGGGCCTCTGTAGCTAAGAAGCCAGCAGAACACATTCCAGCTCTGATCCCATCCGGGAAGATAAACGACCATGAGAGGTTGGCCCAGGGGGGACAGAGATATTACTGAGGAAATAATCCAAAAGGAAAGCCTGAGAAATGCCATTCCCCGCGGCGCTCCGACCGCTGCTGTGAATGTAGCTACACTCACTCCCGAAATGACAAATACACCAGCCGCTGCTGTGTTTAGCATTGGAAAGCCATTAGGGTATATTCAGCTCTCTCCCTCCTCCCCCTCCCTCCCCTCACCCACCCTGAGGTGTATAGGTCTGACGAGGGGAGGCGGGTTAGGTGATAAATAGCTATGGCGGATAAGGTCGTTCATAATGCTGACACATTGCTACTGCTTTCATTAGAGGCCCTGGCTAATCTAATAACATAATATGACAAATATCCAGGCGGTAATGGTTTTAAGGGCTCGACTGAGCCCCCGCTCCCACTAGCTGCACAACCCCCTCTAGCATTCGCTCTCATGCACTCTTTCTATCTCCATCACTGTTGCGCATTCCTCTCTTCTCCCTCTCTTTAATCCTCAATCGCCAGCTTATTTCCCTCTTTGTCGCTCCAAGCTTCACTTGTTCTCTGATAGGTCTTCCCTGGGTTTGTTGTTTTCCTCTTCTCCCCCTTTCCCCAGACCACAGCTCGAGCCCCAGCGCAGACCCAGTGGTCCCAGACCTCGACCCAGAGGTTAACCTTAGGCACAGACCCTGGATCAGTTCCCCTGTCCAAATCCTAACCATTATAGGGGTACACAAAACTCATCACAGATTACTGTCTGTCTAGGGACAACATCTGACCCAGGGCCAGAAAGGGATGCACCGTACAGGGACAACGTTCATTAAATCAGTCCACAGACACAAGGGGAAGGGGACGGGGGCATCCAGGTCTGATACTCACACACTATACAACAGCAGATCCTGCATTTGCTAGGTAAGCGCACCCTCAAATCACTAAGACTTCAGATGAAAATGATACTTTTGGCAAAATTTGGCACAATTACAGAGATACTGATTAATGTGCGTCACTAACAAATAAAAATAAAGTAAGTAAAGTAAAGCACTTTCTTACATCTATACAACTTGCCAACAGCTATTTCTCCTTGCCACAAAGTCCATTCACCTTTAAAGGAGCTGACAGGTGAGGAGAGCTGAGAATGATGTGAGTGTGTGTGCGTATGTGTGTGTCTCGGGCCCTCCCCCGCTCCTGTCAAAGCGACTCAGGCCCCCCCCCCCCCAACATGGCGCCCGTTGGAGACGTTAAATGAATTCCCTAAATAAAAGTGGAGAATCCTTAACGCAGAGACATTACCCGTGCTGACAAATTGACACCGCAATCAAAAGCTGCACAACACAATTGAACGCAGTCATTAAAGAACTATTAGCCGGGACTCGCGATCAGTCACGGAGAATTGCTGTGTGCAATAACTGGAGGGCGATCCATAGCAGGGCTAGCGAGGGGGAGAAGAAATACAGCCCACAGCATTATTTTGTGTGTGTGTGTGTGTGTGTGTAAATCGTGGACTGTGTCTACACGAATGCTTTGTTTGAATATGAATGTGTTTGAGCTATGAAGGATTCTTTCTAGCATTCTTAAAATGGTACGACCGTGTGGAATTGGGTTTCCCACTGATATGAAACACATTCTAGCAGTCTATTCATTGTAGCGTATAGTATTGTGTTGGGTATGCTAGAAGCAATACACATACTCCCATCAATCAATCACTTGTACTCATAGTGGACTTCACAATATAAAAGGCTACGTTTGACAATGTGTCTGCGTGCGTGTGTATGAATGCGTGGGTGCGTGCACGTGTGTGCGTGTGCATGAGAAAGCGAGAGAGGGCCAGCTAGCTGACAGACAGGGATAATTTGAAGGAGGAAAATTAAACCCATGACAGGTCGTCCATCACACAGATTAAATTCAATGGAAAGATAAAAATGTCAATGTTGCCCTGCTTCTCCTGCCTGCCTCTCTCTCGCTGCTCTGTTTTGGCCAGGCAATGATGAAACTTATTCTCCCTCTATCCTCTCCTACCCTCCTCCTCCTCCTCCGTTCATACATGCTGGAGATGCTAGGGCCCTGCACGGGAGATGAAAACAGGTGATGAGGGATGGATGGAGGGAAAGAGGGGACGGAGGAATGGAGTTGGGGAAGGAGGGGGGTGACTGCTTACCCGGGGGAGCTGCCCTGTCCGCCCCTGGCGCCCCAGTCTGTCCTCTCCCGGTCTCCAAGGGTGGGGGCGGCGGCTGGGGGCCCAACGCCATCCCGCCTTTGGAGCTGGAGCGAGGAGCTGAGGCGACAAGGAGGGGCACAGTTTTACCCCCTCGACAGGGCACACACTAACTAACACAGGGCTCCCCCGTAGTACAGTACAGCCACACACACACCCTACCACAGTAATTACAGCGGGGAACGTTTACGTGTGAACAGTGAAATGGACTGTCCTATAATCTGAACGTTAATAACCAAATTCAAAACACAACATTCTCTGTCGTACACAGACTATATTGAAAACCACACAACTTCATGACATGGATCAAGTCTACATTCTACACGCCTAGTCACCAGCAGAGGTTTAACGGCACGCCGAAGGAAACAAACATAGTCAACATTGCTATTGTAAAAGAGCATTTCCCCCAAAAACTCCAGGCCAGCCCCTGCCTTTCCTCGACATCACTGACTCCTCTCTCAGGCTTTCCCTGGTAACCCCACCCATCTCTCCCCTCCTTCTCTTTCACTCGCTCTCCCCCTCTCTGCCTCGGCATGGCCACCTGGCACCGGTCCTGACGGTGTTGGAGCTGTCGAGCAGACGCAAGGTCACCGAGACGTCCCCTAGCAGAGTGGCCGGCCCTCCCAGCCTCCTCGGTAGCTCCCCGCAGGTCCCCAGATGGCCAGCCCCCCCCCCCCCCCGATGGAGCCCCGCAACACAACCAAAGTCATCAGCCAGGACACAGGGACACACAGAGAAAGACATCTCGACACTACACCCTCACATAACCCAATCAGTACACACACACACAGAATAAATAGAGGGAGTATGGGAGAGTAAAGGCGTCCGTCAGCATGCTTCCCAGACGAAACAGTTCGGAAGAGTTTGTGCATATATTATGACAACATTTTTGTTCGTTTTGGACTCCGGTAAGGTATTTAAAAGCGTCTGTTCGGGAACCCAACATTGTTTCTCGAGGAAAGCCGAAGTCCGGAGCCAAAGTCTAATGCCGTTAGTCGGTGATTGGTCAACAGTAGGGATTCTTCAATAAAGTCTGTTGTCATTCAATCTTTCAATGAGAGACGAAATACTGCACCAAACATCTTAGTTAGCTGTGAAATTGCGTGACTAAGATCTCCTCTGCAAAAACGTTCAAATTGATGACAGATTTCTTGAGTTATCTCAGATTAATTCTGACTATTGTGAGGAAGTGTATACTGGCTACGGTGTCTCAAAATGGACAATATGTACAGTATTGTCGCTTTTTTCTTGTTTTTCAAGCGAAGGCTGAAGGGAGCATGCGAGCACACTCTTTCGGTTCACCTACCGGAGTCCAGCATGCTGACGCCTTAAGATTTAACCTATATGGCTACTTTTTGAACTTGAGATAGAAGTTGGCCCTTAACCATTAGGGAGATGAACAGAAGAAAGATCTCACCCTGTATCAGTTGTTAGGTTCCACTTCTACCTATCCTGTCTATTTACCTTCAGCCATGCAGTACCGACTTCAAGCCACAAGATGGCAGTGCCATTTCAAACTATCCCCTGTCTGTCCCTGTGGTGGGTGTTGCAGAGCGGGCCTGCCGTAATCCTCATAATCATGATTAATGGGCCCATTCAGAGGTAAGGAGCGCTGAGGATAACTTACTTTACAGTAGGCCTCAGACGGCCAGCCGCGTGGGAAACTCGCAGAGCGCTTACAGTACCATGAAGAGGGTAAATACCATAGTAGAGAGACGACAGAGAGAGGGAGGAGTGTGCCCGCCTGTGTGTGTGTGTGTCAGTATATTTACAATGCCTACAGTGTGGACCTGTGTGTGTGTGTCTCACCTCCACCAATTAGCTCATCTGGTCTGACAGTGTGTGTATGTGTATGTGTGAGGGGAGGGAGTGTGTTGACACAGCCCCAGGGATGCACTGATCAGAGGCGACGCCTGCTCATTCACTCTCCGCAGGTGCTAACATATTCATCACAGAGGTCCACTAAGACTCACTATTACTGTGCAAAGCCAAAATGTGTATTGGGGCAGTGTACACTACCCACACACACACACTACCCACACACCACACACCACACACCACACAACACACACACACACACACCTGAGGCCCTATGATAGAGAATGATGATTGTGATCAGAGTTTTTGTTGTGTAGTATAGGCTCGACTGGACAGTGCCGCGTACTTCAGTGACGCATGATATATCATCAATCAGAACTCAATCAAACACCCAGACATTTCATCCCAGATGGCAGTCGAACGGAAATGATTTAATTGTCCTGATTGTCAGTGCATAGTTTGGATAACGACATGGCCTCTGTGGATGACGTCCTGACCCGGGAGGTGTAGCGTATAGTGTACTGAGGTTAGGGTTGGCAGGGTGGTGTAGTTTAGCAGTGCTACTCACACTCCTTGGACATGCCCACTTCCAGGCATTTCTGCAGCCGGCAGTACTGGCAGCGGTTCCTGGTGACCTTGTTGATGATGCAGTTCTTCTCCCGGTGACACGTGTACACCATGTTCTTCTGGATGCTCCTCCGAAAGAAGCCCTGGAGGACGGAGGAATGAAGACAGAGAGCGAGGAGAGGGAGAAAAAAAGAGAGCGATGAGAAGAGAGAGATATTGTCAGTGAGCGTGAGGAGATTCAAGAACCTATAGATAGTCCCAGAGTGTTCCATAGGGTCCACAGTGCGTTACCCAAACACTACGCTCTTGAAAGTCGTAGCAATGAATAATCTGCAGGAGAAATATTAACTCCTGTTGCCATCTCATGAGATCCCCCACGTACCTTGGTAATAGCCCATTAGGACATTGAGAGATGCTTTTAGGACTTTAAGTAAGTCAAAACGGTTCGGGGATATGAAACGCAGAGGCCAATGGGCCTCTAGCTATTTTCCATGACCTACTTTATATATTTAAAATGGCCCAGCAAAAAGAAATTCTGGGTCGGGGCCAACTGAAAATCATTACAGAGAGAGAACATGGGTTTAAAATGCTTACACTCAGAAAAAGAAACACTCCCGCAGATCATTTTGTTTCAGCAGATATCTGAAACAAAACGAAAGGACAGGAGGAGGGTGTCAGATACACAAAAGTCGCCAACCCATGCGTCTCAAAGCTCCAAAAACCTAAAAACCCCAACAAAAGCTCACAAACGGTACATCTACCATTCGAGGCATCTACCCCCTTTGTGTATTCTGGCAAGGCAGAGACTGTAGAGGATGCCATCAGTATCAAGCACAATGTGGAAGTTATAACTTCTATTTCTTTTCATTAGTCACTCAATGGGTTAATCACCGGCAACATTGACGGGCGGAGGAGCGACGGTGGGTCATAGGTCATATTGAATCACAGAGGAAAGGGGGTGGGTCAATGTGTATCACGGAGGAAAGGGGGTGGGTCATGTTTGGGTGGGGCCGGCTGGCAGGGGAGCGCCACAATTCCAGGAGATTAGGTCTCTGGCCGACAGATGGACTAAAACCCACAATTTGTCCTTCCCGGATCATGGGCTATCCTTCGCTCTCCTCGTCCTACCCCTCCTGAGAGGAGAGACAGGCAGGCTGATAGGTGGGGAGGGATCGTATTTGAAGGTGAGCGAGATGAGAGGAACAGTATTATTACAGTATACTGTAGGCTATATATGTGCGTTTGATCAATCGATTAACGTGGCACAACTGTAAGGGACAGCAGCATCCACAAGAGGCCATCTCAGTCTACGGACTTGAACCCCATTGAAAACCTGTGGTTTGAACTGAAGAGGGCGGTCCCATAAGTGCAGACGAAGGATATCATTGTTCTGGAAAGGTCTAAGATCCCTTCCAATGTGTTCTGTAATCTCATAAAACATTTTAGAAAAAGGCTCAGTGCCGTTATCCTCGTGAGGTATTGAAAGGTATGGAAAACAGGGGTGCCAATAATTTTGACCCATATCTTTTTGAGAGAAAATATGTTTTACTTGGTAAACAAAATCTCTTTCTATGAGCAATTGTATTAGTATAAAATATTATTAGAATTTTTGGGGGAGCATACAATATAGCTCAGTATTTATATTATTTTGCTCACGTTTATCAAGGGTGCCAATAATATTGGACCTGACTCATGTGCATGTGTGTGTGGTAACGGTTGATTGCGTGGGAAAGGTCTGAAACTGCACAGGGAAAAAAGCATGAATCCCCTTATACTTGTAGTTCACAAACTGTGCCTAGAGTAAAGCCAGACTCCCCAGACTCCCACTGAGTGTGCAGGTGTCCTCATGCGACCATCTGAAAATGCCCAGAGACTCTGCCTCTCCTGCTCGGCGACTACGTCTGTGACAGGCACATTACTAAAGAAGTGACTAACAAGGACAGCTAAAAACACCACAACAACATCAGAGAGACGAGCAATGTTGGGGGGGGGGGGGGGGGGGGTTTAATCTCTTTCGCATCAAAGAAAATAAAGAGAGGGTTCATGCTGTGCAGCGATGCCTCGGAGGCAAAAACATCAATATGAAGAGAGCATGCAAATGTTATGTTAAAGTGTTTATATCTGGGAGAAAGAGAGGGAACATGAGAGAGTTCTCCACTTCAACAACAAACAAATGAGCCATCTCTAAGTAGCTTGTTCCAACCATATCCCTCAACGCCCCCCCCCCCCCCCATATCCCTCAACGCCCCCCCCAGGGTTGGGCTTTGTAGCTGGGCTAGTTAAGGAGATGCTAAAATGCTAACCCTCAACTTACCCCAGTCTCCGATGACTGGCTGTATATACATGAATATGCCTGTAGGGTTGAATTATTGAGAATGCCAAGCTTCATCATCATGTACACACGCACACACACGCTTGCACGCACAGCACCCAGTGAGTTTTAGCCAGTTTGTTTCTTAAATAGCCAACATGAAGTCATGGTCCTGTTTTCATATTGACTCAGACTGCACGCACGCACTCACTCACTCACTCACTCACTCACTCACTCACTCACTCACTCACTCACTCTACATCTCTCCATCAATAGCTAGTATTCATCATTAGCATATTTAAAATCAGGGACTATTAGAAAACAAGGAGTAGTGTGAAGTTAAGAGACAATAAAAGCTATTGAGGACTTGCAACAGGCAACTCCGGCAAGTGGTGCATTTCTGCCCCCATAAAAGGGCAGGATAAGGATAAGTCTCTATTAGAGGACAGGTTAAGTTCCATTGAAGGCGGCGAGATCTTGCAGTGTTAAAACAGGACTCTTTCGGCTCCAGAAGCTCCACTCATCTCTTTGTTGTCCCCTTTCGGTCATCTCTACTCTCCTCCTCTCCGGTCCTTATGTCCCTGTCTTTCTAATCTCTCCTCCTCTTCTTTCCTTCTCGCCCTCTTCCTAATCCCTCTTTTCTCATCTCCACTGTGGATGCCGTGACCCGCCTTCCTTCGAGTGTCAACTGGGCTCCTTCCTGCAGCACGTCTTTCCCTCACTCCGTCCCCCGCCCCAGGCCAGGTGTTCGCTTCCCTGGGCCCAGCCATGTGAGACAGGCCTAATGGTCACCTGTCACAACCGCAGCCAGTCATCCAGCCTCCCTCTCTGCCTACCATCGCCCTGCCCTCAACCCCTCTAACACCATCCCCTTAAACCCCCATCCCTCGACCTCCATGCACTACAGATGAACAGCAAGTCCCCCAGCGCACCACTGCTTACACAAGCTTACACAACCCGGTCTTATGAAACACTGTACTGCAGATAAGGCGGCCAGATACCACTTCAGAAGGCAGACGGTTGCCTTATTACAGGACAGAGTGCAAGTCAGTGTACCTGCTGCTTTCATAACACGTCTCACATAACCACACGAAAAGGCTTGCGAGGCCTGATCAATGGAGAGCTCGGGAGTGAAGAATACGTATGATATTTGAGGACGTGCAGGAGATGGCTTACGACACATGCATGGGGAGTGGGGATGACAAGTGTACGTGTTGACTCTTGCTGAATGAGGGTGCAGCTCCTCTGCACCCGGCCGGAGCACCCGCTTTCGATAATGACTTCATTTGGAGTTCGAACGACACAGCAGATCCAACTAAAGCCACTAACAGAAGATATTTTTCCATATAGTTTATGGAGAACTGTATAGCACAATATTATTGAAGCATAGCCCACATCTGGCAGTCCCATCATATATAGATAGAGTATAGGGCGGCAGGTAGCCTAGTGGTTAAGACTGTCGGGCCAGTAACCGAAAGGTCGCTGGTTTGAAACCCCACTTCGACTAGGTGAAAAATCTGTCGCTGTGCCCTTAAGCAAGGCAGTTGGCCCCCACAACAACTGCTCCCCGGGCGCTGATGACATAGATGTCGATTAAGGCAGCCCCTCTCACCTCTCTGATTCAGAGGGGTTGGGTTAACTTCTCTAGGGTAGGGGGCAGCATTGGGAATTTTGGATGAAAAGCATGACCAAATGAAACTCTCCGCTACTCCGCCATAAAAGCTAGAATATGCATATAATTAGTAGATTTGGATAGAAAACACTGAAGTTTCTAAAACTGTTTGAATGATGTCTGCGAGTATAACAGAACTCATATGGCAGGTAAAAACCTGAGAAAAAAATCCAACCAGGAAGTGGGAAATCTGAGGTTTGTAGTTTTTCAACTTGGCCTATCGAATATACAGTGTCTATGGGGTCATAATGCACTTCCTAAAGCTTCCACTATATGTCAACAGTCTTTAGGACCTTGTTTGATGCTTCTACTGTGAAGTGGGGGCGAATGAGAGGGGAATGAGTCAGAGGTCTGCCAGAGAGCCACGAGCTCAATCTTGAGCGTTCACGTGATAGTTAGCTCTGTTCCATTGCAATTCTGAAGACAAAGGAATTCTCCGGTTGGAACATTGTTGAAGATTTATGTTAAAAACATCCTAAAGATTGATTCTATACATTGTTTGACATGTTTCTACAGACTGTAACGGAACTTTTTGACTTTGTCTGCTCCTAGTGATCGTGCGTCATGAGTTTGGATTGTGTACCGAACGTGCAATCAAAAAGGAGGTATTTGGACATAAATGATGGACATTATCGAACAAAACAAACATTTATTGTGGAACATTCCTGGGAGTGCATTCTGATGAAGATCAAAATTAAGTGAATATTTATGATGCTATTTCTGACTTCTGTTGACTACACAACATGGCGGATATCTGTTTGGGTTGTTTTGGTCTCTGAGCGCCGTACTCAGATTATTGCATGGTATGCTTTTTCCGTAAAGTTTTTTTGAAATCTGACACCGTGGTTGCATTAAGGAGTGGATATAAAATTCCATGCATAACAATTGTATCTTTTTAGCAATGTTTATTATGAGTATTCCTGTAAATTGATGTGGCTCTCTGCAAAATCACAATGTTTTGGAACTACTGAACATAACTCGCCAATGTAAACTCAGATTTTTGGATATAAATATGAACTTTACCGAACAAAACATACATGTATTGTGTAACATGACGTCCTATGAGTGTCATCTGATGAAGATCATCAAAAGTTAGTGATTCATTTGATCTATATTTCTGCTTTTTGTGACTCCTGTCTTTGGCTGAAAAAAATTGCTGTGTTTTTCTGTGACTTGGCTCTGACCTAACAATCGTTTGGTTTGCTTTCGTCGTAAAGCCTTTTTGAAAATTGGACACTGTGGCTTGATTTACAACAAGTGTATCTTTAAAATGGTGTAAAATACATGTGTGTTTGAGGAATTTTAATTATGAGATTTCTGTTATTTTGAATTTGGCGCCCTGCAGTTCCACGTACCTTAGAGAAGACACATTTCGGGTTGAGCAACTGATTAGGTATATTCCCTAGATATAGGAGGTTAGAAAGCAATGACATAAGCGATGGTCCAGTCCACTATTTTTAGGCCACCCCCCAATTGGAACATTGGATAAAGTTCATTGGAAATACTAGACATAGCATGCGTTCAAATGTTCAGGGGTGCCTTAGGGTGATGGCCCCTGGGACTGGTTACTCGCATTCCAAACCAGGACAAGCAGGATATGTGTTAGAAATATCCACATGGGCACCCCTATATGCATTCAGAACATTGGGCCAGCCCACCATTTACAGAACATCCCCCAGAATCAATGTACAATTTGAACCTTGGATCAAATAGAAAGAAATATAGCATAGAATAGAATGAGATATAGAATGGAATATAGCATAGAATAGAATGAAATATAGAATAGAATATAGTATAGAATATCGTGTATGGATATAAGGTTAGGTGGTGTGTCTCACCTTGCAGCCTTCACAGGCGCTGACTCCATAGTGGTATCCTGAGGACTTGTCTTGGCACACAAAGCAGGGCTTGTAGACCCGCGGGGGAGGAGGGGGCGACGGCGGGCTCGGCACTATCTCCTCTGAGCTTGTACTCTGCGTCTCTATAGCTGTGGGAGAGATAAGGGGGGGGAGATGCTTAGTACATACTACTTAACACACACACACACACTTCCTAACAACACATTCAGCGACAGAAACGACAAGGACAATATCTTTTATAGGCCACTATCGTATCCCGGACAAGAAAGACTTGGTATTGTTGAGAGAGTCTCTCTCTGAGCTCTTGGCAAGAAACAGGCCTACACGGTGAATCAAAGCAAGGCTTGAGCCGAAGAGAAAAGCAGGCCATCCTTGTTTACCGGTAACCTTGGGGGGTTCCACATATCAATCGAGACAATGTAAGCAGCGGAGATCACATAAGGATGTCCTGAATGGCTGTATAGAGGAACTGGCTCACCCATCAGGGAAGGAACTCGACAGATAACAGTATTCTCTCTAGGCTGTGTGTGAATGAATGGTGCTTCTAGCGAGGAATAATGGTCTGCTGGACTAGCGTCCATTACACGCCGTTGTATAAGATATACGAGTCCTGGTGTATATGGTCACCAAGGGTGTGTAGGTCTAATGAAATTGAGCGGTATCGTCATGTTTTCACAGAGAGAAAGGGTGACAAAAGCTAAGGTCAAGTTGGACATTGAGAACCAGACACCCCAAGGCTGTCCACAGTCATCCTTTCTCTTCCTCTAATTCTCCCCCCCCCCCCCCCCCCCCCCCCTCTCTCTCTCTCAGAGTCACAAAACAAACAGGCCTTAAGACGCTAAAGACGGGCGAATTAACGAAGATAATTAGTCGGGAGCCCTTGATATGAGACCTAAGATGATTATTCTTGAGCTAGACAGGCTATAAAGGGATCAGGTGAGCAGCTGCACTCAGCTGTTCATCCAAGGCCAAGGCATACGGGCTGTCGAATGAAGTTATTTTTTGTTTTATTCAACTAGTATACGGCAGGCCTCTGGGAGGGTGGGGGGGGGGTAGAGAAATGCTGTTGTTGGGTTGAAGTAACAGGCACGGTGGACTATGCCCTTAATATCCTCTGTGTGTTTCACAAAACCTCTGTAATCACACACACCAGTCATACATTGTAGCTAGCACACACACACACACACACACACACACACACACCAGTCATACACTGTAGCACACACACAAACAGATTGAGAAATTGTGACGTCTCGTTCTCGGAGCTGCCCAGAGGCCCGGGCGGCACTCGTGTGTAAATAAACAAACTATATTTAACACAAGCCTCACGGGTTCACCAGGCTTGCAGTACAGCTGGGAACAGACTCCACGTGACGCAGCAGACAGCCGTTCTGGATGGAAACACCACGGTCTCGCTCACCGACGCAAACACACATGTCCATCATCCACATAATCTCCCCCTCTTCACTCACAGCTCGCGCTCTCTTTGTAATGTGTCTGTTCATGTTTCTGCAGTTTGCATGGTCCTGAAAAACTCTTGGGAAGAGTACATTCAGACAACCCAAATACACCAGGCCGATGCACACCAATATGCTCACGCTCACCGCTGGAAAAACACAAAATAAATGTTAAAACCAACCCCAAATGATCCTGATATCTCCCTTTTCACGAGGCAAACATACAGTATATCCACAAGGTTCAGATATCCTGATAGCAGTAACGCAGTTAACTGTAAAGACAACACCAATGAAGCTCATATTGAAGGGACCAGCTGCAACACTAATCAGACCCAGGATATAAAAGACAATCTCACTCCTGTCTCTCACTCAAAACAGGAAGAATTATTATTATAATATATATATTTTTTTACCTTTAACTAGGCACGTGAGTTAAGAACAGATTCTTACTTACAATGATGACCTACACCGGCCAGACCCGGACGATGCTGGGCCAATTGGCGCCGCCCTATGGTGTCTGTAGTGACACCCCTAGCACTGAGATGCAGTGCCTTAGATTGCTGCGCCACTCGGGAGCACGAATGACAGAGTGGCTGGATGTCTTTAAAAGTGGTCCACTGTTTTCAACAGACCAGCAGCATATTGTAACATGTGCGAATACCGTTCCTCTATTACTTTGGCTTCTTAGTGCTTTAGCATTAGGGGACAAATTGAAGCTTATTTAGCCCATGTGGCTAGCAGGCTCCTGTACAACCTAGGGTGGTCTCATTAGTCAACCCTGTTGTACCCATACCTCCCTCATCATACCAGCTGTGTCCCACAGTTATTATGAGATCCGTTCTGTGGGTTTCTGCTAAATGCCACAAGCTCCCTTGTGTGGCCCTACTCCCTAGAGCAGGGCTCACCAACTCTGTTCCCGGAGAGATACTGTTCTGTAGGTTTTAGCTGTAACCCTAATCTAGCACACCTGATTCTAATAATGATCTGTTTGGTAAGAAGAATCAGGTTAGTTATTGGAGTTGGCGTTAAACTGGAGTTGGGGTTAAAACCTACAGGAGGGTAGCTCTCCAGGAACAGGGTTGGAGTTAAAACCTACAGGAGGGTAGCTCTCCAGGAACAGGGTTGGAGTTAAAACCTACAGGAGGGTAGCTCTCCAGGAACAGGGTTGGAGTTAAAACCTACAGGAGGGTAGCTCTCCAGGAACAGGGTTGGAGTTAAAACCTACAGGAGGGTAGCTCTCCAGGAACAGGGTTGGAGTTAAAACCTACAGGAGGGTAGCTCTCCAGGAACAGAGACAGAACGCCATGCCGGGTTCTTACCCAGTCCAAGACAAAACCACACACACAGAACACACACACACTCAACGGGCACTAACCGCACCACCGGCATATGGAGAATGACCTTTAAAAACCTCCTCCTCTTAGGAAAACTTTATTTATTTATTTTTATCTCTTGCCTATGTGTAAACACAAACTAGCCTCGGGTCAGCACTTCAAAGCCTGTGCCTTTAAAATCATTTTCTAGAGGAAATTAAAAGGTGATCTCGTAACTGCTCTCTAGGGGACTCCACTTCTGTACATATATGTGCCCCCATTGCACTCGTTATTTTAAAAAGGCATCTTCATTGTCATTCATCAGCCATGGAAAATTCCATGGAAAATGACACGGGTTCAAAGCCTAAGGAATACCGGCGTAATGAAATATAGGCTAACTATCTCACTCCTGTCTCTCACAATGCACCTAATAGAGAAGCACCTGTATGGCCAAAAGCCAGTCAGCATGAAGTTCAAAAGTTCAATATAAAGTATAGCTAAATATAAGCCCTCCGATAGTAACAAGGCCTGCGCAAGACTGGAGGCACAGTGACTGTTTACGGCAGTCTTACTCACTGCAGCTCACATGGCTCTCCACCTTGGCCCTGAAAGAGAGGGAGCGAGACGGAGAGAGAGAACGACTGGTAGAGGGGCAGAGCAGGAAAAACGCAATGTTATGTATACCTACCGCTCTGATACAGCATGAAGCACTAGACGTGTGTGTAAACTCACCCAAAGGAAAAACAGTATTAACCTTATGTATGTATTTAATGTACCCAGAGGACAAGCTTAGAGGAAAAAGTACAAATACACTCAGCACTGCACTAATTAAATAGGGTCCGCTATTCGCTTCAACTGACGACAGACGGACAGGGGGGACACGAGAAGAAGTTAAAGAGAGATGCACTCAGAGCACCCTCTTATTCATTTGGGGAGAGATGAAGGTTTGAGGACAGAGGGAGGGATGACGGGTTGAGGACAGAGGGAGGGATGAAGGGTTGAGGACAGAGGGAGGGGTGAAGGGTTGAGGACAGAGGGAGGGGTGAAGGGTTGAGGACAGAGGGAGGGATGAAGGTTTGAGGACAGAGGGAGGGTTGAAGGGTTGAGGACAGAGGGAGAGATGAAGGGTTGAGGACAGAGGGAGGGATGAAGGGTTGAGGACAGACGGAGGGGTGAAGGGTTGAGGACAGAGGGAGGGGTGAAGGGTTGAGGACAGAGGGAGGGGTGAAGGGTTGAAGACAGAGGGAGGGATGAAGGGTTGAGGACAGAGGGAGGGATGAAGGGTTGAGGACAGAGGAAGGGATGAAGGGTTGAGGACAGAGGGAGGGATGAAGGGTTGAGGACAGAGGGAGGGGTGAAGGGTTGAGGACAGAGGGAGGGGTGAAGGGTTGAGGACAGAGGGAGGGGTGAAGGGTTGAAGACAGAGGGAGGGATGAAGGGTTGAGGACAGAGGGAGGGATGAAGGGTTGAGGACAGAGGGAGGGATGAAGGTTTGAGGACAGAGGGAGGGTTGAAGGGTTGAGGACAGAGGGAGGGATGAAGGGTTGAGGACAGAGGGAGGGATGAAGGGTTGAGGACAGAGGGAGGGGTGAAGGGTTGAGGACAGAGGGAGGGGTGAAGGGTTGAGGACAGAGGGAGGGGTGAAGGATTGAGGACAGAGGGAGGGGTGAAGGGTTGAGGACAGAGGGAGGGGTGAAGGGTTGAAGACAGAGGGAGGGATGAAGGGTTGAGGACAGAGGGAGGGATGAAGGGTTGAGGACAGAGGGAGGGATGAAGGGTTGAGGACAGAGGGAGGGATGAAGGGTTGAGGACAGAGGGAGGCGCTCATCGCCTATTTTTGCTGTCATCTGCGTTCAGTCTTTGCTGATCCCATTGGCCCTGGCTGGCAGTCATTACTCTCATGTCAAACAAATGAAACCCAAGTAGAGCACCTCTTTACGTAACGCACCACATTTTCTCGCATTAGCAAATACCCATTCACCCTTTCCCTTCCTATTACACCCTACATTATTACCAGGTCCACAAACCTATTCACCCCTACTAAAACTGCCTTCATCAGACGTATGCAACTACGCATACAAACAAACACACGTACAGTACATATGCGCACAAGGGCAACAGCCCTTCAGTGATCCACCGAGCCCCACTGCCACACACACCTACACAGGCACACACACTAACTGTCCTAATGAGAGCACACATGAAGGGAAAAAAAATGGACAAAATCTGGGACACAGGACAAGAGTCTGCGAGGGGACTGGTTACTGTAATTAAACACAATGGCCCAGTTCTGGAGCGCAGAGCAGAGCTGGGGCATTGAACAGAACAATGGCGGCCCTGTGGGATGGAGGGGCTGACTCAGAAGACAGAGCCCACAGGGCTGCTGCTACGGCTGCTGGGCCACACCAGCTCTACCACAGCAGATATAGAGCACCTCTGGGCAGTGCTAAAGCCACAGGCCTGCCTGTTGTTCCCTAGCACTGATAAGGCTAGCTCGCCTCTGTAGACACCATGACAGAGAGGCTAGCTTAGCGATACTGTATAAAGGCCAGCTAGGCTGTCCCTAGTCCTGTAAATACAGTGAGGCTAGCGTAGCGATACTGTATAAAGGCCAGCTAGGCTGTCCCTAGTCCTGTAAATACAGTGAGGCTAGCTTAGCGATACTGTATAAAGGCCAGCTAGGCTGTCCCTAGTCCTGTAAATGCAGTACTTCATTGGAGTGGCAGGGGGTTGATGAACCATCTAAATATGATAGAGCTGTACTCAGGGGAGTAAAGACCATGTTAATACACCATCTCTAGAGACATCGTCTAGATAGAGCTGGATATAGCCGAGACGTTCTATCTGAATCATCTCGACCTCAGTGAACCTCCTAGTCTCTGTGATCAGTATGACCGTGATTAGTGCGGAGCGACTAGCCCAAATTTCAGTTTATTTTCGCTTCTTTAAATAACAGCTGCCTGTTCTCATTGGTTCTTGCACGGGCAAGCCTGTAGGGCCGGCAGACAGACACGGAGAGGGAGAGAGGGACAGAAATTCACACAGGACGCGACGCAAACGAGAGGGATAGAAAGCAGATGCTTAGGTATCTCTACCCGACAATGCATCTAATTGATAGTTGTTATTCAGCAGTATTAAAAGTATGCCTTATGGATTTTGAAGAACTACAGAAGTAGTGATTGTCAGACTGTAGGCAGCAAGCCAGCTAGACCAGCGGTTTCCCAAACTCGGCCGCGGGGACCCCCCTGGGGGCACGTTTTGGTTCTGGCCTTAGCACTACACAGCTGATTCAAATAATCAAAGCTTGATGATGAGTTGGTTATTTGAATCAGCTGTGTAGTGCTGGGGGGGGGGGGACCCTGAGCTAGACTACTAGCCTAAATGGGATAACTCTTTGGGACGCACAGTAATAGATGGCTAGCTGGCTGCTACTGCATGAACAGAGATGAGATGATGACTTGGAATGAAATGAAAGTTTTAAAAAAATACACACACACACCTGAAATACTTCATTAATGTGAAAATGTTGGTTTATCAATAAGCGATAATGGGCTCTCTACCATCTTTGGGGTTTTATTAATGAAATAATAAAGTCATCAAACTAAAAAAACATCTAATATAGACAACCAAAATATTTTGTTTAAGTAAAGTATGTTAATAAATGAGCCTAAGTGCTAATGGGCAGTTAACCCAATTGTTTTATTCTGTGTTATTCTGTATTACAGCATTCAACCCACATAATGCATTTATTGTAAAAAAAAAAAAAAAGTAATAAAATTGAGAAGCTTTTACTTTTTTTAAAAACCGAACCTACCTCAAAAAAGCATTAATCGCATCATCTCTCTCTCTGGTTTCTCAGAATGCCCTTTGATGTTCACATTCCCAGACAAACGTACAAAAACAGTGTGTGTTGCATTTGTCGACAGCCAAAACATGTTAATGGGTTAACTTAATGTGCTTACACGGCAGCAGCACCCAAAGCACCGGCCATTTCATTAGCGCGAGTGTTGAGCGTTCACAATGCCGCTCCTTCGATTCACAAGTACACTTCAACCGTTGTGCTCACATTAGACATATTTTTAGTACTCAGTTACACTGTAGATTAGGCCGAACAACAGGACAAAGAAATTATTCAAGAGGCAGATCACATCTAATAAATCACACAAAAAAATAGGCTATATCAAAAGTTCTGACAATGCATTAAAACTAGCCTGATAACCTGTCAGTTTAAATCCTCTGTTATTGGCTAGAGGAGAAGCAGACTGGCACCCAGACTGTATAAAGACAACCATACAGAAAACTCTAATGGCCATCTTGTAAAGTTAAGCCTGAGTGGCTCAAAGCAGGCCTCATTCGTTGGCCTATTCCTGGGCTGTGTACGGTTCAGGTCTGGGTTATAGGCTGGGAGATTTGATTAACGTCATCCCCATGGGTGATTGGGCCCAGCTGTGAAGCATATTAATGAGATTTCAGCATTATTAGGGGGGAATTGTAACTACATTAGCCAACAGGCTGGCGGGGCTAGCAGTCATCGGGTGGGGTGAGGGGGAATTCACGGGGTCTTCCAGTGTACTGTCCTTTACGACCAGTCACAGGCTTCTGTGTTTCCTATTAGATTAGACCCCCGACACACACACACACCCCCCATTTGTCTCTCTGTTCAGTCTCCAGACACTACTCTAGTCCAGACCACCAGACTACGCCACAGGCTGGCAGACACAGACAGACATATTAGGGATGCTTTGAAGTCCGACCAAAATAATGAACTGACAACGTGGTTGAGGGATGGAAAGTGTCTCGTCTATAAGCCAAGGGGCATAAAGTTTTTTGTTAAAGTATCATAGGTCTCAAGAGACAAGACATGCTTCACGTTTAGAGACCGTTGATGTGCAGTCAAGTACTGTATGAGAATCACAGAGGGGCCTAAAATGGATGACAAAAGATTTGTCAGAAATGTGGGCAAGCAGGGAAGACACAAACAAACACAGCAGTATGCATTGTCAGTGTTCTACTAACTGCTGGGGGGGGGATGCATCCATTTCCTACCTCACAGGGAAATCCTGCCATTCAACAGCACAACTTGACACCAGTTCCCAAAACAACTAATAGATCAATATCATCTCAACACACACGCACATGGACGGACGGACGAAGGCATGGACGGACAGACGAGCCATGTAAGATACTCAGGTGTTTTGGGGAATATGGGCAGGAACTCTGCTGTCCTTGCTTCAGGGGGAAGCGGTTTCCTCCATTGGGGTGCCAGGACAGAGAAGAGCTTGGACTGAGCTGAGCGGGAGCTAGGGGTGGGAGGGCCAAGAGACCAGAGGTGGCAGTACGGAATACTGTTGTGGTGAAGGGTTTGAGTAGAGCCTGAAGGTAGGGAGGGGCAGTTCCTTACGCTGGTCCTTGGCAAGTACCATGGTCTTGTAGTGGATGCGAGCTTCGACTGGAAGCCAGTGGAGTGTGCAGAGGACCGGGGTGACATGGGAAGGTTGAACACCAGGCGGGCTGCAGCATTCTGGATAAGTTGCAGGGGTTTGATGGCACAGAATGGGAAGCGCAGCCAACAGCGAGTTGTAGTAGTCCAGTCGGGAGATGACAAGTGCCTGGATTAGGACCTGTGCCACTTCCTGTGTAAGGTAAGGTTGTACTCTAAGGATGTTGTAGAGCATGACCCTGCAGGAGCGAGTCACTGCTTTGATGTTTGCAAAGAACGACAGGGTGTTGTCCAGGGTCACGCCAAAGTTCTTTGCACTCTGGGAAGGGGACACCGTGGAGTTGTCAACCGTGATGGAGAGGTCCTGGAGAGGGCAAGCCTTACCCGGGAGGAAAAGCAGCTCAGTCTTGTCGAGGTTGAACATGAGGTGGTGGGCCGACATCCAAGCTGAGATATCTGCCGGGCACACAGAGATGCGTGACGCAACCTGAGTGTCAGAAGGGGGGAAGAAAATAAGTAGTTGAGTGTCATCCGCATAGCAATCATAGGAGAGATCATGTGAGGATATGACGGAGCTGAGTGACTTGGTGTATAGAGACAAGAGGAGAGGGCCTAGAACCAAGCCTTGGGGGATACTTGTAGTGAGAGTAAGTGGTGCGGACAAAGATCCTCTCCACGTCACCTGGTAGGAGCAGCCTGCCGTGTGTAAGGAAATTTGCAACACAAAACAAACATGGAAGAGAGTGAACGTGACACAGAGCATGGAGACACGGAGCTCGTACCTAAAAGAGGGGCAACTTCGGTCGCATGGATGTGGTTTGGGTATGAAAAGTCTGACATGGAGGCCGGTCCCGACAACAGGCTCAAACACCACTAACCTCTTTCACCACCTATGCAAAAATCATGTGAAACAGTACGGAGAGAGAGTCTACGGATGAGACCCAGAAAAGTACAGTGCTCAAAACAAACCACCGACACAGACGTTGCAAGAGGCACCACCATATGGCACAGAATCACGAAGATGGAAGGAGACAACAGCTGCCGTTACAACTTACATCTGCAAAGACATGGCCCCAATTTACACGGTCGAGAAAAGGGGGTTTCGTGAGTTGGGGCTAACACTCGACCCAAGGTACCAAATGCAAATTGATATGTGACACGTATTAATGCCAAAATAACATGCAAAACCAGGCAAGCCCCCCCCAAAAAAATATATATTTTAGGCCTGTATTTATTTTGTTTGCAACTATAGTTGAAGTGTTTTCTATTAAACTTATTCGATTTTATAGGCCTTTACATGTGGTCATTTTATATAAACTATTTATTCATTGAATTTACAGAAAATGTGCAGTATCGTGATAGGTATCGTTATATGAAATGACCTATATCGGGATATGAGATGGGGTCGAGCGGGGAGGTTGAGAAAGAGGTCAAGGCGTAGGGTAGTTCTGTGCGAGTGGGACCAGTGGGATTCAATAGGTTGAGTGAATGACAAGCGGATGTGGTCAGCTTTTGGTTGACAACGTCATCTGCAGAGATAGGAGGGGGAGGATTAAGGAGAGGATAAGGTTTAAAAGAGTTTCCGAAGGTTCCTACATTTAGAGTGATAGAAAGTGGCTTTAGCAGCAGATACTGAGGAAGAGAAGGTAGAGAGGGGGGGGGAGATGAGTTTAGTTTTCCTCCATTTTTGCTCAGCTGCCCACAGCCCTGTTCCGTAAGCCCGCAATGAGTCACTCAGCCACGGAGGGGAGGGCCGAGCCGGGTGGGAGGAAAGGGGACAGTGCAAGTCATAGGACATGGATAGGGAGGATATTAGGGTCGAAGAGGCAGAATCAGGAGACAGGAGGGAGAAGGATATAGAAGACGGGAGAAATTATAGGATAGAAGAGGAGAGGGTAGTGGGAGAGAAAGAGTGAAGATTGCGATGGAGCATGACCATCTGGGAGGGGCTAGGGTCGGAGGAGAGGGAGACCGAAAAGGAAACACAATAGTGATCAGAGACCTGGAGGGAGGTTGCCGTGAGATTAGTAGACCAACAGCCTCTAGTAAAGATGAGGTCAAGTGTGCTCCCTGCCTTGTGTGTGGGAGGGGACTGGGAAAGGGATGAGGTCAAAAGAGGCAAGGAGAGGAAAGAAAGAGTTGGGGAAAAAAATAATCGAAGGCAGACATCGGGAGGTTGAAGTTGCCCAGCACAAAGAGCGGTGAGACATTTTCAGGAAATTAGTTTATCAAGGTGTTAAGCTCATTGAAGAACTCTCTAAAGGCACCTGGTGGGCGACAGACGACAACAATGTTAAGATTGAGTGGACAAGTGACGGTGACAGCATGGAATTCAAATGAGGAGATGGACAGGTCAGTGTGGGAGAAAAGCGAAAATCTCCACTTAGGAGAAATTAGCAGCCCTGTGCCACCACCACGACAACCAGATGCTCTCGGACTGAGACCCAGCTATTCCACCTCTCCTTTTCTCTCCTCTCCCCCTTCTCTCTGACCCGGTCTACCTGTGCCCCTGCTGTGGCTGGCATTCTCTCACCTCCCGTCATCCATTCACAGTCTGTGCCAGAAAGCCTTCTCTTCCTTTTCTGTCCTTCTCTTTTCAGCCAATCTCTCTCCTCTCTCAAATATCTCAGATATACATTCTCTTCTTTCGCTCTATCAGCAAATATGTATACCCTCCTCTTCAGCTTTCTTTCCTCACTATGTACGACTGTGTTTTTGCGTGTTTGAGTGTGGGAGGATTACCAGTGAGTGCCCCCCCAGCCTGGTAGCACCGGTAACGCCCCACAAAGCTTCTGCTTGTCTGCGGTGTCCATCTCAGCCACATGTGCTCTGTGATGAGGAGGAGGAGGAGGAGCGAGGCCCGTCAGTCAACATGAGGCTCACGCCGCTCTAACTGGGTTAATGGGAACCCGACATACCAGATTTACACAACCGCCACGGCCCCCTGTCCCAGACCCACCAACCACAGCCCTACCAGCTCCCAGATGACCTGCCTTCTACTCCCGGACCCACCAACCACAGCCCTATAAACTCCCAGACAGATTGGAAGGAGATTATTCGGTTTTAGATCAGATCAAAACTGCAGCCCGTAATCCCG
This sequence comes from Oncorhynchus clarkii lewisi, assembly GCF_045791955.1. Taxonomy (NCBI): domain Eukaryota; kingdom Metazoa; phylum Chordata; class Actinopteri; order Salmoniformes; family Salmonidae; genus Oncorhynchus; species Oncorhynchus clarkii. The sequence continues at coordinate 18,889,163 of NC_092162.1, forward strand.
TTTTAATACGATTGGTTGGGAGAGTGAGAAATTAGGTCCTATCGCTTTTGGTCCGGGCACTATTAGATTGCAATGGGGGCTGGGGAAGAGATATACTGAGTGGACAGCTTTCAGGTTCTCAGTAATGCTTAAACAAAAAAAAACTATTATAGCCTACATTAATTTACTTCACCCTACATGCGGTGATGAATAATGATTTGCATTGGTACGCAATAACCCGCCAATCTTTACACAAGTGCCACATCGTAAGTCACACACACAGTCAAACCCGCATGCATCACTAGGTGGACGATGGCCCCTTGATGGACAAGGGCCCCAGAAGAAGCAGAAGTGTACGGGGCGAGTAAGAGAGGCCCCATTCTTGCCTGGACCCAGGATTGCTCCTCTCGTGCAGGAAATGGCAGTGTTTGTGTAGGGCCCGAACTGGGGCAAACGCGGCAGGCTGCGTATTAGGAGGATAATTTATGTTGCCTTTACACGTGAGTGAAGTGGGAGGGGGTGTGTGGAGGGAGCTGTTTCTTATCTACCAGGTCTGGTTTGAATCAGCCAAGGGTCTCGGAGACTCTAACCCTGCTTATGTTCCCCTTCATGTTCCCAGCCCCCTTCTCAGGGGCCCAAGATAACTTCCCGTTGTTGACCGGGTTGTAATAATGCACAGGGTTTCACGATCAGCCAATCACTTGGTGGTGAAAAGACAAACGGAGGAGACTGACCATGTATGGCCGGACCGGGCAAGGAGGAGAGGCTAGGAAATAAGATGGTAAAGGTGAGGTCACTGGAAAGAGAAAGAGAGAGATGCAGTATCTTTGGCATACTAAAATGTACCTTCATCGGATCTGACGGTACGATAGCCTCGTCTACCGCAGCTGAGATACCCTTTAGTTTTAAGAACAACTTTTGAATTGTTCTAGAACCACATTTGGATGATCGAAACTGTCTATACGAAATAGTCTATCCTTCCAAGATGGAGCCCCTTGCCATAAGGCAAAAGTGATAAGTGATAACTAAGTGGCTCGGGGAACAAAACATCGATATTTTGGGTCCATGGCCAGGAAACTCCCCAGACCTTAATCCAATTGAGAACTTGTGGTCAATCCTCAAGAGGCGGGTGGACAAACAAAAACCCACAAATTCTGACAAACACCAAGCATTGATTATGCAAGAATGGGTTGCCATCAGTCAGGATGTGGCTCAGAAGTTAATTGACAGCATGCCAGGGCGGATTGCAGAGGTCTTGAAAAAGAAGGGTCAACACTGCAAATATTGACTCTTTGCATCAACTTCATGTAATTGTCAATAAAAGCCTTTGACACTTATGAAACATTTGTAATTATACTTCAGTATTCCATAGTAACACCTGACAAAAATATCTAAAGACACTGAAGCAGCAAACGTTGTGAAAATGAATATTTGTGTCATTCTCAAAACTTTTGGCCACGACTGTACACACGCACCCATACACACTCAGTGATTGAAGTTGATAATGACATTGTGCCCAGGTAGAGTAGGGTAGGGGTTAATCTGCCTCGTCTTGAATCTTTGAAATTGTTACATGTTGAGTTTATAATTTTTGTTCAGTGTAGTAACTAAATCCAATAGCTGTTTATAGCTGCTGATTGACGCCCGGAGTCATGTGTGCTGGCACCTGCCCGGGGAACCTAGAGACATTTGGCATGAGCTGATGGTGGGGGACAACATGGTGACAACAGCACCCCAGAGGGAGAGGCTGAGAGAGGGGGGGCAAAGGGCAGCCAGAAAAGAAGATGCCAGGGCATGGAGGGGTGTGAGAGGAGAGACTCTTGCCGTTCACACATGATGCTGTCCAGTGTTGGTGCAACTTAGACTCAGTCAGAATGAGTCTCTAGAGGGGCTATTAACATCCACTTCGCAGTGACACCTTTCCCTATATAGTACACTACTTTTTGGTCCTGTGTGACTCAGTTGGTAGAGCATGGCGCTTGCAAAGCCAGGGTTGTGGGTTAGATCCCCATGGGGGACCAGTACGAAAATGTATGCACTCGCTACTGTAAGTTGCTCTGGATAAAAGCGTCTGCTTAATTACTTAAATGTAAATCAGAGCCATATGGGCCCTGGTCAAAAGTAGGGCACGAAAAAGGGAATAGGGCGTCATTTGGGGCGCAAAGGCTCAAACCATGGAGCGGAGTGACCCACATCCAGCCTACTGAAAGTAGACGGGGGGAATCATGATCTGAACCGTGTTATTATCTTTCTATTGTTTTTCTCTCTGCATTGTTGGAAAGGGCCCGTAAGTACTTCAGTTAGTCTACACTAGGGTTGAGCGATATCCAGATTTTCATTCCTCGTACCGTCCTTTCACGCTGGAATTTACGATATTACCGGCTTAGTCCACAAGGGGCAAAACCAAAATCTAAAATTCCCATTGGTGTCTATTAAGAGAATGCATAATATCGAATTTCCATGGAGGCTGCTAGCTAAATGTGCTAACGAGCACAAATGAAAATAAACTAAAGCGAATACAGTTAATCCAGCTCATAAAGTTATACATATAGGCCCGAATGGTGAGTTTGGACATTTACAAGTGAATGTGAACGAGACATTGTGCAAATAAACAAAGTTTTGACGCATGCTTGTCTGTACAAAGAACAGTACTGTGTATACAGTGTGTCTGTGTGGAGTCTGGGAGTCACTAGGGCAACGGGCCTGCCTGCTCTGCTCGAGAAGATAGGGATGAGCAGACGGCTCAGAACGAAAGAAGAAAAAATGCAGGGAAATCAAGCTGCAATGGCAGCTGTACAGATAACTCATCCACAGGGCTTTGACTTCTCAAACACGGCAGAAAGCTAACACAATATGATTCCCCATGACATTATTAATTCAGCTACTTACTTAGATAACTAGCAAGTTAAACGAAGGGTCGCTCTAACGCAGAATTCTTCATTTTTCACGCAGGAATTTTTAAAAAATGGATAAGAAATATATATTTTTTTGTAAACGCAGATCAAAATGCTTCTTATTGTAATTTCTGCTCAGCGTCAAACACATTTTGTGCTTCAGTTGCACTTCTCTACTTGGATGAGAATTCAAGAACGAGAATTCACGAAGGGCATTCAATCAATAGACAGCGCTCTGACTGATGTGTAGCTACTTTTCTCTGGTACCCTTCTCGGTGTAGCCTACCCTACTTTTCTCTGATAAAATGCAAGATTAACTTCAGCTACATTTCCTAATGTTTTGTTTAGTCAAATTCTTTCTATGATAAACATTAGAAATATGCTTACCATATGCTTACCATGCATCATTCATTTCAACAAGACCTTGCTTTGTCATTGTAAGCTCATTTACTTGTGTGGCTGCCAGCCAGAGTGTTGCACTTCTGTTGTTGTCTGATGACAATGAAGCTATTTTCTGCCAAATTGTTTGCACAAATGTATTTTCTGTGAAGGAAAACTATAGCCGCACGTCTCTGATCACTATATTGGAGGGGAAAAAAACACTATTGACTTTCAATATAAAATGCGACCCCTGTCAATTCACAGCTGGACTCACCTGCTCCCTTTACGAACAAGCACACGACTGGCTCAACTCAATGTAAAATAATGTGACAGGTGAAATTAATAACGCAATCTGCTTTATCTCCTAATGTATTGCACAAGTTGACGGCAGGCATTTCCTTAAAACATAAATAGTTTCAACGGTATTGACGGCATGGAAAAACCATCCTGTTGCTACTTCCAAATACCCCGGTATATGCTATATATATGCTACATACAGTATACAGCCAAAAGCCTAGTCTATACCTGTTGTTTATGAAGCACGTGACAAATAGAATTTGACTTGATACTTTTGGGGGGGGGGGGGGGGGGGGGGGGGGGCTAAACTGTGTTTACATGCGCTTACCTTCAGCTACACCACTGGTGTATGTATGTGTGTGATTGCACTACTCCGATGATCATCCTGAACCATTGTGAATTAGACTGAGGTCTTATCAAACCAGCCTTTAAATGAGAACTGTGTCAAGTGTGAAAGGGCTGCATCAAACATTGAGATGATCCCTCCTTATAAAGGATGTGTTAACTGGATGAATTATGTAAGTGTGTCTTTCTCTTACACGCTCTCTCTCTCTCTCTGATGTGCAGCTGCAGACACACAAGGCCTGTGCCAGCGGGCATGGCGGGGCATGCCAATGCAATGCTGCCAAGGTTAAGTCTGGAGATGCCCTCAGAGTGATGGCACTGGCGCCATATTCTTCATCTGTACTGTACACTAGCAAACAGCAAAACACACGTCCACTCCAAAGTAAACAAAAAGGTACTAAATCCTCAAAGATAGCCCATCAACAATGATTAGGGCAGCACCGTAGTTTTTAAAGATTCCTCCTACTCATATGGATAAAACTCTATGGCTTTACTATGCCATGTTTGTATGCAAACATCCTTCAGTTACATTTTAGTCATTTAGCAGACACGGTTATCCGGAGCGACTAACAGGAGCAATTAGGGTTAAGAAGTGCCTTGCTCAAGGGCACCGGCAGATTTTTCCACCTTTGAGATTCGAACCAGCGACCTTTCAAATTACTGGCCCAATGCGCTTAACCACTAGACTTGGCTTAAGTTGTATATTAACTAGGGCTAATAAACTGCATTAGCCCAACACCACACACAGTGACAGGGTGGGCACGTCTGTGAGAGCCGACAGAGGCTCAAACATTCCCATGTGCTTGCTCTCCACAGAGAGGTTATCTGCTCATTGATAGGGCCTAATCCATTGTGACTGGCAGTTATTCAGCCCTCTGTTCTCAAGCGCATATTCAAACACTAGAGGAAGTGGGTCATAAATATACACAAGGGGACCAAAGGGCTATTTGCATTAGAGAGTTGAAGTGGACTTTGAGAGCCAGGGGAGGGTTAAGAGGGGGGCTCGGTGAACAAGGGACCGAGAGAAAGAGTGAAGGAGTGGGTCGCTGAAATCAGGCTTTGTCACGTTAAACTAAAACTCCCCACCTCTCTCTCTTTGTCTTCCTCTCCTTCTGTGAGGAAGACAGTAAGTCAATCACAGGGGGGCAGGATTAGTACCATTTGATCTCCTCAACTGCTAGTTTCAGCCTGACACTGACACTGGAGATGAGAGAGTGAGGTCGAGAGTGCAGTGTGCGTGTGTGTTGGATCATGTTCGTGTGTGACTGACATGTGCTTAGCATTGCGACCGGGTCATCTCGCTTCCATTGCCGACATTAGATCGCAGATAACCGCAATTGCTTAAACACTTGTCAACGTGATTTAAACCCTAATAACTCCAATTGTCATTTATGTATGTACTGTACAGTGTACACCTCATGTACAGGACATGTTTTTTTTTTTTTACAAGAATGGCGCCGGGGGAGATGGCTGCCGTTTTACAGGCTCTTAACCAATTGTGCTATTTTGTGTGGTGCACGATTTCTAACATTAAGGTAGACTCGAGGTATTGCTCGCCTGAGGTAAAGTACTTCATGATAAGCTATAGACCACACTATCTATCAAGAGAGTTGATCTATATATTTCGTAGCAGGCAATTTACCAGCATAAACCGACGCTGGCACTAAGACCGCACTCAACGAGCTGTATAAGGCCATAAGCAAACAAGAAAATGCTCATCCAGAAGGGACACCCCTAGTGGCAGGGGACTTTAATGCAGGCATCCCTAAATCTGTTTTACCCTATTTCTACCAGCATGTCACATGTGTAATCAGAGGGGAAAAAAACAACTCTAGACCACCTTTACTCCACACACAGACACGTACAAAGCTCTCCCTCACCCTCCATTTAGAAAATCTGGCCATAATTCTATCCTCCTGATTCCGGCTTACAAGCAAAACCTAAAGCAGGAAGTACCAGTGTCTCGCTCAATACGGAAGTGGTCAGATGACGCGGATGCTACAGGACTTTTTTGCAAGCACAGACTGGAATGAGTTCTGAGATTTATCCAATGGCATTGAGGAGTATACCAACTCAGTCATCGGCTTATTCAATAAGTGCATCGACGACGTCGTCCCCACAGAGACCGTACGTACATATCCCAACCAGAAGCCATAGTTTACAGGCAAAATCCGCACCGAGTTAAAGGCTAGAGCTGCCGCTTTCAAGGAGCGGGACATTAATCCGGAAGTTTATAAGAAATCCTATAATGCCCGCAGACAAACTATCAAACAGGAAAAGCATCAATACAGGACTAAGATTGAATCCTACTACACCGGCTCTGACGCTCGTCGGATGTGGCAGGGCTTGCAAACCATTACAGACTACAAAGGGAAACCCAACTGCGAGTTGCCCAGTGATACGAGCCTACCAGACGGGCTAAATGCCTTTTATGCAAGCAACACTAAAGCATGCATGAGAGCACTAGCTGTTCCGGGACGGATGTGTGATCCCGCTCTCCGTAGCATATGTGAGCAAGACCTTTAAACAGATCAACATTCACAAGGATTCAATCTCTCCCTGACCGAGTCTGTAAAACCGACATGTGTCAAGTAGACCACCATAGTCCCTGTGCCCAAGAAAGCAAAGGTAACCTGCCTAAATGACTACCACCCCGTAGCACTCACGTCGGTAGCCATGAAGTGCTTTGAAAGGCTGATCATGGCTCACAACACCATCATCCCGGAAACCCTAGACTCACTCCAATTCGCATAACGCTCTAAACAGATCCACAGATGACGCAATCTTAATCACACTCCACACTGCCCTTTCCCACCTGGACAAAATTAACACCTATGTGAGAATGCTATTCATTGACTACAGCTCAGCGTTCAACACCATAGTGCCCACAAAGCTCATCACTAAGCTAAGGACCCTAAGCTAAACACCTCCCTCTGCAACTGGATCCTGGACTTCCTGACAGGCCGTACCCAGGTGGTAAGGGTAGACAACACATCTGCCACACTGATCCTCAACACGGGAGCCCCTCAGGGGTGCGTGCTTAGTCCCCTCCTGTACTTCCTGTTCACCCATGACTGTGTGGCCAGGCACGACTCCAACACCATCATTAAGTTTCCTGACGACAACAATGAGACAGCATATAGGGAGGAGGTCAGAGACCTGGCAGTGTGGTGCCAGGACAACAACCTCTCTCTCAACGTGAGCAAGACAAAGGAGATGATCGTGGAATACAGGAAAAGGAGGGCCGAACACGCCCCCATTCACATCGACGGGGCTGTAGTGGAGCGGGTCGAGAGTTAAGTTCTTTGGTGTCCACATCACCAAACTACCATGGTCCAAACACACCAAGAAAGAGGGCACGACAATGCCTTTCCCCCTCAGGAAACTGAAAAGATTTGGCATGGGTCCCCAGAACCTTAAAAAGTTCTACAGCTTCACCATCGAGAGCATCCTGACCAGTTGTATCACTGCTTGGAATGTCAACTGCTCTGCATCTGACCGTAAGGCACTACTGTGGGTAGTGCGTACAGCCCAGTACATCACTGGGGCCAAGCTTCCTGCCATCCAGGACCTCTATACTAGGCGGTGTCACAGGAAGGCCCAAAAAATGGTCAAAGACTCCAGTCACCCAAGTCAGACTGTTCAATTTGCTACCGCACAGCAAGCGGTACCGGAGCGCCAAGTCTAGGTCCAAAAGGCTCCTTAACAGCTTCTACCCCCAAACCATAAGACTGCTGAACAATTAATAAAATGGCCACCTGGACTATGTGCATCAACCCCCCCCCCCCACCCCCCTGTTTTTACACTGCTGCTACTCTCTGTTTATCTATGCATAGTCACTTTACCCCTAACTACATGTATAAATGACCTCGACTAACCTGTACCCCCGCACATTGACCCGGTACCCCCTTTATATAGACAGCCTCATTATTGTAACTTTATTTTTTATTTTTTACTTTAGTTTATTTAGTAAATATTTTCTTAACTCTATTTTCTTAAAACTGCATTTTAAGGGCTTTTAAGTAAGCATTTCTCTATTTTCTTAAAACTGCATTTTAAGGGCATGTGATTTACATCAAATACAAGGTCAGGCTAAAAACATGCCATAATTACTGTGGTATATCCTAAGACTATCCACGTGACGTAAGGGGTGGATGGTGGGGTGAGATAGGGCAGAGACAGTGACCGTGCTATTATTACCAAAGAGAGAGCACAGACCTAGCAACAGAGCTCCATTTGTAGTTGAACACCAGCCGCCTAGCTCTAGGCTGTGTCATTATGGAGGAACACATGACAGCAAAGTACCGAAGCCCCGGACCTCAGATCAGCCTCCTCCTCATTCCCGCTAATGATGACTGATGACACACATTTGATTCAGCTGTCTGCCGAGCCGAGTCAGGGGTCTCCTTACCGGTGGATTTGGGCAGAGCGAGGGGAGGACAGGGCTGAGGAGCACTCATTTGTCTTTAGCACTGGGAGCTAATGCGTAAAAACGGATAGGGTGCGATTTGAGACGATGTAGTGCACTCCTTTTGACCAGAGCCCTATGGGTCGGCGGAGCCGGGGCCTATCCAGAGACTTATCCAGAGGAAAGTTGGCTGACGAGAGCAGTCAGAGCGGTGTCGGCAGAGGGATCACAAAGGGATGTTTCCAGACTTTAATGAAGGACATGTTTAGCTTCCTCTGTCAGTGTGCGTTTAGATTTCCCTAGTTGCGTGTGTGCGTGCGCGACAAAGCGCATATGTGTGAGTGTGTTCAATGGACAAAGTGTGTAAAGAGTTAACTGGCTGGTAACCTGACCCTGCGGTTGGTCAGGTGAAAGGCGTTAATCCCCCCCCCGGGTGATGTTAACCTGCTCGCACGCCTGACCTCAAACTCAACGTTTGAACCCAGGGCCGCCTGACCGTCTGTGTACTAAGGGCCCCTGTGCTGTGTGTGTAACAGCGACACCCGAGCATCCCGGCCCTTCCCAGTTAACTGTCCATTAAGCTAAGTGGCCCATCCATAATGCAAGCCTCCCCAATGGGTTATTCAGAGCGGGAGCTTTCCATAAATAATGCCGTTAAAAGGGAAATAATGCACATTCTAGAATGCCCTTCAAGCCAATCAGAAAGGAGTATTCAAAAATGCCATGGTATAATGTAGTGTAGTACACTCTAGGTAGAGACCATAGTGTCTATGCTAAACTACATGATAGGACAGGCAACTATTTATACACTACAAAGCCTGAATCTAATGAGGATATTGGGGGAATGAGGACAACATGAACGCGAGTCTGCTATGAGTAAGTAAATAAGAGCCCTGCAGAGGGGGTTGAGAGATGGGAGCTGTTAAGGGCGTGAGAGAGGGAATCAAGACGCCTCCGCCGCCTCTCTCTCAGCCAGGCCTCCGCTGGGTTTGTTGGCTGCTTCAAAATGAGATCAAACTGACTGACTACAGCTAGGCTCCAAGTAGGCCAGGTCAGGGGAAGAAGCAGGTTGATCAGGCTTCGGGCCAGAGAAAGGTGATTTAGTCACCTTCAAAATTATTGCCACCCTATATAAAGATGAGGGGGACAAATACACTGTATAAAATAAATACAAATACTGAGCAACAACCATTTTTTTTTGTAAAAGTCTATTTTATAATAAATACAAATTGTTGAGAGAAAGATTTTGTTAAACAAAAAATACTTTATCAACATGATAGGTGTCAAAATGATAGGTATTGGCACCCGTTTTCAATACTCGGTGCACCCTCCCATTGAGAGGATAACGGCACTGAGCCTTTTTACTAGAATGTTTTATGAGATTGGAGAACACATTGGGAGGGATCTTAGACCATTCCTCCATACAGAATCTTGACCTCTGTCATTGCCAACAAAGGGTATATAACAAAGTATTGAGAAACTTTTGTTATTGACCAAATACATCTATTTTCCTTCATAATTTGCAAATAAATTCATTAAAAATCCTACAATGTGATTTTCTGGATTTTTTTTCTCATTTTGTCTGTCATAGTTGAAGTGTACCTATGATGAAAATGACAGGCCTCTCATCTTTCTAAGTGGGAGAACTTGCACAATTGGTGGCTGACTAAATACTTTTTTGCCCCACTGTATATACACTGCTCAAAAAAATACAGGGAACACTAAAATAACACATCCTAGATCTGAATTAATGAAATATTCTTATTAAATACTTTTTTCTTTACATAGTTGAATGTGCTGACAACAAAATCACAAAAATTATCAATGGAAATCAAATTTATCAACCCATGGAGGTCAGGATTTGGAATCACACTCAAAATTAAAGTGGAAAACCACACTACAGGCTGATCCAACTTTGATGTAATGTCCTTAAAACAAGTCAAAATGAGGCTCAGTAGTGTGTGTGGCCTCCACGTGCCTGTATGACCTCCCTACAACGCCTGGGCATGCTCCTGATGAGGTGGCGGATGGTCTCCTGAGGGATCTCCTCCCAGACCTGGACTAAAGCATCCGCCAACTCCTGGACAGTCTGTGGTGCAACGTGGCATTGGTGGATGGAGCGAGACATGATGTCCCAGATGTGCTCAATTGGATTCAGGTCTGGGGAACGGGCAGGCCAGTCCATAGCATCAATGCCTTCCTCTTGCAGGAACTGCTGACACACTCCAGCCACATGAGGTCTAGCATTGTCTTGCATTAGGAGGAACCCAGGGCCAACTGCACCAGCATATGGTCTCACAAGGGGTCTGAGGATCTCATCTCGGTACCTAATGGCAGTCAGGCTACCTCTGGCGAGCACATGGAGGGCTGTGCGGCCCCCCAAAGAAATGCCACCCCACACCATGACTGACCCACTGCCAAACCGGTCATGCTGGAGGATGTTGCAGGCAGCAGAACGTTCTCCACGGCGTCTCCAGACTCTGTCACGTGCTCAGTGTGAACCTGCTTTCATCTGTGAAGACCACAGGGCGCCAGTGGCGAATTTGCCAATCTTGGTGTTCTCTGGCAAATGCCAAACGTCCTGCACGGTGTTGGGCTGTAAGCACAACCCCCACCTGTGGACATCGGGCCCTCATACCACCCTCATGGAGTCTGTTTCTGACCATTTGAGCAGACACATGCACATTTGTGGCCTGCTGGAGGTCATTTTGCAGGGCTCTGGCAGTGCTCCTCCTTGCACAAAGGCAGAGGTAGCGGTCCTGCTGCTGGGTTGTTGCCCTCCTACGGCCTCCTCCACGTCTCCTGATGTACTGGCCTGTCTCCTGGTAGTGCCTCCATGCTCTGGACACTACGCTGACAGACACAGCAAACCTTCTTGCCACAGCTCGCATTGATGTGCCATCCTGGATGAGCTGCACTACCTGAGCCACTTGTGTGGGCTGTAGACTCCGTCTCATGCTAGCACTAGAGTGAAAGCACCGCCAGCATTCAAAAGGGACCAAAACATCAGCCAGGAAGCATAGGAACTGAGAAGTGGTCTGTGGTCCCCACCTGCAGAACCACTCCTTTATTGGGGGCGTCTTGCTAATTGCCTATAATTTCCACCTGTTGTTTATTCCATTTGCACAACAGCATGTGAAATTTATTGTCGATCAGTGTTGCTTCCTAGGTGGACAGTTTGATTTCACAGAAGTGACTTGGAGTTACATTGTGTTGTTTAAGTGTTCCCTTTATTTTTTTGAGCAGTGTATATTCAGACTATATTCCTTACCTCAGTCTACCTCCGCACGTTTCAGCCGTGGATATAAGGTGAGGAGAGTAGCGGAGGACAGCTAATGGGGGCTTTAAAGCTGGTCTTATCCTAACCTCTCTTCTGTGGCCCAGAGAGCTTCAGTCTCCTTCTGCAGGCACCTGATTGGTCGCCTATGCCCCAACTACAGCACAGCTGCACCAGAAAGTTTGTGGGCGCTAATCCCTGCATTACACCCAATCCATAATTCACACAAGGGGGATTACTACTGAACCACTCTGCGCACAAGAGAGAATTTGGGCAACCGTGCAGTCGGCACCTGCTGGGTCATTAAGACTGTGTGAGGCTTTGGCTCCATACGTCACAGGAGACAACGTGAGGAGGTGGAGCAGGCAGGTAAAAACAAACAACTGGCAACAGTAACACTGCTAAATAGGACAAAGATATCGGCCACTCTGTACCACACAACATTTTTCAACCGGCCTGTTTCACATCTAACTGGATCCAGGCCAAGTCCCCCATCAGTTGAAACGGAGAGCATTCAAATAATATGAGTCATCCTAGCAAAGCCTCAGCTCTCACTCACTCACTTCCTGCCTCGCCCTCTCCCTCTTTTCATCTCTCAACCAACTCAAAAATGACATCAAACCCCCGCGACTGCTCCAGAGGGATGAGGGTTTCAAAACACCAGCTCCCGCAGCCCTTTTTCCCAGAGTGAAACCTCGTCACTCAGTGCTGACAGCACAGACATAGAAATCCGGCGCTGTTGTGCAACAACCGTGGCTGTGCAAAGGTTTCACACGTACGGTACGAGGGCACAGCAGCCTGTGTGCCAGTGGCCCGTGGAGGCAGCAGGGAGTCAGAGACACAGCGGGACTCCACTATACTACAATAAAGAGAGGAACTAGTTTACGCTGTGTGGTGGCTCGGTCGCTGCAGTTCAAACAAGTGTCCGTTTCCTTCTCCGTTTAGTTACATCCTTGGGTGGAGAGAAAGGAGAAAAGTAAACTCCTGAAGTAATAAGATTGTTTCCCTAACTACTGAGAGGATCAGTGGTATGCTGTACAGTAGAGCGCTCCATCAGTTCTGGTCTTAAGTGTGTGCGCAAACATTGCTCACTGTGTGTGAGCAGCAAAGGCAATATTTGTGGATGGATCTACTTTACAGTAAAGGCCAGACATCCTCCTTTCAGCACATTGTGTGACTATCATTGGGCAACACTTGGGTGATGTGGGGACATTGGGAGATGGTGTTGTTATAGAGTGAGATGTTTGTTTGAGATAAACTGACACACAAATGCCTTTTCTCTGACCTAAAAAAAAAAAAAAAAAAAAAGCTTACGACAAAATGCTTTCCTCAGGTAACTTAGAAATTCCCCCTGAAATAACACAACCAGACTCCCTGCCGAGCAGACGGCACAAATGCACATTTCCATTTTCTCCCAGGTCCTAGATAACAGCCAGTCGTTTAAATAAGATGACTTAAATGAGGAACAGACCGTCATAGTGACTTCGATGTCTGTCTGAAACATCAAAACATTGGTAGCTGTAGGCTCAAATCACCATGGTGCCGTTTCTCTGCACGTAGCCTGAAATGTCTTCAGAGGAGAAATAGCCGTAGTTGCCTGTATTCATATCAAATAGGCAGTAAGTGGACTATGAAGCAGTGAGCTTTAGTCTACTGCTAACCTGACGTGATATCTGCACAACTACTATCATGGGAAACACTAACTATGTCCTTAGTAAGACAGTAGGCCCTATTCTCTGATTTGCCTAAGGTGCAACGGTTTGAGACAAAACACTATCTAATGATGGGCATAGATCCTATTTTACACACTAACGCCATTCATAGTAAACAGGATAGGGATAATGAGCGTCTGTCTCTCACCTCTCGTCAACCACACGTGTTCCGAGCTGTCGAGCTAGAGGGCATCTCTCACTTCGCACAATGAGAGCCACACTAATATCCTCAACGCTAGACGGTGAACGATCCGTCTAAGTCGAGCCTCTCCTTCCCTCGCATGCTTCTCAAGAGGGGGAGGCGGGGAAGTAAGAGAGTCTCTTATTCTCCATCTTTTAAAAGGTGTTGATCATACTTTATTTCCACCTCCACATCTCTGGATGCTGGTTAAAGGAGATCCCAGGTGGGCCTTTAACCCTCAAATGTCAGACGAAGAGGGTGAAAAGAGACAGATGAGCCAAATGAATATCAAATGATACAGCGAGTAAGTCAGTCGCTGGCCAGAGAAAGGCTGACTTGATCCAGACATGCAGGGTTCCTCTCCAGCTGGGGCCGGATTGTGTGGAGCGGGATGGAGAGGAGAGGATAGAGTGAAGACAATCTGGAGGGATCCTAAAAATCATTTCTGGGTAACAATTACGTACTTTACAGTGATTGTTTTCAATTAAAAATGGTCAAAAAGAAACAAATAGATTCTTAGCAAAGGGCAATTTCTCAAGGAATAATATTGTAGGGCTGTCTGGGAGTGGTCTGAGTGGGAGGGGAAAACAGGAAATTAGCAGTTATTGGTTTGGAACTCTTTGTTATTGGTCTATTAACTAATTTACCTCACGGTGATATCAAAATTGAAGGCTAAAACTCCATCCCACCAAAACAGGTTGACATTACAAACAGCTCCTTCACTAAAAGAGCATACATTTCACAATATCACAGTATTATTCAAACCTCAGTGTGGAAATGTATATAAAACACAGGAAAATCACATTTATGACTGCACTGGGCCTTTAAGTTACTCCACCAGAAGCAGCACATAAATCAAGGGACAGGATCGGCTCATCTTCCTCAGACGAGCTACCCAGCCCAGGAACCCTTAAACACACAGACACAACGCTATTGTGACGGCAGAGCAAATAAGGACCCGACTTCTGTAACCGCAATGAGATCATCTGGGCCACAGACTCAATGTCTCGTTTATTTTTGTGTTCAGGCATAGGTCGGCCCGCTATGTTTTTAAAACTATGTCCTGGTGCAGAAAACGAGACGGATACACTTTCATGACAAGAAATAAAGCAGATTGTGGTTATATGATATGACCTCCAATTTCTCTAAAAATGGATGTAATAGCAGTATACTAACTCCATAATGTAAAAGTATTATAAGCTCCTCGAGGGGCCATTTTGGTGAGAGATTAAAACTCACTTTGGTGGTGGCAGCAGGCAGCCACAGTATGCTATTTTCTCTCACAGAAGCAGGGAAGATGCCGGTATTTTTAGCGTGCTAACCTCTGGCCCATTTTCTGGGCCCTTTGCTGCGTTTGGTACGGATGTCCCACTCTCTAAATAGGAGGGGATTCCATTGTGTGGAGACAGACAACCTGAGAAGTACACAGTTGGCTGGCCCTTCGTGTGATGATGTTGCAACATGCTGACTCTCCAGAGGAGGACCAGAGGGCAAGGGGATGGGCAGACGGCCATCTTGCTTTCGGTCAGAGGGAGAGAGTTTGTGGGGGGGCTTTAACCCTGTGAGAATTATGCACAAGTTTCTGATGAAATAATTTGACTTTCCCTGTAATAACCCATTATACGGAGAGCAAATGAACAAAAGAATAGTGTAAAATAAGAAACAAATGAGGACAGCCGACCCTAAAAGATTAATAATACCAGGCTCTAGCTTACCACCTAGGCAGCATGATAAAGAATGCAACCCCCCAAAAAATGGGAATGAGAATGCATGGTAGAGGAAGTCTGGGTTGATAAATGTCCTTGGTTCGATACCTCAATGAATTTATGCATGTTCTAGTATGAGTGGGTGTGGATGAGACACGAAGATGGTGGAGAAGAGTTATTTTGAGAGAGAGAGAGAACATTGAGAAGAGCTCTTGCTATGTAGCCAGCCAAGCAGCGCACAAACCATCTGAAGAGATAAGTAAAGAAGTGATTACAAAAGGCTGGCTCAATTTCTGACAGTCTGACGCTTGACTGCCTCCATATACACCGAATTGATTTAAATGAAGAGGCAATGAATATTTTAGAGTGGAACCCCCTTAGCTTAAGCCATTTCAATCTCCTGTTCTCTCTCTGTGTGTGTGTATGTGTATGTGTGTGTGTGTGTGTGTGGGACAAGAGAGAGAATGTAATTATTGATAGTGAGATTACGGCCTGTTGTCACTATGTCTGCAATTGCTTGTCTACTTTAAGCTCCGATGAATCAATGACACTGGCTGAATCCTTTCTGTCCGCTTTGCTTTGTTCATGAAAGTGGGCTTTACAGAGTAAACCCACCCTTGTTTGGGGATTTAGCATCAAACCCAGCCCACGTACAGTACTCTGACCAATGCCCCAGACTAAATCTCTCTGCAAACAAGCCGACGGCCTGTTGGTGGATCCAAGCGTGAGTGCAAACAGTCTCCGCACAAATATGCTGAATTTCCCTCATGCTCGACGTCTAAAGATTTTTGCAACGTGCCGCCAACAGCAAATAGAACTGTTGAAGTCAGCGCTGTTGTTTGTGTGTACGTGAAGCAGATGCGGTGCCAAGTGCAAATACTCAAGGTGACGAACCACACCCATTTGGCACATATTTCAAAAACATTAACGCGTGAGCGCGCCGCGTGACCAGCTTGCCACTGGTAACCTTGGGCTGGCGAACGCCCAGTTCAGAGAGGCGTCTGTATTTGGTAAATGATGCATTGCATTAAAGCGATGACTGCTTTGAAGGTTGACGGCAGGGTGCCATTTGGGGAGGCGAGTGATGGCAGGTTGTGAAATGCTGCCCCACGGCCTTTCCCAGGCACAGCGTTGAACTCCTTTCACCCTGCGCCATTACAAACATACCTTGATGACAAAGCAGGTCGTTCTGTGGGACAGGGCGCTCTATGTTTTCAGCCATCCGACTGGGCCACTAAATCACTGTGTCTGCAGGGCTGACAGGAGCAGGCAGACACACGTGAGACTGTGTCTGCTGCTCACCCTGTTAAAACAGGGGACCTTGCCCAATGCAAGCCTGTCCATCCATCTAGCCTGTCCCATCAGGTTCACATCAACACAGCCTCAAGGGAAAAATACCCGGTCCATAAAAGCACTAAAAGGTCATCAAGGTGTATGGACATGAAAGAGAAAGCAGAAAAGGCATTGACAAAAAGGGCAAATGCTGTGGTTCAAAACGGTAGGGTAGAACAAGTCCTGCAGTGTTCTATTGAAAGAACACCTAAAAACTTAAGCGCATGACCAGTGATTATCTGTAAACTAATCTATAAACAGTGGGGTTAGGGTTAGATTATAAGAGTACATGGCCATTAAGGCCAGATTGTTCTTCAAGATGTTTCAACGTTCATAGATGACCAGCAGGGTCAAATAATAAATCACAGTGGTGTAGCTATTGCGTGCTAGGAATATGGGACCGAATACTACACTTTTTGACTACTTTGTTTATAAGGATCTTTAGGGGTGTCAAATTTTGATCCCTACCTTTTGGAGAGAAAAAAAAAAGATTACTTGTAAACAAAATCTTTCTCTGAGCAATTGTATTCGTGTTAAAGTATACCATACACCTCAGTATTTTGAATTATTTATTTTAAACAGTCCTTATTGCACATCTTTATATCTTTATCAGGGGTGTCAATTTCAGACCTCACTATAGATCATGCTAGAACAAGCCTGGTAGGGTGACAATTTTTCCCAGTTGTTATGCTCAGCATCTCTACATCGCATTGTCACAAAACTCCAGCTTTTTGGCCATGCTAATTTGGGGTTTAGTGGAACAGACGGTTTTATAATGCTAAGTTGTTTATGGACGGTTTCAAGTCCCTGGTGCACACTGCCAGATGCAATTTGTACGTCTGGGGCGAAAAACAATATCTGTAGCGCATTCGCAAAGCCAACAACACTGCAATCGTTTGGCGAGAGCGGCATCCAAACACATCAGCCGCAGTTTCCACGTACTGTAAAACAACAGCACCAACAACTACCGGGCGGTCTCACTACGCTGTCTGGCGCTTCCAAGACTTCAACCCTTGGAGAAACCGCACGGGTTTACACTTCACCAGCAAACTGGAACTCTTCCCCTCAAACTCTTGCACCCCCCACTCGCCCTGCCAAAATTGCTCCTGCTTTTGGAAAACAAAAATACCATCTGTTTTTGTGTGTGTGTGTGTGTGTGTGTGGGGGGGGGGGGGTTCACTCTACTGAAAGGACTTCCGCACTTAAATACCACATGATTCAGATTAGGCGAGCAGTTAACAAACCCCCTCCAATACAGGCGATTAGAGCCAATAGGCCACTACTTGGCAGCTCTGCCTTGAGAAAAAGTAAAAGCTTGGCTCCTTGGTCTGCTGTCGGCACACACCCTACAGGCCATACGACAGCCTGGGAAAAAGCAATAGGCCTGAGAGAGGGAGTCCAAGCCACTGCGACTGGAGCCCACCTTGTGTCACCCCCCCCGCCAACCCACCTCCCCGTTCAGTGTGTGTGACAGTCATGTGAAAAAAGACATGCACATTCCTTCATGCATGAGCCTGTAATTGCTGTAAGGATTCTGACAGGAGCAGCCCTCTGAAAGGAATGGAACCAAGTGCATTCAATCTACTTCGCTGATACTGGCCATTGTTCTTCAGCACAATAACAAATCAGATTCCTACTGGTGTTGCTGCTCCTTATGATGAACACAACTCGCTGACGTGGCTGGATAGAGATAACAGTTCGCTTGGGGCAGAAATGAAATATTCTGTAAATATATAATACTGTAAGTAGTAGTAGCTGATAATGTTGAGTCTTAGACCACACGCACTGCACCGAATGTTAATCTGCCATTTAGGGACCACCCGCTGGTGGACGTTTGACTTCCGACATTAGGTTTGCAAATTACAACCGGCACTCTGTTCAGAGATGCTAAGTACTCTCTCCCGGCAAACGCTACCGGTGTGTCTGAGCCCTTAGAGGCAGTTTGAGACAAGTTTTACTCCGGTGGAGATGTCACTGAATGTACTCAGAGTTGAGAGAATATCTGAAGGGTCACCTGATGAATAGCCTAATTGCTGTAGATACATGCGGAAGAGGCCTGCCAAGAAAAAGCCATTATATTGCTATGAGACCGGCCCTCTAAAATGAACCACACTGCCAAGGTAAAGGTGTATCATCTATTTCCTAACCCATGTGCAGTGGATTACACGGCATAGGATTCCCTGCATCTGAAGTTCCATCTCAAAAGAGTGGGATAAAAACAGGTAAATAAAAAGAGAGGCGCACCAGACGTTGTTTGACTATCCCAGCCCTCTTTGGTTTAGCACAACAATGTGAACCAGAGCTTGGGTTCAGAGGTCTTTTCCTGGTCCCACCCTCTGCTAGCCTCCTGCATATTAGCTCATATGGTTTAAATCAATGTCGCCACTAGAGCCGTTCACTGGGCCAATAAGATAATAGCGTACGGGCTGGAGACCGCAGCTCAGCGAGGGCTGGTGCTCTCTGTGTTGTGTTCAGAGGAGCTGTATTGCTTTAACCCTAGCCGAGATATGACCTCCTAATCAAAACCAGCAGCATGGGAGCAGTTTCTGTCTGTGATTGGTGTTGTTGTCGATGTGTTTCTCAATGTCCAGTCCTTATCTCTGTCCAAACCTCATGACTTAAGTAAACACAGAATCAGGTCAAGCAGGGCGGATATTAACTTACAAACTCTGGGGCCTAGGCACATTTTTCAATACCCTGATGAGAAACCCACACCTTTTCATCTACTTCTCTTGTACATTTATATAGCCCAGATTTAGTGAGGAATTGATCCCGTCTCAGGATATGAGAGCGCCTGGCTGTTATGGTCACTCAGCTGTAATCAACAAGCAGACCACTTCTACTATAAAGTCACAGTGTGCTTTGTGACTGAGTGGCACAGCGGGTTACCCCTGTGGAGATACAGAATGAAATGACCCTTCAAATGATACTTTGTTGCCACAATAAAATCATCTCAATTGCTACAGATGCACTCTATAGCCGATTCTGCAAGTGCGGCAGGGGGGACTATTTCCCTACTACTGTGTTTCAAGAGGAAATAATAACTTCTATCTGATAACATTTTTAAATGGACTTGGACTCAAATCACGATATATGCTAGATCAGGGGTACTCAAATCTTACCTCACGGAGGTCTGGAGCCTGCTGGTTGTCTGTTCTACCTGATAATTCATTGCACACACCTGGTGTCCCAGGTCTAAATCGGTCCCTGATTAGAGGGGAACAACGACAAAATGCAGTGGAACTGGCTTTGAAGTCCAGAGTTTAGTTTGAGGGTGCTAGATGTTCAGCAGTATACCACTATCCTCATGCCCCCCCCCCCCCCCCCCCCCCCCCCCATTTAACATATGAGCCTACTCCATAGAAAAGAGGGTCAGAGCAGCAAAATTCTTCCAAATGTTATTGCAAAAGTACAAACTCCACAACAGCAACATTATAGGTATTTTTTTTTATCGGTGCATTGAGATATTTATACAGTAGCAATAACTATATAATGATTACAGATCTGCATCATTTTGCTACATAACTATCGGTAAATCCGATGATAATATAGGTCTACGCTTTCAAATTAATCTTTATTATTATTATTGTGCCCTCGATGGAAAAGCATTTAATCATTTTGAAGACGTGTATATAAAAGGCTACGTATCGACAGCAATGGCTCTAGAATAGATTATTGCAGCAGCAAAGGTTAATGACAGCAGGGAAGTTTGATCTGATTACATTTGGTATGCCTGGATAAAACCTCGTGGATATTAATCAAAAAAGCAATAGCTTGGATAACATTGCCTGCATCATAGGCTATTACGCGACTGACAGACATCCTTGTCGACGATTTCAAATCATATTTAAACGTGGGTTATAGAAGACGGGAATAACAAAAATGCGTAAACTATAATGCAGTGTTAAGAGGTAAATAGTACAGTAATAACCATGTTATAAGCTACATGGCATATACATGACTGTTTATTAACTTGATGAGAACGAATTTAATAGGCATAATTCTACACTTCATAAAACAAATATCATATACAGCTATAGAAAAACATTGGCGTAGTTCGCGCAAAAGGCTTCGCGTTAAACTTCGCCGATTAGTGAAATTAAGTTAACGAGGCAGTGAAAATGCCACCTACAGTGATTTGAGCCGTTCCAGTGTTGGTTTCTGATGGACGAGCTGTAGGGATGGGGCACTCCAGGCACAAGTCCTTTCTCCGGGATCAAACATCCTCTGCTCTGGTTGTAGTAATCCATCATTAAAAACGGGTTCGGGCTGGGATTCAGTCCCACGACGTCCACACTCTCATACATCATATGTAGAGAGAAAGCGTGAGGATTATTGTCAGATGAGAGAAATAATGACTGCTGCGCTCAATGACTTGGGCACAAGAAAAGAGGAGCAGCAGCCTTGTGGTTTTCAGTTTGCTACCAGCAGAGGTAGTAGAAAGGCTGCAAACTGGTCAAAACGGCAATGAATTAAGAAAGGGAATAAATCCGTTCATAGACACACTTGAGGTATCGGATCCACTAGTTGGTAGAATCAATCCGATGCAAACCTATAATAAATGTATGGAATATTCACCTACACTCAATTTGAACACATCGTTCAAAAGAATGGTCAACATGATGTCAAACTTCGTTTGGAATTTGCCAAATTATTTGTTTGATCGAAAAAGCTTAATAACTTCAGCCAGACATATCAATTCAATGGCCTTGCTCAAATAATAAACAAGATCCAAACCAATATAGGCTACCCTACAAATTACAAGAATACCTGAAATCACGCAAAGGGGTCCCAGTCCATTTCAATAACACTGCAACCACATCAGAATAGACAAAAGAGAGCAGTTGCAGATAAATCCGAATGGAATTCCGTATTTAGTTCCAACTCGTCCTCTGGGGTAAGGAAGATTGTCTGCCCAAGGCAAGAGCTCAAACGGGACAATCAGCCTGCTGTCTGTCTGCCTGCCTGCCTATCTACTTATGTTGTCCACCGCGCAACACCACCAATGCACGACGACTTGATTTGTTAGATATCTTGCCCTTCTTGTTTTTAAAATCTCCCGATTCGCAAAACACAATCTGTTCTTCTTGTTTTTATTTAGAGAGGACCCGAATTCGTTCCCACACAAATTGTGTGGCTATCATGTTCTGCAGAATGTGACAAGGAATAGCAGCTGGGCTTTGGCTCCACCTTCAATCGCTTATTTTTTTCTCGCTCCCTTTTCAGTGGTGGCTCCTCCCACATTTAACCCTTCACAGGCACCACTCAAACCGAGCGGGACGTGGGTCATGGAAGCGAGCACACAAGCCCGCTGGTGCCTTGCCTCGCTCTAATGTAAAAGTGGGTGGGACTTTAAAAAGTAACGTTTTGAACGACACAATTAAGTTACGTAAACTCCTCTCTCTTGGCATGTCTTTTCAGAGAGTATATGAACATAATTGAGTTTTCTATGAGCCTGTAGGCTACCTCTTTTCCTAGAAATTATGTCTACCGTCACTCGTCATTTGGGCTCCTCCTTCGAACTAATTTGACCCCTTTCTCCGTGCTCTCATCGTTCACTACCCTACGATTTTTCTCCCTCGTTCCCTGTCTCGCTAATTTGCCTAATACTATGCAGCTGAACTTTTCTTGAACCCACGGAAGAAAGCAGCCTCACCCCCCAAATAATCCTCACACTGACTCGGATTCGCCTCTGCGTTTCTTATCTGACATAATTCAATGTTTCCCACCTTGTACACTTGCTATTACACAATCAACTTTCCTCAAGTGCTGCTCTCACTGAACCAACGAAAATAGACTCAGAGCAGAAACCAGAAGTCAACCAGGCCCTTTAACCAGGAAATGCCACTTTTTCCCACCACAATAAAATCCACCCAGAAGTAGCTGGACACTAATTCAAAGTAGTAGATTTGGCTATTTCAGCCACACCTGTTGCCGACAGGTGTATAAAATCGAGCACACTTCCATACAATCTCCATAGACAAACATTGGCAGTAGAATGGTTCATACTGAAGAACTGACTGACTTTCAACATGTCACCATCATAGGATGCCACCTTTCCAACAAGTCAGTTCATTTTATTTTTTTGCCCTGCTAGAGTTGCTGTAAGTGCTGTTATTGTGAAGTGGAAACATCTAGGAGCAACAACAGCTCAGCCGCAAAGTGGTAGGCCACACAAGCATAGAGAAGGGGACCGCAGAGTGTTGAAGCTCGTAAAAATCGTCTGTCCTCGGTTGCAACACTCACTACCAAGTTCCAAACTGCCTCTGGAAGCAATGTCAGCACATGAAAGCTTCATGAAATGGGTTTCCATGGCCTTGCAGCTGCACACAAGCCTAAGATCGCCATGCGCAATGTCAAGCGTCGGCTGGAGTGGTGTAAAGCTCGCCACCATTGGACTCTGGAGCAGTAGAAACGCGTCCTCTGGAGTGATGAATCATGCTTCACCATCTGGGAGTCCGACTGACGTATCTGGGTTTGGTGGATACCAGGAGAACACCTGCCCGAATGTATAGTGCCAACTGTAAAGTTTGGTGGATAAGGAATAATGGTCTGGGGCTGTTTTTCATGGTTTGGGCTAGGCCCCTTAGTTTTTCATGGTTTGGGCTAGGCCCCTTAGTTCCAGTGAAGGGTAATCTTAACTTAATCTTAATACAATGAATTTCTAGATGATTCTGTCCTTCCAACTTTGTGGCAACAGTGTGGGGAAGGCCCTTTCCTGTTACAGCATGACAATGCCCCCGTGCACAAAGCGAGGTACAGAAATGGTTGTCGAAATCGGTGTGGTAGAACTTGACTGGTCTGCACAGCGTCCTGACCTCAACCCCATCAAACACTTTGGGGATGAATTGGAATGCCGACTGCGAGCCAGGCCTAATCGCCCAACATCAGTGCCCGACCTCACTGATGCTCTTGTGGCTGAATGGAAGCAAATCCCCGCAGCAATGTTCCAACATCTAGTGGAAAGCCTTCCCAGAAGAGTGGAGGCCGTTGTAGCAGCAAAGGGGGACCAAATCTATATTAATTCCCATGATATTGGAATGAGATGTTTGACGAACAGGTGTCCACATACGTTGGTGTAGTGTATATAAAAGTTATTTATAAGTGTTCTAAAATAATTAGAATGAAGTTTGCTACATCAAGCTGGTGAGGTTGCAACATTGTTGCCACTTCCTACTGAATATAACCATGCAACATTCTTACAGAAGCATGCAACAATGTGGTACAAATAGCAAATACACAAAACAAGTTTTTATTCCATTGTAATAACCATTACAACACTAATCAAATAGCATGTTGAAACAATACTATCCATTGAGATCCAAACAATAGATAATACAAACACTATAACTCCAAAACTATGATGACCAATTGACTAATACATGATGTTTCAGGCCTGATACCTCTGCATACCACAGTGCTGGCAGGGTTTAGCCAGTGCCTCATCCCCCATCAGGTGCTCAATATTGGTACATCCCAGCCTCTGGTTCACATCTGAACCACAGGGCCATGACTAGGACTGAGTGAAAAGGTGTTAGAGGAATTATTGGCATTGTCCACAGCAGGGGTGGACTGCTCCACCTTTGACTGTGACACTTATTTAATGCAGGGACCAGACTGTTTACTTTGACTGATAACAACTCAGCAGAGAGCCAGCTCTGGTCAGATACCACAAGGGAAATTCCTTCACAGGATTAGCCACAATGAGTAATGGTGTCAGAAAATGCTAATTTTCTCTGCCTGTTTTTCTTCTCAGCTTGGGCAGTATTAATTTGACCCCTACGTTGTGAGGGCACAGCCAGAGTGGGAGATAATGGATTGTTGATCATTGCTTATAACAGAGAGGAGGCATGGGGAAGCTTGAGAGACTAAGCTCCATTTCAGGACTTCAAAGACAAAAGTCACATTGCAAGGACTTGAAAAGAAGCAGAAGTCAATGCCAAATAGAGTGACTTGTAGAATTCCTTAACATGACTAATCATTCTGAATATATGCATGTGCCAGGAGAGCTGTTTTCCAGGCTTAGAGAAAGTCTTATTATTCTTAATGTTAATTTCACTTTTGTATTTGATCTACTTCACTTTCTTTGGCAATGTTAACATATGTTTCCCATGCCAATAAAGCCACTTGAATTGAATTGAGAATGAAAGAGAGAGAGATAGAGAGAGAGAGGGATAGATAAAGAGGGGAAGAGAGGGAGGTAGAGAATAGTAAAAGATAAAGGGGAATAGAGAAAGAAAAACAGAGAGAGAGAAGGGGGGAGGTGCTTTGCCCTTTCTGCATAGGGGTATTATATCAGCGTTAGCTGGGAGAAGGAGGTTGCTGGCATGCTGCCATGCAGTGCCCAGTCATATCTGCATAGCTGCAGGAAGTAGAGGTGCTGCAGCACCCCCTGATAAACCACAATCAAAAAATAATTAATATAAAAACAAATACAAATCTTAGTGCACTCATTTATTACTCCTGCATGAGCAGAGAAAAATACTTATTGACAAAAATGTCCCTCAGCACCTCCCCACTTGAGAGAGTCTGATCACAAGTCAGAGACCACTAGTTAAATAAAGTCCATTTTTTTTTTGAAAAAATAAAAATAAAAAAATACATAAAATAAAAACACTATGATGACACACCAAATGTGTTTGATGGATCCTTTAGGTCATCTTCTAATGTCTCTTAAGAGGAAAGTAATCCAGAAGTAACTGAAAGTAATCTGATTACGTTATAGAGTTTGGTAATCCAAAAGTTAAATTACTGATCACTATTTTGGACAGGTAGCTAACTAGTAACTAACGGATTACATTTAGAAAGTAACCTACCCAACCCTGGTGGCTTGTTTTGACATTAAGAGGTGAGAGAGTAGGCATTGTCAAAAGTAACATTGAGCCAAAGGAGCCAAGCTTAATTAGAGGTTAAGTGAATGTGGTCACTGGCTTCTGGCACAACATAGCAGCCGTGTGTGAAGGCAAAGCCTAGGAGGAGGAGGAGCCGGTGCCAGCTAACCAGCTCGTTCAAATATGCTGGAGACAGAGAGAGCGGCTTCAAAAGTTCCACACTCCTGAGAATACGGAAAGCCACTCAGGCTTCAGAGAGATTGGACCTGTGTGTGTGTACTACTCTGCTGCACGGCTCAGGCTTCAAAGCATGGTTATTTAAAGGGGTAGTTCGGGATTTTGGCAATGACATCCTTTATCTACTTCCCCAGAGTCAGATGGAAGGAAGTTGCTAACTAGCATTAGTGCAATGAGTGGAAGTCTATGGGAACAGCTAGCATGTTCCTGTAGACTTCCAGTCATTGCGCTAACGCTAGTTAGCATTGGCTTGCGAAACTATCTCTGACTTCCTTTTTACTGGACGCAAATACATAAAAATGGTATCCACGAGTTCTTCTGACTCTGGGGAATTAGATAACGGGCTTCATTGCCAAAATCCTGACCTATCCCTTTAAAGCCTCAACATCCCACTGATTAAAGCAGCATTCAGGCACTATTGCTTGGCTGAAATTGTACTGTTATGTACATACAAAATCAAACTTTATTTGCCAAATGTGCCGAATACAACAAGTGTAGACTTTACCGTGAAATGCTTACCTACAAGCCCTTAACCAACAGTGCAGTTCAAGAAGAAGAAAATACTTACCAAGTAGGCTAAAATAAAAAGTAATAATAAAAAGTTACACAATAAGCATAACAATAACAAGGCTATATACAGGGTGCACAGGTACCGAGTCAGTGGGCAGGGGTACAGGCTAGTTGAGGTAATCTGTACATGTAGGTGGGGGCGAAGTGACTATGCATAGGTAACAAACAAACAGCAAGTAGCAGCAGTGTACAAGTGGGGAGGTGTCAATGTAAATTGTCCAGTGGCAATTTTTATGAATTGTTCAGCAGTCAAATGGCTTGGGGGTAGAAGCTGTTGAGTAGCCTTTTGGTCCTAGACTTGGCGCTCTGGTACCGCTTGCAGTGCGGTAGCAGAGAAAACAGTCTATAATCTGGGTGACTGAAGTCTGACAATTTAATGAGCTTTCCTCTGACACTGCCTACTGTATAGGTCCTGGATGGCAGGAAGCTTGGCCCCAGTGATGTACTGGGCCGTTCGCACGACCCTCTGTAGCGCCTTACGGTCAGATGCTGAGCAGTTGCCATACCAGGCGGTGATGCAACCGGTCAGGATGCTCTTGATGGTACAGCTGTAGAAGCTTTTGAGGATCTGGGGGCACATGCCAAATCTTTTCAGTGTCCTGAGGTGGAAAATATTTTGTCGTGCCCTCTTCACAACTGTTTTGGTATGTTTGGATCATGATAGTTTGTTGGTGATGTGGACACCAAGGAACTTGAAACTCTCAACCCGCTCCACTACAGCCCCGTCGATATTAATGGGGGCCTGTTCGGCCCGCCTTTTCCTGTAGTCCATGATCAGCTCCTTTGTCTTGCGCACACGGAGGGAGAGGTTGTTGTCCTGGCACCACACTGCCAGTTCTCTGACCTCCTCCCCATAGGCCGTCTCATCGTTGTCGGTGATCAGGCCTCCCACTGTTGTGTCATTAGCAAACTTAATGATGGTGTTGGAGTCATGTTTGGCCACGCAGTCATGGGTGAACAGGGAATACAGGAGGGGACTAAGTACACACCCCTGAGGGGCCCCAGTGTTAAGGATCAGCGTGGCAGACGTGTTGTTGCCTACTCTTACCACTTGGGGGGGCCGGTCAGGAAGTCCAGGATCCAGTTGCAGAGGGAGGTGTTTAGTCCCAGAGTCCTTAGCTTAGTGATGAGCTTCGTGGGCACTATGGTGTTGAACGCTGAGCTCTAGTTGAATAACAGCATTCTCATATAGGTGTTCCTTTTGTCCAGGTGAGAAAGGGAAGTGTGGAGTGCGATTGAAATTGCGTCATCTGTTCATCTGTTGGGACGGTATGCGAATTGGAGTGGGTCTAGGGTGTCTGGGAGGATGCTGTTGATGTGAGCCATTACCAGCCTTTCAAAGCACTTCATGGCTACCGACTTGAGTGCCACGGGGCGGTAATCATTTAGACAGGTTACTTTCGCTTCCTTGGGCACAAGGACTATGGTGGTCTGCTTGAAACATGTAGGTATTACAGACTCGGTCAAGGAGAGGTTGAAAATGCCAGTGAAGACACTTGACAGTTGGTCCGCGCATGTTCTGACTACACGTCCTGAAAATCCGTCTGGCCCAGCGGCTTTGTGAATGTTGATCTGTTTAAAGGTTTTGTTCACATCGGCTACCGAGAGCATTATCACACAGTCATGCAGAAAAGCTGGTGCTCTTGTGCATGCTTCAGTGTTGCTTGCCTCGAAGCGAGCATAAAAGGCATTTAGCTCGTCTACTAGGCTCGTGTCACTGGGCAGCTTGCGTCTGGGTTTCCCTTTGCAGTCCGTAATAGTTTTCAAGCCCCTGCCACATCCGAAGAGCGTCAGAGCCGGTATAGTAGGATTCGATCTTAATCCTGTATTGAAGCTTTGCTTGTTTGATGGTTCGTCTGAGGGCATAGCGGGATTTCTTCTAAGTGTCCGGATTAGTCTCCCGCTCCTTGAAAGCGGAAGCTCTAGCCTTTAGCTCGATGCGGATGCTGCCTGTAATCCATGGCTTCTGGTTGGGATATGTACGTACAGTCAATGTGGGGATGACGTTATTGATGAAGCCGATGACTGAGGTGGTGTTTTCCTCAATGCCATTGGCTGAATCCCGGAACATATTCCAGTCTGTGCTAGCAAAACAGTCCTGTAGTGTAGCATCCGTGTCATCCGACCACTTCCGTATTGAGTGAGTCACTGGCACTTCCTGCTTTACTTTTGCTTGTAAGCAGGAATCAGGAGGATAGAATTGTGGTCAGATTTGCCAAATGGAGGGCGGGGGAGAGCTTTGTATGCATCTCTGTGTGTGGAGTAAAGGTAGTCTAGGATTTTTCCCCCCTGGTTGCACAAGTGACATTCTCGTAAAAATGTGGTAACACTGGTTTAAGTTTGCCTGCATTAAAGTCCTCGGCCACTAGGAGCGCCGCTTCTGGGTGAGCCTTTTCTTCTTCGCTTATGGCCTTATAGAGTGAGTTGAGAGCGGTTTTAGTGCCAGCTTTGCTTTGTGGTGGTAAATAGACGGCTACGAATAATACAGATGAGAACTCTCTGGGTAGATAATGTGGTCGACAGCTTATCAGAGGTACTCTACCTCAGGTGAGCAATACCTCAAGACGTCTTTAATATTAGACATTGCACACCAGCTGTTATTGACAAAAAGACACATACCCCCAGCCTTTGTCTTACCAGAGGTAGCGTCTCTGTTCTGAAGGTGCATGGAAAAGCTCTATATTGGCTGTTTCTTCGATCAGCCACGTCTCGGTGAAACATAAGATGTTACAGTTTTTAATGTCCCGTTGGTAGGATAATCTTAATACTACGTCATCAACTTTATTTTCTAACGATTGCATGTTAGCAAGGAGAACAGAAGGCATTGGGAGTTTACTCACTCGCCCCCGGCTTTTCAGAATGATCCCCAATCGACGTCTTTTCTTCACGCAAAAGAGCTGGGCCTGTTCCAGTGAAAGCAGGATATCCTTCTCATCGGACTCTTTAAAGGAAAAAGTGTCTTCCAGCCCGCTTTGAGTAATCGCTTTTCTGATGTCCAGAAGTTATTTTCGGTCATAAGAGACGGTAGCAGCAACATTATGGACACGGTAAGTAAAAAAATAAGTTACACAAAACGCAAAAAAAATAACAAATTTGCACAATTGGTTGGGAGAAAGTCCCTGATTAGGGAGTGAAATGGAGGAGAGATTGAATGGGGGGGATGGGGAGAGAAAGGAGAGGGAGAGAGTGGAAGAAGGGGTGGTTTGAAGGAATTCAAAGAGCTTTATGAGTGAGGGCGGAGGAGATTGCGGCCTGAACCTTGAGGGTGTCAAACTATTTTTACAGCCCCTCTCTCCATACCCCAATCAAGGGTATTAGGAAGCAGTAAAAATTGGTCCCTCACCATTCCCCCCACAGGACAGGTGATAGCTAGCTATAGGTCTACAGGTTAGAACAATGGGTCATTATGCCATTGGGCTAACTGCTATAGTGCTGAGAAGGCTAAATAAAAAGGGGTTCTTCGGCAAACAAACCATCGTAAAATCTAGGCATACAGGCTTGGAACCATGCAAGAAAAGGAATACGTTTTCTTTTCACGTTCAGCTAAAATTGCCACCGATTCAGCAACATCTGCAATCAGCTGTCCCTTGATGCTTGTGTTCTCACACTTTTCAGATTTGTATTGCTCCACTTACTTCCTGTAACAAATCAAATGTTGTTTGTCACATGCTTCGTAAACAACAGATGTGGACTAACAGTGAAAATACTTACTTACGGGCCCTTGCCAACAATGCAGACAGAAAGAAAATAGAGAAATAATAGAGGAGCCTTGGCCTAGGCTACTGTTGATTGCCAAAATGGAGGTCTTTTTCATTGACGTAAAACCACATTTAGAGGAAAAGGGTATAACTACAGTGAAAAACCTACAAGAGGAATGTGAAGAGAACGTTGGCGTGTGCAGGCTACTGTGCAACTCCGGTAGGATGCAATTTCGGAAGTTACATTTATTTATTTTAGTATTGATAATAATTTGTTTATCATTATTATTTTTTGTATATCATTATTATTGTAAACCTAAATATTAATTGAAACCAGTTCATTAAATATGCAAATTAAGTTCTAACTATAATGCTGTGTTTGCTGTAATATAATAGCCTGCTCGTATTTGACCTATAAACAATGGCTCGACTTACTTTTGATATTACCCTAATAAAAGGGAAGGTTGGGTGTGGTGTGGCTATTATTGTACTTTAGCTACTGCACCGGCGCTCCAACTACTACATTTGAACTTGAGGTGAGGAAGAACGTTTTAAGGCCTACCAGAGTTGCTCCTATAATCTAACAATATAATGCTCATCTTTATAAAAAAAATATTCAGACGCCGTACCCATCTGACAAAAAAAAATGCATGTCGGTGCCTTAGCATGCCACCTACTGCAATCCTCGTCCTCCACAGACCAGAGCATGTGAGTTGAGCTGGAAATCCCGCTCATCGTTCCATGCTTGCGCACTGCTCCCTTTCCAACTACTCCGCTAAAAACCACTCAGCACTCAATTTGTTTTTTTTAAATTGCCACAAATTCACTCTATTTGTTAAAATCACAATTTAACCAACACCCATCTATTTTTATGACTACCTGGACCTACCGTTTGGTTGAAGTATTGAAACCAATCCATATGGATTTGAATGAAAAGTATTGAAAAATATAAATAAACATGAAAAGGTGAATGTAAGAAGCGCGCATCATTTTAATTAGCTTACATGTCATATTAAACAGCATATAAACCCAGGAGTCAAACAGGGAACCTAATATGAACAAAAAGGTATTATTTAGTTTATATTACTTCAAGTCTATAGCCTACAAAGAAATACATTGTGAAGCATTTGCGAGTGTGACACAATAGGCTGGTATGGCCATAAAGCGCTCAGCATTTAAACATTTTGTTGTATTAAATCATTAGTCTATAAATTACACATATAGGCTGTGACTTACTTATAAATAAATACAAATTAAACTAAAAATGACTTATTAGAGCCTTTGAATTCACTGTATAGAAAAACAAGTTTGACCAGTCTGTGGCTTCAGGCTCATGCCATGGTGCCTGGAGAGCCGGACAGCAGCGGAGAATATCCTCTCCTCACTTGCAGAGCCACTGGGGATGCTAAACACCATTTTGGCCACTCTTGCCAGGCTGGGTAGAGATGCAGAGTTATTTATTTTTTTATATAGGTAAGCCTCAAGGTTTTTAGCCAAAATAGCTCCTAGAACATGGGAACATGCTAGGCCAATTGGTCCAAAATCAAATATGACCTATTGTATAGATAACAGAACAAGAATTAACAAATCGTTTAAGAGATCATATATTTTTTGTTGATAAATACTTTGCTACAATGACACTTAATTATCTACCCACCTCATTCCTTTATTTTAGCATGTGCACGTAGTAAGTACATCATCATGCTTTCGGGGTATTCTGTAATGAATTATTAGTTGTGGACGCTACATCACCACACTCCCTCTCTTGTTCTTGGTCCTCATCTTTTTAAGTCACCTTGATTTCACACCTGTGTGTTCTATCAGTTTCTTTCTGAAAATATTCAGCAAACTCCTTGCCAATAGCTAAAGCATTGGGCTACAGCAGCACACAAGTAGACTACAAACACATTCTGGGCCGGGCATGCCCTGAGCTTGTGAAGTGAGCGCTACTGGAGCGAAATTGGAGCGGGTGAGAAGGCCAACGCTCCAGCCTTTGGGAATCACTCTCCACGCTCCAGTCAAATTGGGCACGCTCCGCTCCAGCTCCGCTCACGTACTCTGCCACAGACAGCACTCATTCTGTCAATCAGATTCTGTTAAAGGTCCCCGAAGCACACACACACACACACACACACACACACACACACACACATCCCTGGGTCGCTACTCTTTTCAGTTCGCTGCAGCTAGCGACTGCAAAAAACTCTCAAACTGGAAAGTTTTATCTCCATTGCTACATTCAAAGACTCAATCATGGACACTCCTACTGACACTTGTGGCAGCTTTCCATTATTATTTTTTTATTTTTTTATTTCACCAGGTAGGCCAGTTGAGAACAAGTTCTCATTTACAACTGCGACCTGGCCAAGATAAAGCAAAGCAGTGCGACAAAAACAATAACACAAAAGAAAAATCTGTATACAGTGTGTGCAAAGGAAGTAAGGAGGTAAGGCAATAAATAGGCCAATAGTGGCGAAGTAATTACAATTTAGCAATTAACACTGGGGTGATAGATGTGCAGATGAGGATGTGCAAGTAGAAATACTGGTGTGGAAAAGAGCAGAAAATCAAAAACAAATATCGGAATGAGGTAGGTAGTTGGTTGGATGGGCTATTTACAGATGGGCTGTGTACAGCTTCAGTGATCGGTAAGCTGCTCTGACAGCTGATGCTTAAAGTTAGTGAGGGAGATATAAGTCTCCAGCTTCAGTGAAGTTTGCAATTTGTTCCAGTCATTGGCAGCAGAGAACTGGAAGGAAAGGCGGCCAAAGGAGGTATTGGCTTTGGGGATAACCAGTGAAATATACCTGCTGGAGCGCGTGCTACGAGTGGGTGGTGCTATAGTGACCAGTGAGCTGAAATAAGGCGGAGCTTTACCTAGCAAAGACTTATAGATGACCTGGAGCCAGTGGGTTTGGCGACGATTATGCAGCGAGGACCAACCAATGAGAGCATAAAGGTCGCAGTTGTGGGTAGTATATGGGGCTTTGGTGACAAAACGGATGGCACTGTGATAGACTACATCCAATTTCCTGAGTAGAGTGTTGGAGGCTATTTTGTAAATGACATCGCCGAAGTCTAGGATCGGTAGAATAGTCAGTTTTATGAGGGTATGTTTGGCAGCATGAGTGAAGGAGGCTTTGTTGTGAAATAGGAAGCCGATTCTACATTTAATTTTGGATTGGAGATGCTTAATGAGTCTGGAAGGAGAGTTCACAGTCTAGCCAGACACCTAGGTATTTATAGTTGTCCACATATTCTAAGTCAGAACCGTCCAGAGTAGTGATGCTAGTCGAGCGGGTGGGTGCGGGCAGCGATCGGTTGAAGAGCATGCATTTAGTTTTACTAACATTTAAGAGCAGTTGGAGGCTACGAAAGGAGTATTGTATGGCATTGAAGCACGTTTTGAGGTTTGTTAACACAGTGTCCTAAAAAGGGCCAGATGTATACAGAATGGTGTCATCTGCGTAGAGGTGGATCAAAGAATCACCCGCAGCAAGAGCGACATCATTGACATATACAGAGAAAAGAGTCAGCCCAAGAATGTAACCCTGTGGCACCCCCATAGAGACTGCCAGAGGTCCGGACAGCAGGCCCTCCGATTTGACACACTGAACTCTATCTGAGAAGTAGTTAGTGAACCAGGCGAGGCAGTCATTTGAGAAACCAAGGCTGTTGAGTCTGCCGATAAGAATATGGTGATTGACAGAGTCGAAAGCCTTGGCCAGGTTGATGAAGACGGCTGCACAGTACTGTCTTTTATCTATGGTGGTTATGATATCGTTTAAGACCTTGAGCGTGGCGGAGGTGCACCGGTGACCAGCTCGGAAACAGGATTGCATAGCGGAGAAGGTACGGTGGGATTCGAAATGGTCGGTGATCTGTTTGCTCACTTGGCTTTCGAAGACTTTAGAAAGGCAGGGCAGGATGGATATAGGTCTGTAACAGTTTGATGTGATGTAGTATTGTCTCTACCTTTTCACCCTTTGTGCTCTTGTCTGGGCCTAACAATGTTGCTACCATGTTTGTGCTGCTACCATGTTGTGCTGCTGCCATGTTGTGTTGCTGTCATGTGTTGTTGTTTTAGATCTGTCTTTATGTAGCTTTATGCTGTCTCTTGTCTTGATGTTTGTTCTGTCCTACATTTTTCTTTTTTATCCCAGACCCTGTCCCCTTTTGCCTCTTGGTAGGCAGTCATTGTAAATAAGAATTTGTTCTTAATTGACTTACCTAGTTAAATAAACATTAAATAAAACAAATTATAAATAAAAACAAATTCTCTATCTGGACCTAGGCCTAAGCTCCTCTTACTTTACATATGTATTTTGTAATATTAATATCATACAGTGGACGTCTAAGCGCATAGGCCTATGCATGCAATGCCCTGGTGCATTTAGTGCTCAAATCTCTAACAGCTGAACTGTGAGGTGGACAATTATTGTTTTAGGAAAAAATGTAATAAAACAAAAAATTGTTTTGCATATGCTACACATCGAAACACAATCAATTGTTTTTGTAATTTGCTATAGGCGGTTTAAGGACAGGTAAATGTGGTTAATTTGGCCAATATCCCTCGTTTATTGATGATGCTGGCTGTGCCAGGTTAGCTCTTAATGCATATGAATGTCCAGTAAATGTCTCAAATTTTCCAGGCAATCATGTTGCCTGGCACCACCTTTTCCTAACAGAAACCCTGGCACACACTTGCAAATATTTTCTGGCAGGCAGGCAGACACTGGAATAAGTTCCTGAATGACAAAGTAAGGGCTTTTTGTGGGAGTGGAAAAGAATGCCCGGAACGTAAAATAACGTTATGAACTGGTTCCTGTGCTTTTAAAATAATGGTGCTTTTCCATAACAGTATAGATCACTTTTGTTCGCAGTTCTGACTCTGTTCCTCTAAAATGTATTGGTTCCTTTCTGGTTTTCGGTTTTGTTGCCAGAACCAGTTTCAACACCTGGTTCAGTCCCAGGGTCCTTAGCTTAGTGATTAGCTTGGAGGGCACTATGGCATTGAACACTGAGCTGTAGTCAATTAACAGCATTCTCATGTAGGTGTTCTTTCTATTGAAGTGGGAAAGGGCAGTGTGGAGTTCAATAGAGATTGTGTCATCTGTGGATCTGTTGTGGCAGTATGCGAATTGGAGTGGGTCCAGGACGTCCGGGATGATGGTGTTGATGTGAGCCTTGAACAGTCTTTCAAAGCATTTCATGGCTACAGATAGTCATTTAGACAATATGTCCTTTAGCGAAGTGGACAGACGAATCAAAACAAAACACCATCAATTCGTCAAAAGTCTGGTAAAAGTCAGGTATTCAACGGCTAAGTTGGGAAAAAGAGTGGAGAAAAGCCGGCCAAGTAGTGTTTTCCATCAGCTAGTCTGCTCAACAACATTTGGCAGGGAGTAGACCTATCGGCTGACAAGATAAGGACGGACATATTTGAGTCGGTCCAGCCCTGCTCGTCTAATTTTGGATTTCCCTTCATCCTCTAGTTCCCAGATCCCTGTCCTCCACACCCTCCTCCCCCACGCTACCTTTCACATGTGCCAACAGATGGTTAATACATATGTAGGCTCATAATGTGATCACCCTGTTGCAATGCAGGAAATGTAAAGCTTGCAGTGTATTTGAAGTTTAAAAATGCTTCTGAAGTTTGTAGTTTCCCTTATGAAAAATGTCCATTAATTATAATCCTCATAATAATTCACATTTCCTATTCCTGCAGGATTGTGGTCCTGGTGTAGCAAACTGGCACAAATTAAAATCCCACATCTGTACCAGCACCCAGACTGGGAGGAGATCAGAGATAGCTGGGGGAAGCCAGCTCAGCAAAGCTTTCCATCTCTCTTATGTGCGACCTCATAAGACCGAACAGCAGGAAAGGCAAAGAAAGAAAGAGCTTAAGAGGAGGAAGTAGAGGCAAGAAGGTGCACTAGCTTCGCAACATAAAACACAAGAGCATTGAGACAAAGATAGTGCATATGCTCTCGTCTCTATACTCTTCGGTGTTGCACCAGTTTGTGTACTCTGCGTTTCTCTGCCATTATCCCATGAGACTGTGCAGCTCAGTACTTAAATCTGCACTCCCACGGCTGGCATTGCTGCATGGAAAACTTGCTCTTGCCAGTGCTCCACTTTTCAGTGTGTGTTTCTGTCTGTCTTGCCCACAAGCCCTGGTGTTTTCACTATGCCTTAGACGACATGGGCTCAGTGACATTGCTGTTATCATCTTGCTGCCTGCCTGCCGTGTGTGTGTGTGTGTGTGTGTGTGTGTGTGCGTTTACACAGCTGGTTTTACGCAGCCCGTATGCTTGCCGCGGCCAGCTGCGCTCGCCGACAATGTGTCGATGGTGTAAAAGACCTGGCCCTCCATGTCAGAACGAGCCGCAGTATTGATGGACATCGCCCCACTTCCATCTCTTCCACCTTTTTCCTATGGTTCCATCGGACACAGGGCAGGAGCCTCCTATGGCTCCGGCATCAGAGAAGAGGCACTCCCATATGTGTGTGTGTGTGTGGTGGGGATTTTTCTAAAGGGCTGTTTAGTGGCTTGCGGGGATCTTTGTGAAACCCCCATGTCATTATCCCCTTTAATGTGCCTCAAACAGCAGATTCTGGCATTTATGGTACAAGCCTATCTCCCCATAAAGGCTTTTATTGTTTGGCCCAGTCTATGGTGGCCGTAATCCAGTTTCCTGCTTTATGGGGACCTTCACTATATCACTAGCCGGGAGGACAAAGAAGGCTGACATTGGTGTTTACCAAAGTATTGGGAGCTCATAAATCCATCAGGGCCTGCGGCATTCTGAAAATACCCCTGCACTGAAGATCTAGGGCTGGGAGGAAGCAGTTGTTGTTGTTATGGCTCAGCTTCTAGGACATTATTATCTATGTAGCCTTCAGGAATAAAATCTATCATAGACAAGGCCATTGGGCCTATGTAAGAGAGTAAATAATTGAAAATAAGGGATCACCTCGAAAGTTCAACCTAGAAATATAGCCAATAGAATGGGTCATGAACTGGGATTGAGACATTGTCTTATGTCCATACACACACAAATGGACACCACTGTTTCTATCCAGCTCCGAGAGAAGAAGGCCTAACCCACCTACACTGGACTGGAGCCTTAGGGCTAACTGAAGAGAAGGATGATTAAATTATGACAAGGAGACAAAGAAGGCAGGGAGGGAGGAAGAGATGGACCGGGCTTGCTGTCTGGCTGGCAGAAAGTCCTGCTCTATCAAGACCCTACTACCTCATTAAGGCGTCAGCATGCTTTGGTTCGGCTGGCGCCTAGCCGAACTTTGTTTGTCGAAAGAGTATGCGCATATACTCCCTTAAAATAACTTTCGTTTCAAAAAAGTGGCAATAGTAAGGTTTGTCCATTTTGAGATGAGTTCTAGTAACATCTCAACATCAACTGTTTAGAGGAGACTGTATGAATCATCATGGTCATGGTTGAATTTCTGCAAAGAAACCACTACTAAAGGACACCAATAAGAAGAGGAGACTGGCTTGGGCCAAGAAATATGAACAATGGACATTAGATCGGCGGAAATTTGTCCAAATTGGAGATTTTTGCTTCCAACCGCCGTGTCTTTGTGAGACGCGGTGTGGGTGAACGGATGATCTCTGCATGTGTATTCAAGGCACAATGTACACTGCTCAAAAAATAAAGGGAACACTTAAACAACACAATGTAACTCCAAGTCAATCAGACTTCTGTGAAATCAAACTGTCCACTTAGGAAGCAACACTGATTGACAATACATTTGGTGGAAATTATAGGCAATTAGCAAGACACCCCCAATAAAAGGAGTGGTTCTGCAGGGGGTGACCACAGACCAATTCTCAGTTTCTATGCTTCCTGGCTGATGTTTTGGTCACTTTTGAATGCTGGCGGTGCTTTCACTCTAGTGGTAGCATGAGACGGAGTCTATAACCCACACAAGTGGCTCAGGTAGTGCAGCTCATCCAGGATGGCACATCAATGCGAGCTGTGGCAAGAAGGTTTGCTGTGTCTGTCAGCATAGTAGCCAGTACATCAGGAGACGTGGAGGAGGCCGTAGGAGGGCAACAACCCAGCAGCAGGACCGCTACTTCCGCCTTTGTGCAAGGAGGAGCAGGAGGAGCACTGCCAGAGCCCTGCAAAATGACCTCCAGCAGGCCACAAATGTGCATGTGTCTGCTCAAGCGGTCAGAAACAGACTCCATGAGGGTGGTATGAGGGCCCGACATCCACAGGTGGGGGTTGTGCTTACAGCCCAACACCGTGCAGGACGTTTGGCATTTGCCAGAGAACACCAAGATTGGCAAATTCGCCACTGGCGCCCTGTGGTCTTCACAGATGAAAGCAGGTTCACACTGAGCACATGTGACAGACGTGACAGAGTCTGGAGATGCCGTGGAGAACGTTCTGCTGCCTGCAACATCCTACAGCATGACCGGTTTGGCGGTGGGTCAGTCATGGTGTGGGGTGTCATTTCTTTGGGGGGGCCGCACAGCCCTCCATGTGCTCACCAGAGGTAGCCTGACTGCCATTAGGTACCGAGATGAGATCCTCAGACCCCTTGTGAGACCATATGCTGGTGAGGTTGGCCCTGGGTTCCTCCTAATGCAAGACAATGCTAGACCTCATGTGGCTGGAGTGTGTCAGCAGTTCCTGCAAGAGGAAGGCATTGATGCTATGGACTGGCCCGCCCGTTCCCCAGACCTGAATCCAATTGAGCACATCTGGGACATCATGTCTCGCTCCATCCACCAACGCCACGTTGCACCACAGACCTTCCAGGAGTTGGTGGATGCTTTAGTCCAGGTCTGGGATGAGATCCCTCAGGAGACCCTGTGCCACCTCATCAGGAGCATGCCCAGGCATTGTAGGGAGGTCATACAGGCACGTGGAGGCCACACACACTACTGAGCCTCATTTTGACTTGTTGAGTGTGACTCCAAATCCAGACCTCCATGGGTTGATACATTTGATTTCCATTGATCATTTTTGTGTGATTTTGTTGTCAGCACATTCAACTATGTAAAGAAAAAAGTATTTAATAAGAATATTTCATTCATTCAGATCTAGGATGTGTTAATTTAGTGTTCCCTTTATTTTTTTGAGCAGTGTATATCACCCCTACCACAGCATTGTGCAACAATACGCCATCCCATCTGGTTTGGGCTTAGTGGGACTATCATTTGTTTTTCAACAGGACAATGACCCAAAACACCTCCAGGCTGTATAAAAGGCTATTTGAACAAGAAGGAGAGTGATGGAGTGCTGCATCAGATGACCTGGCCTCCACAATCACCTGACCTCAACCAAATTGAAATGGTTTGGGATGAGTTGGACCGCAGAGTGAAGGAAAAGCAGCCAACAAGTACTCAGCATATGTGGGAACTCCTTCAAGACTGTTGGAAAAGCATTCCAGGTGAAGCTGGTTGAGAGAATGCCAAGTGTGTGCAAAGCTGTCATCAAGGCAAAGGGTGGCTACTTTGAAGAATCTCAAATATAAAATATATTTTGATATGTTTAACACTTTTTTGGTTACTACATGATTCCATGTGTGTTATTTCATAGTTTTGATGTCTTCACTTTTATTCTACAATGTAGAAAATAGTAAAAAATAAATAAACACCCTTGAACGAGTAGGTGTTCTAAAACGTTTGCCAGTATCGTATGCACAAACTCTTCCGAACTGTTTCGGCTGGGAAGGATGCGGACACCTTTAGACTTCTGATCAGTGAAGCAATTACAGTTCTGCGTTCATTACACCCATCCATCTACCTTTTCTATCCATCCATCACTCCATTTATTTCTCTCTCTTCATTCCCGGTCTTGCCTCTACTTCAGCCTTGCCCTCAGAGCATCACTAACTCAGGGTTAACCAGGGGCACCGGCGAGAGAGCAAGAGAGGGGGAGAGAGAGTGACAGAAAGTGAAAACAGAGTCAGAGCCCTCCTCATCAAAACCGACTTGGCTGGCTTTGATTCACTCCTCTGTGCTTCTCTCTAGTCTAGTGTTTCATCTCCATCTTCCCCAACAAAGATCTCAGGCCTGCCTTGTTGCCTGGCAGGCTGTGTCTCAGTCTGTCTCATCTCAGGGCTCTAGGCCCTGTATAAAAGCCTTTATTCTCTCTCTCAGAGCCTGGAGTCTGAACTGAAGTGAAGAGAGTGCTGAAGAAGAGGATTTCCCATTGAGAAGTGCTGGCCGGCGGGGTTCGCTTTAAGTGGATTTTCCCTTTCCCCTTGCCGCGTGTTGTTCCCAGGCCCATGGCATTATGACACCCCCGCCAGTGACCTCCACTTGAGACGTGCCCCGGGACATGACAGCGGACGCTTTTTCTGGGGATGGCTGATTGCTGCACGGCACAAAGCCGAAGTGTGAGCCGACGGATTGGTTGGTGGGTGGGTGGATGGATGCACAGTGCAGTGAGCGCACAGCGCCGGGCTGTGCTGTGCAGGTTATCATTAGGCATAATGCCCCGTTTGTGGTGGTACTATACTGTAGAGTACAGGGATATTTGTGTTTCCCCACCACCCCACACCACCCCTTCCATCCACCCAGTTGAGGCCTAACCTGGTGAGGTAGGGGAGGGATGTGAAATGTAAAAATGTGCAGAGCCAGTTCAAATGTTAATGGAACATCTAAAATCCCCTGCTTAGCCAGCAGGTTGTGGGGAACAAAAGCCTGTCAAAGAGAGCAACAGCTGCTGTGGTGCTGCTATCAGGGTTGGGGGAGGGGGGGTTGATAGTGTGGTTAGGGTTTAACCCATTGGTGGGGGTGGTGGGGTGTGGTAATGGAATGGATAACTCCATTGCACCAAATTACATTAAAGAGAAATGAAGCAATGATGGGGAGTGGTGGTGGAGGGAGGGTGAGGTGGGGGTGCAATCATCAGCATTTCAAAAGAATGGGGGCCAGAGAATGCAGATGATAGCGGTGGCTGGGCTCCTCCCCCATCCCTCCCTCCATCTCCTCCCCTGTGCCGGGCAGAAACCCTGTGGCTCTGTAGAGGCTGATGAAGATACTAGCCTGTCGCCCTGTGTGTGTAGGGGACAATGAGAGAAGAATCTTTCCCTTCATTCCTCCTCCTCCACTGGAAGAGAACAGTTGATTGTATGAAAGCTGGCCCTTTTACCCACAACTCCCATGGGTCGCTGTGGGTCAACTTCACTGGAGACAACCCTGACAGTGGAAGTGCACTATCAGGGGAGAGAGACTTTTCATAGAGCTTATAGCTACACTTCTGCTAGTTTCAACAATGGAAGAGCCTTGAGAAGTCCCTTGACATATCTCTCTAAGTGAGGAAACACGACTGTCCTTTGCCGCAACGACTAACGGAGAAATTCTGTGAAAATATTACAATGTGTTCTGAATGCCACTCATATTCCTGCCCTTGACTAATGAAATTAGCTAGTAGGAGGCAAAGACAAAATGTGATGACAAACTGTTGTTGGACTTTGAGAGTGCACCCCCGGAAAACCTTGTCAAACCCTATCAGCTTCACATGTGGCCGTGTGCATAGTTTTGAATAGAACATGCATTTGTAACTGGTCTGAAGTCAGTCAAAAAGAAAATATATAGCCCACTGTAAAGCCACCTGTCACCAAGCCATCAGATTTACATGGCCTTCACTGGATTTTTACAGTTTAGGGCTGCACAAATAAAACCTTCACTCAAAGGGAGCAACTCAATAAAGCCATTTATGAAGATCTAGCAGACAACAAATCAACCAAGATCCAGAGGGAATCTTTTCTTTTTGCCAATAGTGCTGGACTAACTTTCTTTCTGAAAGGTTTCTCTATCTTTAAACACGTTTTGATCGATTTACTATCGTCTTGGGAAATTTGAGAACTTCTAAACTGAAACTGAATGCTTCCCAGATTCGCTGACAGTGACAGACATAAATAATCACAATGGATACTCAAACCATCTGTGTTGCAAATCAAATCAAATGGTATTACATACATATACATACATATAGCAGATGTTATTGTGGGTGTAGCAAAATGCTTGTGTTCCTAGCTCCAACAGTGCAGTAGTATTGAAAAGTGTAGTAGTATCTAAAAACAATTCACAACAATACAGCTGTTTTTCAGTCTCTTGGTCCCAGCTTTGATGAACCTGTACTGGCCTCGCCTTCTGGATGATAGCAGGTTGAACAGGCAGGGTGCTGTAGGTGTCCTGGAGGGCAGGTAGTTTGCCCCCTGTGATGCGTTGGGCAGACAGTACCACTCTCTGGAGAGCCCTGCGGTTGCGGGCAGTGCAGTTGCTGTACCAGGCGGTGATACAGCCTGACAAGATGCTCTCAATTGTGCAGGGCCCAAGCCAAATTTCTTCAGCCTCCTGAGACTTTTTTCGTGGGATCTTGTCTACGTATAGTTGCCTGGGAGCACTACATTAGCTTCACGTTTCATTTTTCGCTTTATTGTTTTCTGTGTGTTTCACTTCCAAATAAAGAGGATGGAACCATACCACGCTGCATTTTGGTCCGATTCATATTACAACAATCGTGACAAACAGAGTATGATACAATCCCTAATGTCTCTCTGAAAGGATATCCTCGCCCTGAGCTCGTCTACTTTATTATCCAGAGACTGAACATTAGCGAGTAATATACTCGGAAGCGGTGGATGGTATGCACGCCTCCTGAGTCAGACCAGAAGTCCACACTGAATACCTCTTCTCCGCCAGCGGTGTTTTGGAGCAGCCTCTGGAATAAGTTATATTGTCCTGATGGGCATGAACAAAGGATCCAATTCGGGAAAGTCGTATTCCTGGTTGTAATGCTGGTGAGTTACCGCCGCTCTGATATCCAAAAGTTAATTCAGGTAAGAAATAACACACATAAAAAACTAAATACTACAAAGTTGCTTAGGAGCTTGGAGCAGAGCTGCCATATCTGTCAGCGCCATCTTAATTAAAGCAGAAAAGAAAAAGAAAGCGCCAGTGTCTCAATAGTTGGTAAACAGTGCATTACAAAGTGAATGGCCCAGAAGGACAGATCATTAGCCTGGTGGACCAATCTATTTTCAGAGTGAGGAGGGGGGGTTTGATACATGAAGAAAAGAGCCTGATAATATTTAACTAGGGGAGATGTATCATCAATCTCCCCCGCTCTCTTCACCCCTGGGTTGTTCCCCATTGTCATGCCAGCCCCGACCCCCATTCACTCCTTATTCAACATTTTGGGCACATTGTTCCACCTTACATGCCCCCTCTGAAGTACATTACTTTTCACACTCAATTCTCAAAGGAAGGGTTAGCCGAAAAAAACATAATATGTTATGGCCGTATCAGGAGGTAACAAAACAACTTTCTTCACTCACACATAAGCATACAGAGGCTTGCACACGCACCACCCACACTTGCCCCACCCATCCTGAGGCTCTCTGCCTGGCTCTTTGGATGAAAGAAGATGTCATTTATCCAACTCATCCTCGCAGCACCTATTAAAAACACTCTTTATTCCCCAGCTTGCGAAAGCTGCCTCTCTTTCTCCCCCTCGCTCCATCTGTCTACTCCTCAACGGGAAAAACAGGCCTCTGTGCCCATGTGTGCAAATGCATACGTATGAGTGTGTCTGCATGTTCATCTATATCTGTAAGTGATTGTGTGTTTATCTGTGATAGCTTCAAGTAAATTGGAACAAAACGTTTGTCTAGGGTGTTTCACATATGTATCTGTTAATACCAGAGGTGAGAAGAGGAATATGAGGGGGAATCTGAGGCCTGGCGTGACAGAGTTCATCTGGAGCTAACAGAGTCCTTCTCTCTGTCTGCCATCTGGATGGCCAGGCGGTGCATTATCTGTTTTTTTCCTGAAATGCCCTGCTCGCTGCTGGGGCCTCAGCCATTATAGGGGCTGGAGAGGTGCCCTAATGGGCTGGTGGGGGCGCTGTGTGTGTGTCAGTTAGGGCTTGGCGTATCGCAATAATCACATTGTTTCCGTTTGTCTGCTAGTTCTCGTGTCTTTTTTGTCTCGTCTCTGTCACTCAATTCTGTGACGTGTGCACCTTCCCATTTACTCACACATACCAAGCCCCTCCCCCTGCCACTCACAACAACAGAGATGAGAGATCACTTCTTCCTCTCTGACAAGCGGTTTTAACTCGCTATTTGCATTTGAGGTGTGGTCCAACAGAAACGGTCACATGGACACCGAAAGAGATTCATCAATTATTTTACTGTAATAGAGTAGCTAACCTTTCTAGCGATACCCTTTCTATGTCTC
This sequence comes from Oncorhynchus clarkii lewisi, assembly GCF_045791955.1. Lineage (NCBI taxonomy): Eukaryota > Metazoa > Chordata > Actinopteri > Salmoniformes > Salmonidae > Oncorhynchus > Oncorhynchus clarkii. Next base: position 18,933,244 of record NC_092162.1, read on the forward strand.
AACTCCTCAAATTGTGCGCAGAGCAGACGCTACTAAAACAGGAGTGTCAACGAACATTGATTATGAAAAATATGCTCAGTTTGTCGTGTGCATTTTAGCCCGAGACTATTATACTATCTGTCTTGTCTGTGTTTCATTAATGCGCAATAAGCATAAAACACAATTACATATAAGGAATTGGCAACTCGTTCTCATTCTGAGAAATAAAGTAGGCCACTTGATTACAACATCTGAACAAAGTGGACAGGCTAGCGTGCTGTTCAGACTGTTGGAGACTGACAGAAGGGTGTGTACAATACAATTAAACTGTTATGCCTTGTTTGCTAGCAAATAGATCCAAGTTGGCTAAACTTGTCATATAAAGATTAGCTGGGTACTCACTAGCACGTGGGCTTGTGATTAAGAGATTGTTTATGACATCTGTATAATTCTATAATGCCTGCTACAAGAACTTAGTCGTTATTAGTGAATGTGCATTATGCATGCATGCATGGTTAAATTTGTTTTAAAAAAAGTATTTTTCATAGACAGACTTTAAAGCCAGATTAGTGATTATTGCAAAAAGCAAGTTAAACTATTTTTATAAAATAATTGAATTATTATTGGGTCTTATGGTTGTGGGAGGAGTATATTTAGCCTAGGTATAATTACAGCCTGAATTCATTAGAATTCATTAGATTATTGCTGACTGTTTGAAATGCAGTGTATTTGACCTTTAACTATACATCAAAGATTATTTAGAGAAAACATGAAAACAAAATGTTTAGATGCATCGTGAATCGCCCATAAGTTAGAAAAACAAAAATCGAGATATTATTTTCAGCCCATATCACCCAGCCCTAGTGTCAGTACTCTGCTCACAGCTGACACCCCTGCAGTCTGTCTCTCTCGGTCTGCAGCCTTCGCCTTGTTAACTCAATATAACAACTGGGACGGCAGTGAGGTTTGGAAACGGTATCAAAAATACATTGTGATTAAAAGGGACACAATGAGAAGTTCTTTTTAGTATCTCATAAATGTATGCTGAATAGATTATAGTGTACAGACACACGACCCAGACTGAAATTGAATAGGGAAACCAGTCCAGAGCATCTGTGCTGTGCAGCCTTGTACTGGAAAATAAATATACTAAAGATCAGTTTAGATTTTAAGTAGAATTGAAATCACAAGCTTCCCTGTTATAACTATAGGGAGAAGTGTGTGTGTGTGTGTGTGTGTGTGTGTGTGTCTGTGTGTGTGTGTCTGTGTGTGTGTGTGTTGAGAACTGGGCAGAAATAAACACTCTGACCCATAACCTACTTGGCTGAGGGTCCTGCATTTTCAATCTTGTTCTATTTCCTTCTTTTCTTTCTATAGATCCTTCATCACTCCCTCCCTCCCCTCTTTCCTCAGACCGCATCCTGATTAGTACTATTATTAAGGACATTTGGAGGAAAGAGTGGTGGTGTTGGGGATATGATGGTGGTGGTGTTGGGGATATGGTGGTGGTGGTGATATGATGATGGTGGTGGTGGGGATATGATGGCGGTGGTGGGGATATGATGGAGGTGGTGGGGATATGATGGAGGTGGTGGGGATATGATGGTGGTGTTGGGGATATGATGGTGGTGTTGGGGATATGATGGTGGTGTTGGGGATATGATGTTGGTGGTGGGTATATGATGATGGTGGTGGGGATATGATGGCGGTGGTGGGGATATGATGACGGTGGTGGTGGTGGTGTTGGGGATATGATGATGGTGTTGGGGATATGATGGCGGTGGTGTGGATATGATGGCGGTGGTGGTGTTGGGGATATGATGGCGGTGGTGGGGATATGATGGCGGTGGTGGTGGTGGTGTTGGGGATATGATGATGGTGTTGGGGATATGATGGCGGTGGTGTGGATATGATGGCGGTGGTGGTGGTGGTGTTGGGGATATGATGGCGGTGGTGGGGATATGATGGCGGTGGTGGGGATATGATGACGGTGGTGGTGGTGGTGGTGTTGGGGATATGATGGTGGTGGTGTTGGCGTTGGGGATATGATGGTGGTGGTGTTGGTGTTGGGGATATGATGACGGTGGTGGTGGGGATATGATGACGATGGTGGTGGTGGTGGTGTGGATATGATGGCGGTGGTGTGGATATGATGGCGGTGGTGGGGATATGATGATGGTGTTGGGGATATGATGGCGGTGGTGTGGATATGATGGCGGTGGTGGTGGTGGTGTTGGGGATATGATGGTGGTGGTGTGGATATGATGGCGGTGGTGTGGATATGATGGCGGTGGTGGTGGTGGTGTTGGGGATATGATGGCGGTGGTGGGGATATGATGGCGGTGGTGGGGATATGATGACGGTGGTGGTGGTGGTGTTGGGGATATGATGGTGGTGGTGTTGGTGTTGGGGATATTATGGTGGTGGTGGGGATATGATGACGGTGGTGGTGGGGATATGATGACGATGGTGGTGGTGGTGGTGGGGATATGATGACGGTGGTGGGGATATGATGACGGTGGTGGGGATATGATGGAGGTGGTGGGGATATGATGGAGGTGGTGGGGATATGATGGAGGTGGTGGGGATATGATGGAGGTGGTGGGGATATGATGGAGGTGGTGGAGATATGATGGAGGTGGTGGAGATATGATGGAGGTGGTGGGGATATGATGACGATGGTGGTGGTGGTGTTGGGGATATGATGACGATGGTGTTGGGGATATGGTGGTGGTGGTGTTGGGGATATGATGACGATGGTGTTGGGGATATGATGGTGGTGGTGGGGATATGATGACGGTGGTGGTGGTGGTGGTGGGGATATGATGACGTGGTGGTGGTGGTGGGGATATGATGACGATGGTGGTGGGGATATGATGACGGTGGTGGGGATATGATGACGGTGGTGGGGATATGATGACGATGGTGGTGGTGGTGGTGGGGATATGATGGAGGTGGTGGGGATATGATGGAGGTGGTGGGGATATGATGGAGGTGGTGGGGATATGATGGAGGTGGTGGGGATATGATGGAGGTGGTGGGGATATGATGACGGTGGTGGGGATATGATGGAGGTGGTGGGGATATGATGAGGTGGTGGGGATATGATGACGATGGTGGTGGTGGTGTTGGGGATATGATGGTGGTGGTGGGGATATGATGACGGTGGTGGTGGTGGGGATACGATGGAGGTGGTGGGGATATGATGGAGGTGGTGGGGATATGATGACGGTGGTGGTGGTGGTGGTGGTGGGGATATGATGGTGGTGGTGGGGATATGATGGAGGTGGTGGTGGTGTTGGGGATATGATGGAGGTGGTGGGGGATGGTGGTGGTGGGGATATGATGGAGGTGGTGGGGATATGATGGAGGTGGTGGGGATATGATGGTGGTGGTGGGGATATGATGACGGTGGTGGTGGTGGTGGGGATATGATGGTGGTGGTGGGGATATGATGACGGTGGTGGCGGTGGTGGGGATATGATGATGGTGGTGGCGGTGGTGGGGATATGATGACGGTGGTGGCGGTGGTGGGGATATGATGATGGTGGTGGGGATATGATGACGGTGGTGGCGGTGGTGGGGATATGATGACGGTGGTGGCGGTGGTGGGGATATGATGATGGTGGTGGGGATATGATGGAGGTGGTGGGGATATGATGATGGTGGTGGGGATATGATGGAGGTGGTGGGGATATGATGGAGGTGGTGGGGATATGATGGAGGTAGTATTAGGGATATGATGGTGGTAGTATTAGGGATATGATGGTGGTAGTGTTAGGGATATGATGGTGGTAGTGTTAGGGATATGATGGTGGTAGTATTAGGGATATGATGGTGGTAGTATTAGGGATATGATGGTGGTAGTATTAGGGATATGATGGTGGTAGTGTTAGGGATATGATGGTGGTAGTGTTAGGGATATGATGGTGGTAGTGTTAGGGATATGATGGTGGTAGTGTTAGGGATATGATGGCGGTAGTATTAGGGATATGATGGTGGTAGTGTTAGGGATATGATGGTGGTAGTGTTAGGGAGGTACAGTAAGGTACAGTCGTAGTTGTAATGAGGTCGAAGTAGCAGTAATGCTTCCAGTGGCAATAGTAGGTCTAGTTACCTGGTAGTAGTAACCAAGCATTTAATAATCATACTAGCAGTAGGAGGCTTCTCCTCGGTGATAGCTGATGTGTCGTGAGTGGTATAGCACAAAGGGACATTACACAGCGTGAGTGACACCCATAGAGTCTAACGTAAAGTGCTTTGAAACCAAGTGGAATAACCCTGTATAAAATGTCATCTATTATCAGTAGGTCAGTCATATCCCTATGTAGTATGTTGAGGACAGTTTTAGGCAGCTGATGCAGTGTCATGCTCCAGTTGATCCACCCACAGTGTGATGTGATCGGAGGGAGACGGGCTCTCACTAAGTACACATGATTCATCAGGCTAGCTATGCAGGGATAACAGGGGGCAGGCCCCGGCCTGTGAGTGTGTGTGTGTGTGTGTGTGTGTGTGTGTGTGTGTGTGTGTGTGTGTGTGTGCGTGTGAAGCTTGTGCGCAATCTGCAAGTGTGCATGCTTGCATTTGTGTGTGCACAGTGCAGAGTGCACCAGTGTGGTGTGTGTCTGCCTTTCTTCTCGTCTGTGTGTTTGTGTGTGTGTGTGTGTGTGTGTGTGTGTTTGTGTGTGTGTGTGTACACCGGAGCAGAGATAATGTGTGCATGACACAGGTAGACGGAGAGAAAGAAAGACAAAGAGAAAGGACAGTGAACAGGGCTGTGTTAGTCACAGGACCGCAGCGGCCTTTCCATCCACACATCCAATGTACACACACACTGTTTTTACGTCCCTCTCACTCTCAGGATAATGGACCTGCTGACATTCAGCTGCCCAACATAAAGATTCTCATGAAATAACCCGGTTAGTAGGGAGGGACACACACAAATTCTGGTACACACACATGCACGCGCATGCACACGCATGTGTGAGCCGACATGCTTTCAGCACTTTCATTTGCCTCACTGATCAAAACTCATTGTCTTATGCTCTCTCGTCCCTCTGCAGCAGACATATGGTGAGCAATATGTTTGGAACATCAAATCGAAATATTGAATTGCAAATTGCAGGTAGCCTAGTGGTTAGAGCGTTGGGTCAGTAACCGAAAGTTTGCTGGATCGAATCCCCGAGCTGACAAGGTAAAAATCTGTCGTTCTCCGAGCAAGGCAGCTAACCCACTGCTCCCCGGGCACTGAAGATGTGGATGTCGATTAAGGCAGCCCCTGCACCTCTCTGATTCAGAGGGGTTGGGTTAAATGGGGAAGTCACATTTCAGTTGAATGCATGTACAACTGACTAGGTATCCCCCTTTCCCTTTCCCCATTATGATCAACACAGAGTAACGGTTGGGCACTAGAGAACAGTCAGCCAGTCATCCACCCACCTGCCTTCCCAGCCCCACAGCTCAGAGGTCAAGCGCAGAGAATTACCCAGAGAGCCGGTTGGGCACTAGAGGTCAGTCAGCCCTGCAGTCCCTCAAGCCATCCAACCACCAGCCTCCCTACCTGTGGGCCTTAACTGCAATATGAGTGGAGCCACCACAAACAATGGCTAATCACTGGCCATACACACACACGGCTGGGTATGTATGATGAGAAAGCCTGGCAAATGCTGCCTACCGCTGACTGAACGGCAGCTGTCTGCTGTGTGTGGAGCACTCACAAACACCACATTTACTTACTGTACATAGACAGAAATACAGACACGTGGAAAAAGCTCACACACACTGACCTAATAGACAGACACACAGTCAGACGCGGCAAACAAACCACCCACAAAACAGCATCAGTAACACAGCATCAGCAACGCGACCATTCCAGCAACATGAAAACAATGGGGGACAGGCTGCTGCTCTGCTAAAAGAGCAGTGGGCTGGCAAAACAGCTGAGTGGGACAACATCAAGGCCTCCCCCCCACCCAACACACTATAAGCCTGGGGGAGTTAGGACCGTTCACAGTCCACACAATATCTGACGCACCCACTATGTGGCTTCTGTTAGAGACTGCTGAGATGCTTTTCAGACATTATAAATGGGTTATACGTGCCTTTGACAATTAGGACATTATACCTGTTGGATAAACTGACCTTAGATACGTTTGGTGTGGAAGAGGAGAGGAGAAATCTGTATTTCCCAGATGCTATCCCTCGTTTGCCTCACACTAATGGGAGACTGTGGGAGAGGTCTAGTTATGTGCCCCATACACAGGAAGAAACTTCCCATCTCCCGCTCTCACATTCTCTCTTTTTTCCTCTCCCTCTCTGTCCTCTCTTTAGGGATCCATACCAGTCTATATAATTACCTTAACTGCTTGGCCGTCTGCTGATGGGGTTTTTGGGCCAGCTCAGGTCCGAGTGCTGCCTGCCATGAGGCGTGCTGCCTGCCATGAGGCGTGCTGCCTGCCATGAGGCGTGCTGCTCACCTGTGTTCTTACACCTTGACTGGGCTATCAGCTCATTCCCCATCAGCTGCCCAATGCCTGGAGACTACAGCCAATTGAGCCAAGGGAAGGGAGGAATAGAGGAACGGATGGAGAGGAAGGGAGGGATAGAGGAAGGGATGGCGAGGGGAAGAGGCTTGTGTTAAGCAGCAGTATGGGTGCGGCTGGCCAGGCTGGGGGACCTGCAGCATGGCTGCCTGGTGTGGCAGGCTGTTGGAAGAATTTCTAGGCTTGAAGACCAGACACCTCCTCTCTCCTCACTCTCTCTGTCCTTCCTACTTCTCCACCCTCTCGTTTCCTCCTACTTCTCCACCCTCTCGTTTCCTCTTCACTCCGGTTTTCTTGATTCTTTCTTTTCCCTCTTTCTCCACCTCTTCTCCTCCCTCTCTCTCATTCCTCAGTCTTTTCTCTACTCAATTCAATTCAAGGGGCTTTATTGGCATGGGAAACATGTGTTAACATTGCCAAAGCAAGTGAGGTAGATAATATACAAAAGTGAAATAAACAATAAAAATTAACAGTAAACATACAGAAGTTTCAAAACGATAAAGACATTACAAATTAGAGGTCGATCGATTATTTTTCAACGCCGATACAGATACCGATTATTGGAGGACCAAAAAAGCCGATACCGATTAATCGGCCTATTTAAAAAAACATTTTTTTGTAATAATAACAATTACAACAATACTGAATTAACACTTATTTGAACTTAATATAAAACATCAATAAAATCAATTTAGCCTCAAATAAATAATGAAACATGTTCAATTTGGTTTAAATAATGCAAAAACAAAGTGTTGGAGAAGAAAGTAATATGTGCCATGTAAAAATGTGTGCCATGTAAAAAAGCTAACGTTTAAGTTCCTTGCTCAGAACATGAGAACATATGAAAGTTGGTGGTTCCTTTTAACGTGAGACTTCAATATTCCAAGGTAAGAGGTTTTAGGTTGTAGTTAATATAGGATTTATAGGACTATTTCTCTCTATACCATTTGTATTTTGGATGTTTTCGGATGTTCTTATAGGCACTATAGTATTGCCAGTGTAACAGTATAGCTTCCGTCCCTCTCCTCGCCCCTACCTAGGACCATGCCCCAGGAATACCTGACATGATGACTCCTTGCTGTCCCCAGTCCACCTGACTGTGCTGCTGCTCGTTTCAACTGTTCTGCCTTATTATTATTCGACCATGCTGGTCATTTATGAACATTTGAACATCTTGACCATGTTTTGTTATAATCTCCACCCGGCACAGCCAGAAGAGGACTGGCCACCCCACATAGCCTGGTTCCTCTCTAGGTTTCTTCCTAGGTTTTGGCCTTCCTAGGGAGTTTTTCCTAGCCACCGTGCTTCTACACCTGCATTGCTTGCTGTTTGGGGTTTTAGGCTGGGTTTCTGTACAGCACTTTGAGATATCAGCTGATGTACGAAGGGCTATATAAATAAATTTGATTTACCTGGGCTCTAACCAGGAACACATCGACAACAGACACACTCGAAGCAGCATTACCCATCGCTCCACAAAAGCCGCGGCCCTTGCAGCGCAAGGGGAATAACTACTCCAAATCTAAAAGCGAGTGACGTTTGAAACAGTATTAGCGCACACCCAGCTAACTAGCTAGCCATTTCACATTGGTTACACCAGCCATTAGGCTGGTAGGCTTGAAGTCATAAACAGCGCTGTGCTTGCGAAGAGCTGCTGGCAAAACGCACGAAAGTGCTGTTTGAATGAATGATTACGGGCCTGCTGCTGCTCAGTCAGACTGCTCTATCAAATCAGACTTAATTATAACATAATAACACACAGAAATACGAGTCTTTGGTCATTAATATGATCGAATCCGGAAACTATCATTTCGAAAACAAAACGTTTATTATTTCAGTGAAATACGGAACCGTTCGGTATTTTATCTATGGGTGGCTTCCCTAAGTCTAAATATTCTTGTTACATTGCACAACCTTCAATGTATGTCATAATTACGTAAAATTCTGGCAAATTAGTTGGCAATGAGCCAGGCAGCCCAAACTGCTGCATATACCCTGACTCTGCGTGCAATGAACACAAGAGAAATGACACAATTTCACCTGGTTAATATTGCCTACTAAACTGGATTAGTAGTTATAACTAGTGATTATGATGGATTGTTTTTTATAAGATAAGTTTAATGCTAGCTAGCAATTTACCTTGGCTTCTGCTGCATTCGCGTAACAGGCAGCCTACTCGTAGAGTGCAATGGTTAGACCGTTGGACTAGTTAACTGTGCGGTTGCAATATTGGAACCCTGAGCTGACAAGGTGAAAATCTGTCGTTCTGCCCCTGAACAAGGCAGTTAACCCACAGTTCCTAGGCCGTCATTGAAAATAAGAATGTGTTCTTAACTGACTTGCCTAGTTAAATAAAAGGTATAAAAAAACAAAAAATAAAATGTAAATAAAAAAATAATAATCGGAAATCGGAGCCCAAAAATACAGATTGTTATGAAAACTTGAAATCGGCACTAATTAAATCGGCCAATCCGATTCTATTCTATTACAAATGTCATATTATGTATATATACAGTGTTGTAACAATGTACAAATGGTTAAAGTACACAAGGGAAAATAAATGAGCATAAATATGGGTTGTATTTACAATGGTGTTTGCTCTTCACTGGTTGCCCTTTTCTTGTGGCAACAGGTCACAAATCTTGCTGCTGTGATGGCACACTGTGGTATTTCACCCAGTAGATATGGGAGTTTATTAAAATTGGGTTTGTTTTCGAATTCTTTGTGGATCTGTGTAATCTGAGGGAAATATGTGTCTCTAATATGGTCATACATTTGGCAGGAGGTTAGGAAGTGCAGCTCAGTTTCCACCTCATTTTGTGGGCAGTGTGCACATAGCCTGTCTTCTCGAGAACCATGTCTGCCTACGGCGGCCTTTCTCAATAGCAAGGCTATGCTCATTGAGTCTGTACATAGTCAAAGCTTTCCTTAAGTTTGGGTCAGTCACAGTGGTCAGGTATTCTGCCACTGCGTACTCTCTGTTTAGGGCCAAATAGCATTCTATATCGCTCTGTTTTTTTGTTAATTCTTTCCAACGTGTCAAGTAATTATCTTTTTGTTTTCTCATGATTTGCTTGGGTCCAATTGTGCTGCTGTCTTGGGGCTCTGTGGGGTGTGTTTGTGTTTGTGAACAGAGCCCCAGGACCAGCTTGCTTAGGGGACTCTTCTCCAGGTTCATCTCTCTGTAGGTGATGGCTTTGTTATGGAAGGTTTGGGAATCGCTTCCTTTTAGGTGGTTGTAGAATTTAACGTCTCTTTTCTGGATTTTGATAATTAGTGGGTATCGGCCTAATTCTGTTCTGCATGCATACTCTCACTCTTCTTCCCCACCCCTCCTCCTCCTCTTCCCTCCCGGTCTTTCCTTGTCTCTCAATACAATTCAAAGGAGATTTTGTGGCATGGGAAACATGTGTTTACATTGTCAAAGCAAGTGAAATAAAATAAACAAACGTGAGAAGACGCAAAACATCAACAAAAACCTCAGAAAGGTTTAAAAAAATATAGAAATTTTAAGTGTTATATTATCAGCTATGTACAGTCTCTCTCTCTCTCTCTCTCCCTCTCTCTGGGGGCTGAGTGCCAGTGAAGGGAGTTTTGTTGGTGTAATTTACATCCACCCCCCAACAGACCCTCCTCCCTCCCTCCACCACTTCAGTTTACTGTGTCCAGCCTCTAATAAAGTTTTATTATGGTTCTCTCAGGGAGGAGAGATAACTCATCCTGGAAAATACAAGGTCTGAGGTCATATGCCTTTGACCTAAAGAGCAGGAGCCTAGACTTAATCAAAGACATTGAAAATGCAGACATTGTCATCCTACAAGAAACAGTGTATAGAGGAGACGGACCCACTGGTTGTCCTCTAGATTACAGAGAGCTGGTAGTCCTATAAACCAAACTACCAGGTGTGAAACAGAGAAGAGACTCTGTATGCTAATTTGGTATAGAGCAGACCTAACCAACTCCATTAAATTTGGCAAAACAGGAACATTTTACATCTGGCTAGAAATAATAAGGACATTTTCTCAACAGAGGAAAAATGTCCTCATGTGTGCTACCTATATCCCCCCAATAGATTTCCCATACTTTAACGATGACACCTTCTCCATCCTAGAGGGGAGATCAACCATTTCCAGGCCCAGGGACATGTACTAGTCTGTGGCGACCCAAATGCCAGAATTGGACAAGAACCTGACACTCTCATCACACAGGGGGACAAACACCTAACTGGAGGTGACAGTATTCCCTCCCAAACACGCCCCCCTAGACACAACTATGACAAAACAACTAACAAAAACGGGTCACAACTCCCGCGGCTCTGTCACACGCTGGGTCTGTACATAGTTAATGGTAGGCTTCGAGGAGACTCCTATGGTAGGTACACCTACAGCTCATACCTTGGCAGTGGTACTGTGGAATGCTTTATCACTGACCTCAACCCAGAGTCTCTCAGAGCGTTCAGGGTCAGTCCACTGACACGCCTATCAGATCACAGCAAAATCACAGTCAACTTGAACAGAGCAATACTCAATCATGGGGCATCAAAGCCAAAGGAACTGAACAATATTAAGAAATGCTATAGATGGAAGGAAGGTAGTGTAGAAACCTACCAAAAAACAATTAGGCAACAACAAATTCAATCCCTTTTGGACAACTTTGTGGACAAAAGATTTCACTGTAATAGTGAAAGTGTAAATGTGGCAGTAGAAAGCCTAAACAGTATATTTGACCTCTCAACTTCCCTATCAAAGCAAACAACTTCAAGCAGACAACCTAAGGAAATTTAAAACAATAATAAATGGTTTGATGAAGAATGCAAAAACCTATAGAAAGAAATTGAGAAACCTATCCAACCAAAAACATAGAGACCCAGAAAACCTGAGTCTACGCCTTCACTATGGTGAATCACTAAAACAATACACAAATACACAATGGAAAAAGAAGGAACAGAACGTCAGAAATCGGCTTAATGTAATTGAAGAATCCATAGAATCTAACCACTTCTGGAAAAGCTGAAACACGCTAACGAAACAGAAACACGAAGAGTTCTCTCTCCAAAACTGAGATGTATGGATAAACCACTTCTCCAATCTTTTTGGCTCTATAACAAAGAACAAACAGTAAAAACATATTTATAATCAATTACAAATGTAAAAATCTTATATTAAAGACTACAAGAACCCACTGGATTCTACAATTACACTGAATGAACTACAGGACCAAATAGAAACCCTCCGACCAAAAAGGCCTGTGGTGTTGATGGTATCCTAAATTAAATTATGAAATATACAGACCACAAATTCCAATTGGCTATAGTTAAATTCTTTAACATCATCCTCAGCTCTGGCATCTTCCCCAATATGTAACGGTGTTCGTCTATAGGAGGAGAAGAAGCGGACCAAAGCGCAGCGTGGTGGTTACTCATGTTCTTTAATTAATGGAAACTGAACGATACATGAAATAACTTAACTCTACAAAACAACAAACGGAACGTGAAAACCTATACAGCCTATCCTGTGACAACACACACAGTGACAGGAACAATCACCCACAAACAAACAGTGAAACCCAGGCTACCTAAGTATGATTCTCAATCAGAGACAACTAATGACACCTGCCTCTGATTGAGAACCATACTAGGCCGAAAACATAGAACTGCCCCAAAACATAGAAAAACAAACATAGACTGCCCACCCAACTCACGCCCTGACCATACTAAATAAATGCAAAACAAAGGAAATAGAGGTCAGAACGTGACAGTACCCCCCCCCCAAAGGTGCGGACTCCGGCCGCAAAACCTTGACCTATAGGGGAGGGTCTGGGTGGGCGTCTGTCCGCGGTGGCGGCTCTGGCGCGGGACGCGGACCCCACTTCGCCATTGTCTCAGTCCGCCTTATTGTCCGCCTCCGTGGCTTACTCACCATGCCCACCCCTCTCAATGACCCCACTGGACAGAGGGGCTGCTTGGGACAGAGGGGCAGCTCGGGACAGAGGTGAAGCAGCTGCTCGGGACAGAGGGACAGCTGCTCGGGACAGAGGGACAGCTGCTCGGGACAGAGGGACAGCTGCTCGGGACAGAGGGACAGCTGCTCGGGACAGAGGGACAGCTGCTCGGGACAGAGGGGCAGCTGCTCCGGGCGGAGGGGCTCTAGCGGCCCCTGGCTGACTGGCGGCACTGGCGGCCCCTGGCTGACTGGCGGCACTGGCGGCCCCTGGCTGACTGGCGGCACTGGCGGCCCCTGGCTGACGGGCGGCACTGGCGGCCCCTGGCTGACTGGCGGCACTGGCGGCCCCTGGCTGACGGGCGGCACTGGCGGCCCCTGGCTGACGGGCGGCACTGGCGGCCCCTGGCTGACGGGCGGCACTGGCGGCCCCTGGCTGACGGGCGGCACTGGCGGCCCCTGGCTGACGGGCGGCATTGGCGGCTCCTGGCAGACGGGCGGCGCTGGCGGCGCTGGGCAGACGGGCGGCGCTGGCGGCGCTGGGCAGACGGGCGGCGCTGGCGGCGCTGGGCAGACGGGCGGCGCTGGCGGCGCTGGGCAGACGGGCGGCGCTGGCGGCGTTGGGCAGACGGGCGGCGCTGGCGGCGCTGGGCAGACGGGAGGCTCCGGCAGAGGCGCCGGACCAATATTTGGAACCAAGGACTGATCACCCCAATCCACAAAAGTATACACAAATTCGACCCCAATAACTACTAACTATGTGTCAACAGCAAATTTGGTTAAATCCTCTGCATTATCATTAACAGCAGACGTTTATATTTCCTCAGTGAAAACAATGTACTGAGCAAAAGACAAATTGGCTTGTTACCAAATTACCGTACGACAGACCACATACAGTGCATTCGGAAAGTATTCAGACCCCTTGACTTTTTCCACATTTTGTTACATTACAGCCTTATTCTAAAATTTATTGAATTGTCCCCCCACATCAATCTACACACAATACCTCATAATGACAACGCAAAAACAGGTTTTTAGAAATTTTGTCAAAGGTATATAAAAAAAGATTAACGGAAATATGACATTTACATAAGTATTTAAACCCTTTACTCAGTACTTTGTTGAAGCACCTTTAGCAGCGATTACAGCCTTGGGTCTTCTTGGGTATGACGCTACAAGCTTGGCACACCTGTATTTGGGGAGTTTCTCCCATTCTTCAGTGCAGATCCTCTCAAGCTCTGTCAGATGGGGAGCGTCGCTGCCCAGCTATTTTCAGGTCTCTCCAGAGATATTTGATCGGGTTTAAGTCCGGGCTCTGGCTGGGCCACTCAATGACATTCAGACTTGTCCCGAAGCCACTCCTGCGTTGTCTTGGCTATGTGCTTATGGTCATTGTCCTATTGGAAGGTGAACCTCCAACCCAGTCTGAGGTCCTGAGCGCTCTGGAGCAGGTTTTCCCTCGATCCTGACTGGTCTCTCAGTTCCTGCCGGTGAAAAACATCCCCACAGCATGATGCCGCCACCACCATGCTTTACTGTAGGGATGGTGCCAGGTTTTCTCCAGATGTGACGCTTGGCATTGAGGCGAAAGAGTTCAATCTTAGTTCCATCAGACCAGAAAACCTTGTTTCTCATGGTCTGAGAGTCTTTTAGGTTCTCTCTGGCAAACTCCATGCGGGCTGTCGTGCCTTTTACTGAGGAGTGGCTTCCGTCTGGCCAGTCTACCATAAAGGCCCGATTGGTGGAGTGTTGCAGAGATGGTTGTCCTTCTGGAAGTTTCTCCCATCTCCACAGGGGAACTCTGGAGCTCTGTCAGAGTGACCATCAGGTTCTTGGTCACCTCCCTGACCAAGGCCCTTGTCCCCTGATTGCTCAGTTTGGCCGGGCAGTCAGCTCTAGGAAGAGTCTTGGTGGTTCCAAACTTCTTCCATTTAGGAATGATGGAGGCCACTGTGTTCTTGGGGACCTTCAATGCCGCAGAAATGTTTTGGTACCCTTCCCCAGATCTGTGCCTCGACACAATCCTGTCTCAGAGCTCTACAGACAATTTTGTCAACCTCATGGCTTGGTTTTTGCTCAGACATGCACTGTCCACTGTGTAACCTTGTATAGACAGGTGTGTGCCTTTCCAAATCATGTCCAATGAATTGAATTTACCACAGGTGGACTCCAATCAAGTTGTATAAACATCTCAAGGATGATCAATGGAAACAGGATGCACCTGAGCGCAATTTCAAGTCTTATAGCAAAGGGTCTGAATACTTATGTAAGTAAGGTATTTCTGTTCTTTATTTGTAATAAAATTGCAAACATTTCTAAAAAACCTGTTATCGCTTTGTCATTATGGGTTATTGTGTGTAGATTGATGAAAAAAAAGAAAGGTGATCCATCGTAGAATAAGGCTCTAACATAACAAAATGTTGGAAAAGGGAAGGGGTCAGAATACTTTATCAATGCACTGTATTCACCCTGCACACCTTAATTGACAAACAAACAAACTAACTAAAACAAAGGAAAAGTCTTCTCATGCTTTGTTGATTTCAAAAAAAGCTTTTGACTCAATTTGGCATGAGGGCCTGCTATACAAATAGACAAAAGGCGGTGTTGGGGGGAAAAACATAGGACATTATAAAATCGATATAAACAAACATCAAGTGTAAAATTAGCAAAAAACACACATTTCTTTCCACAGGGCTGTGGGATGAAACAGGGATGCAGCTTGCGCCCCACCCTATTCAACCTATATATCAACGAATTGACGAGGGCACTAGAACGGTCTCCAGCACCCGGCCTCACCCTACTAGAATCTGAAGTCAAATATCTATATCTATCTAATATCAAATTTCACCAACCAAGGAGGGCCTACAGCAGCACCTAGATCTTCTGCACAGATTCTGCCAGACCTGGGCTCTGACAGTTAATCTCAGTAAGACAAAAATAATGGTGTTCCAAAAAAAGTGCAGTTGCCAGGACCACTAATACAAATTCCATACCCCGGCCAAAACATCAGTTCCACAGGTAACTCCCACAAAGCTGTGAAGGATCTAAAAGACAAGGCAAGGAGGGCCTTCTACGCCATCAAAAATAACATTTTACATCCAAATTAAGATCTGTAAAAAAAAACTTGAATCAGTTATAGAACCCATTGCCCTTCATGGTTGTGAGGTCTGGGGTCCACTCACCATCCAATAATTCACAAAATAGGACAAACAAATTGAGACTGCATGCATAATTCTGCAAAAACATCTGTGTACAACGTAAACCACTAAATAATGCATGCAGAGCAGAATTAGGCCGATACCCGCTAATTATCAAAATCCAGAAAATAGACCTTCAATTCTACAACCACCTAAAAGGAAGCGATTCCCAAACCTTCCATAACAAAGCCATCACCTACAGAGAGATTAACCTAGAGAAGAGTCCCCTAAGCAAGCTGTTCTTCGGGCTTCAAACACACACCCCACAGTGCCCCAGGACAGCAACAGCAAAACAATTAGACCCAGATTAGACCCAGACAAATCATGAGAAACGAAAATATAATTACTTGACACACTGGAAACAATTTACCAAAAAAACTGGAATGTTATTTGACTCTAAACAGAGAGTAAATAGGGTCAGAAAACCTAACCCAAAATGAAGGAAAGCTTTGACTATGTACAGACTCAGTGAGCATAGCCTTGCTATTGAGAGAGGCTGCTGTAGGAAGACCTTGCTCTCAAGAGAAGACAGACTATGTGCACACTGCCTACAAAATGAGGTGGAAACTGAGCTGCACTTCCTAACCTCCTGCCAAACGTATGACCATATTAGAGGCATATCTGATATCCCTCAGATTTCACAGACCCACAAAGAATTCAAAAACAAATACAATTTTGATAAAATCCCATATCTATTGGGTGAAATACCACAGTGTGCCATCACAGCAGCAAGATTTGTGACCTGTTGTCTCAAAAAAAGGGCAACCAATGAAGAACAAACACCATTGTAAATATAACCCATATTTAATGTTTTATTTATTTTCCCTTTTGTACTTTAAACATTTGCACATCGTTATAACACTGTACATTGCCATATTATGACATTTGAAATGTCTCTATTCCATTGAACCTTACACTTCAAGGGGGATGGGTGTGTGTGGGCGAATGGTACTGGGGTCGCTAAAGAAGCACCAAGTAGACAAGATGAAGCTTTAGAGAATGTAGAGGGAAAAATGGGGTCATATTCCAATCCCTTCACAAGCAGAATCTGGACAGGGGTTGAAGTACAATATACAGAATAGGTCAAATCGATGATGCAACAGGTGTCACATTGCATAATCCATATCAGGCTAGACTCCTTGGCCCAGTAGGATAGTAAACATCCTAAAGCAATAGCCAACTTCCTGTTCCTGCAGAGGCCTAAATGTCATCTCTAATATACACAACGTCTTCCAGTAAGCTCCAGATAGGACAGCAGGCCTGGTGCCATTAAAACCAACACACTGACACACAGAGAGAGAGACTAGGCACAACTAAGACAACATAACCAACAAAAACGGGTCACAACTCCTGCAGCTCCGTCACACGCTGGGTCTGTACATAGTCAATGGTAGGCTTCGAGGGGACTCCTATGGTAGGTACACCTACAGCTCATCTCTATGCAGTAGTACTGTAGACTACTTTATCACTGACCTCAACCCAGAGTCTCTCAGAGCGTTCACAGTCAGCCCACTGACACGCCTATCAGATCACAGCAATGATGAATGCAAAAACCTAAGAAAGAAATTGAGTAACCTGTCCAACCAAAAACATAGAGACCCAGAAAACATGAGTCTACGCATTCACTATGGTGAATCACTAAAACAATACAGAAATACACTACGGAAAAAGACGGAACAGCACGTCAGAAATCAGCTCAATGTAATTGAAGAATCCATAGACTCTCACCACTTCTGGGAAAATTGGAAAACACTAAACAAACAACAGGAAGAATTATCTATCCAAAATGGAGATGTATGGGTAAACCACTTCTCCAATCATTTCGGCTCTATAACACAAAACAAACAGCAAAAACATATATATTTGTACTTTAACCATTTGCACATCGTATGTACATAATATGACATTTGTAATGTCTTTAATCTTTTGGAGTGTAATGTAAACTGTTCATTTTATTTGTTTATTTCATATTTGTATATTATCTACGTCACTTGATTTGGCAATGTTAACATGTGTTTCCCATGCCAATAAAGCCCCTTGAATTGAATTGAACTAAGTGACTGCCCTGGGATATGGGGAACAATGACCTCCAGTGGCAGACCGAGCCTGACTTACTGTAGTGGTAGTGTGTCTGTGTGTGTATGAGTGTTGGTTCACAAGATGTGGGTACGCAGACCCACGAGCCACTGCGGCCCCTCATGATGAGTTAAACGTTTTTGAGGCCCCCACCCCCATCAAAGTTGCCTATCCTTGATTTAGAGCGATGCCGTCGCACACACACACACACACGACACTGTAAGCAACAACGACTGAAACACAAATATTTTCCACCTAGTTAGACATTAGCCTCAATAAGTCCTACATATAATCTCATATTTTTTATATTACTTTCCAAAGACAACTCCTACAGTACAGTCTGTGGGAGAGAAAGAGAAGAGGTCACATGGGAGAGAGAGAGAGAGAGAGAGAGAGAGAGGTGGAATTGGCGTACAGCTGCTAGAGCAGAGAATCAAAGGTGACAGCCAGGCAGCACAGAGCTAAATTAGCAAAATTGAACATGCATCATGTGTCAACCGTAATCTTCATCTTCTCCTCTTTAACACAGGGGGTAGAGATTGGGCTCGGATTTGGTTCTGGGAACCTCTTCCAAGGCCTGTATGGTAATTGGTGGGGGTTTGGGTTTTGGTGGGAACACTGCATGACTGTCTGTTACATGCGCACGCTTACACACAAACATGCACAGACAGGCTCGACATTAGGAGATAATAATTTTTAACACGTAGTGTACCTATAGTCTGAAACGGTCATACTTCCCCTTTACTGAGCTAAATGCTAATATATTGATGTTAGAGGTTCGACCATCCGAGGGTATCTAAAATGAAATAGAATGACAATACATCTCTCCCTTACATTCCATTATGACAGGGACAGTACTGGTTGCTCATTATTGTCTGCAACCCAAATAACAGCCTATTCCCATTCTAGTGGACTACTTTTGTCCCTGGTCAAAAGTAGTGCACTATAATGGGAATAGGGTGTCATTTGGAACGCATCCATTGACTCATAGCCTCTCTTCAATGGAGTGGTAGTGGTTGTGGGATAAGCTTGATGTGTTATTTTAATCAAGTCAGCCTGCCGACATCCATTATTCACTATGGTGGATATTGGGAAGCGAGGGGGCACAGGGAGGGGGGGGGGGGTCTCTGATTAAGGGCTTTAGGAGAGGAGGATGATGAATAAGAGGAGAGGAGAAGAATGCACAGGAAGAAGTGCGAAGTGAGAGAAGCAGCGCAAAGGAGAGGTAGGGAAGGCCAAAAGACATAGGCCCTAGTTCTTGCCATCTCTAGCGTCATAACAGAAACGGAGAGAGGAGGAGAAGTTAAACGAAGCCTATGGGGAACCATGGAGGTAGGGAAGCGAGAGAGATGGGACTAGGGGAGGAGAGGAGGAGGGGTGCAGCTCAAATCCAATACTCAAGGGCTCCATGATCTAATTCCTACTGGCTGGGCCTCCTGTGGTGCCCAGTAGGACCCCCGAGGCAGGGTGAAATGTGATTGGCCTAGATGGGAGCTAGATGATGTGGCGGAGATAGGACCGAGGCCCCTATTGATTGGAGCATATTTGTTGGGTAGAGAGGAGAGAGGCAAGGAGACAGTTAGGGGGAGAGAGAGAGGGCCAGCCGTGTTGTGATGTAGCACCATCCCGAGGCGAAGCCTATGTGTGTGTGCACGCGAGTGTAAGCGGCTCGGAGAGCGATACTCACACAGCGGAGGCAGAGGGTGGGCACAGAGCGCCCTGCTGACATTCTCAGTGGGAATGACACAGAAAGCTTGTTGGAGGGCATTAAATCTTAATGTAAGAGGAGGAGGGGAGGGAGAGAGTGGAAAAGACAGACGAAGGGAAGACGAGAAAAAGGGAGGGAGGATGAGAGAAAGGGTAAGAGAGAGAGAAAGAAAGACAGCACAAGGAACAGATCGATAGAAAGAAAAGGAGGGAAAAGGCAAGAAAAAAAATGTCCCCTTCTCTCCTCCCCCTCTTTCTCTCCTCCCCCTCTTTCTCTCCTCCCCCTCTTTCTCTCCTCCCCCTCTTTCTCTCCTCCCCCTCTTTTCTCCTCCTCCCCCTCTTTCTCTCCTCCCCCTCTTTCTCTCCTCCCCCTCTTTCTCTCCTCCCCCTCCCTCTTTCTCTCCTCCCCCTCTTTCTCTCCCTCTTTCTCTCCTCCCCCTCTTTCTCTCCTCCCCCTCTTTCTCTCCTCCCCCTCTTTCTCTCCTCCCCCTCTTTCTCTCCTCCCCCTCTTTCTCTTTCTCTCCTCCCCCTCTTTCTCTCCTCCCCCTCTTTCTCTCCTCCCCCTCTTTCTCTCCTCCCCCTCTTTCTCTCCTCCCCAATCCACAGGAGGATGCCCTGAGATGGCAGAAAGGCACGCCGCAAAATCAAACCAGTTAAATAATCTTGTGTTAGGGACTCCTTTAACCCTCCCTCCCTCCCTCTCCCTCTTCTCTAAAAGCTTGCACCCAGGCTCTGTCATTCCTGAATCATCATCTCAGCTGAGAGGAGAAGAGGAGGAGGAAGAGGAGGAGGTCCCTTAGGCCTGCTGCTGTAGTGTATTAATAATTTCCCAAAGTGCAATGTGATTGCATTCAGAAATGGCATTGTTGTTCTCCTGCGTGGCCTTGACTTGGGCTCGCTGTGCGCTGCCGACACCGGGGTGAGTGCCTAGAGCTGGCCCTGCTGTGCTGAGCAGTGATGCTATGTTAGTGGAGCGTTGAGAAAGATCACTGGTGGCATGTCTAGCTAGGGCTGTGGCTGTCATGAAATGTTGTCAGTCCGTGATGGTCATTCAAATAACTGCCGGTCTCTCGGTAGTTGACCGTTAATTAACATAAAACACGTTTAGCATCTCCGGCTTCCACGCCTGGCCTACAAGCCACTTGGAACATCTACATTTTAAAAAGTCTAATAAATCAATTTAATATAGCCTACACACCATCGCAATAAATCCATTAGTTATTTTAGACAGGTCTAAAGATACATTATGATATGAAGAAAAATGTAGCCTATTTCAGAAGAACAGAACAGCATATTCTGAGTCGTCCTTATGTTAGGCCCTGATCTGGCAATTTCATAAGGCTGTAGCCTACACTAGTTAATAATTGGCATTATTTTATTTTATGGAAAGAACAATACAATTGAACACAGATGAATAAAATCAAAAGGATATTTTTCCCCCAAACGATTTCCGTGGGAGTGCGCACCAGAGGCTATTCTGTGTTCAGAAGTTTTAAAAAAAGAAACAGGTCCTCCTATATGCTTAACTTATTTATGCAACTTTAGTTGTGATGCAAATGTTAGGCTAGCTAAAACATTCAAAGGCTGCATGGTGTGATGGATGATTTGAAAAAAATTGGATGAAAGGGAAGTGCTCTGCTTTGTTTCTTTTGCAGGCTGTACACACTTCATCAGTCTCTCATTCACAATTTGAAAAGCAGTTGATAATATGCTCACACTGTATCCTCAATGTAATCTGGATTCTTACATATAGCCTACTAATACACTCCATGACCAAAAGTATGTGGACACTTGCTTGTCGAACAGCTCATTCCAAAATCATGGGCATTAATATGGAGTTTGCTGTTTTAACAGCCTCAACTCTTCTGGGAAGGCTTTCCGCTAGATGCTGAAACATTGCTGCGGGGACGTGCTTCCATTCAGCCACAAAAGCATTAGTGAGGTTGGGCACTGATGTTTGGCGATTAGGCCTGGCTCGCAGTCGGCGTTACAATTCATCCCAAAGGTGTTCGATGGGGTTGAGGTCAGGGCTCTGTGTAGGCCAGTTAAGTTATTCTACACCGACCTCACTTTGTGAAAGGGGCATTGATATGCTGAAACAGGAAAGGGCCTTCCCAAAACTGTTGCTACAAAGTTGGGAGCACAGAATCGTCTAGAATGTCAGTGTATGCTGTAGCATTAGTTCCCCGGGACTAAGGGGCCTAGCCCGAACCATGAAAAACAACCCCAGACTATTATATCTCCTCCACCAAATTTTGGTTGGCACTATGCATTGGGGCTGGTAGTGTTCTCCTGGCATCCGCCAAACCCAGATTCGTCCGTCGGACTGCCAGATTCTGAAGCATGATTCATCCCCTCAAGAGAACATGTTTCCACTGCTCCAGAGCCCAATGGCAGCGAGCTTTACGCCACTCCAGCCTACCCTTGGCATTACGCATAGTGATCTTAGGCTTATGTGCGGCTGCTTGGCCATGGAAACCCATTTCATAAAGCTCCCGACAAACAGTTCTTGTGCTGACGTTGCTTCCAGAGGCAGTCTGGAACTTGGTAGTGAGTGTTGACAGACAATTTTTATGCGCTTTGTGCTTCAGCACTCGACGGCCCCGTTCTGTCAGCTTGTGCGGCCTACCACTTCGCGGCTGAGTTGTTGTTGCTCCTAGACGTTTTCACTTCACAATAACACCACTTACAGTTGACCGGGGCAGCTCTTGCAGGTCAGAAATTTGACTAACTGACTTGTTGGAAAGGTGGCATCCCCTATGACAGTGCTACGTTGAAAGTCACTGAGCTCTACAGTAAGGCCAGTCTACTGCCAATGTTTGTCTATGGAGATTGCATGGCTGTGTGCTCAATTTGATACACCTGTCAGCAACGGTTGTGGTTGAAATAGCCGAATCCACATACTTTTGTATTTATAGTGTATGTGTGCAATTATTTTTGATTTGGAATGCCCCCCCCCCCCCACACACCCCCCACCCCCCCAAAAATGTCATTCATAGCCTGCATTCGAATAGCGAAAGGAGGTGTTGTGCAGTTACCCTTTTAATATGCCAGGTAGGCTACACCATGTTACAGATTAATGTGCTTCATTTTTAAGAATTGAGCAATAAATAAAGCAGCTGGGATCCGCTTTTTTTAAATAGTGGCCTGACAAAACATTGCGATTGCACAATGACTGGGCTTACGAATTGAAATACATTTGCCAAAGTTATAGAATTACTGCTGTCTGTTCAGAAAGAAATCAAATAATTCAGAATGGTGTTCTACACCATGAAAAAGCATATCATTTAGATGCAGAGGAACAATAGCTTATTTCACAAAATAGCCTAGCTGTGGATTGTGTGTAGCCAAAATCTGTCAGTGAACAGCATGCAGGCAAAACCGGCCTTTCGCAATATTTCAAATTCAATCACTGGAAAACACAGGTTGGAAAGCAGATAGCTCCTGCTGAAAAGACAAGTCTTATCATATGCTGCTGTAGGGTACAACAATATTTTATCAACTTCCAAATATTGTTTTACAAAGTAAAACAAGAGATGGGCTTTTGGCACAAGCGCATTGGCCATCACCAGCGACTGAGCTGCGCATCATTGGCCATCACCAGCGACTGAGCTGCGCATCATTGGCCATCACCACAAGAGATGGGCTTTTGGCACAAGCGCATTGGCCATCACCAGCGACTGAGCTGCGCATCATTGGCCATCACCAGCGACTGAGCTGCGCATCATTGGCCATCACCAGCGACTGAGCTGCGCATCATTGGCCATCACCAGCGACTGAGCTGCGCATCATTGGCCATCACCAGCGACTGAGCTGCGCATCATTGGCCATCACCAGCGACTGAGCTGCGCATCATTGGCCATCACCAGCGACTGAGCTGCGCATCATTGGCCATCACCAGCGACTGAGCTGCGCATCATTGGCCATCACCAGCGACTGAGCTGCGCATCATTGGCCATCACCAGCGACTGAGCTGCGCATCATTGGCCATCACCAGCGACTGAGCTGCGCATCATTGGCCATCACCAGCGACTGAGCTGCGGATCATTGGCCATCACCAGCGACTGAGCTGCGCATCATTGGCCATCACCAGCGACTGAGCTGCGCATCATTGGCCATCACCAGCGACTGAGCTGCGCATCATTGGCCATCACCAGCGACTGAGCTGCGCATCATTGGCCGTCACCAGCGACTGAGCTGCGCATCATTGGCCGTCACCAGCGACTGAGCTGCGCATCATTGGCCATCACCAGCGACTGAGCTGCGCATCATTGGCCATCACCAGCGACTGAGCTGCGCATCATTGGCCGTCACCAGCGACTGAGCTGCGCATCATTGGCCATCACCAGCGACTGAGCTGCGCATCATTGGCCATCACCAGCGACTGAGCTGCGCATCATTGGCCATCACCAGCGACTGAGCTGCGCATCATTGGCCATCACCAGCGACTGAGCTGCGCATCATTGGCCATCACCAGCGACTGAGCTGCGCATCATTGGCCATCACCAGCGACTGAGCTGCGCATCATTGGCCATCACCAGCGACTGAGCTGCGCATCATTGGGTGAGTCAGTGGAACTGGAAAGATTTTTTTAGGATTATAATTTCTTCCTCATATTGTACGTAGAAAGCCAGTTTGAGAGTTTGCGCTTAGGCTCGAATGAAAGGCGTATCTGTAGAGTTCAAAAAGCACTCCCACTCAAAACCATGAAAAGGATTATCCCAAGGAGGCCGAGACGCAAAAATAGTATAATTAATGTGAAAGTATAAGGTGCTATATAAACATTAAATAAAAGGAACGGAGGATAGGTTTCGGCCTTATGCCTTCATCAGTGCCGTACAAACAAATGAAGAAGACACGTACTTAGACACAGGTGCAAGCTGATAGTTGATTAGAGACTGGCGAATCAGGAGTCAATGCATATTAACAAGGAATATATAGAAGAGTATCAAAAAAATGGACAATTCAAATGTCACATATAATTGGCAAGACAACAGTCTGGGCTACATAGCAATATCAGAAGCAATAGATATTAAATACTCAGTAGGCTAAAAATCTCAGAGAGCTGGTGCGTGTAGACAAAACGACAACAAGCATACAAGGTTCAATTCCTCATGAGGCCGGCAGGGGAAGAAACTACGGGCATCACCCAGTCATTCCTGAGGAGATTTCGATGCGTCATGAGTGGCTACGCGCACCAGCATGTCCCTTAGGCTGCGGGACCTAGAATGAGTGAACGGGGGAGATCATGAAACACAGTTTGTAATATACATGCCAGTGTGGTCTTCATGTCAGAGCTGTAAGGAGCGTAGGCGGTACAGCGCACCACAGATTTTTTGTTTAAAACCATTTTTTTTAAAGGTTTTGCGTTTACCTTGTAATGTGTCATGTATGTCCATAGCCCGGACTTTATCAAGAGCAGAGTCCAAACTTGCTGCGGAGTAACAATTTATTTGCTTCAATGATTCAAAGAAAAATCCTTATTTCGAGTGCAGGTGCATCTCCACACACACATGGGGCTATTGATGGATTCAAGACAAGGTCGTTTATTGATCTCAGATTCTCCGTGTCAAAGTAGCCTGTCATTTCGATCATTTTTGCGGTATTAAAATACATTCTGCCAGTCTCCAGTCATGTAAAATGACCTAGAAATGCATGAAATGTGTTTATAAAAAGGAGACTTTTCCCCCCCATCTGTGCAACTTCTGTAAGTGCCTCAAATCTACTGCTCTGTGCCATTATGCAAATGCAATGATATGCATGCAATGCTTTATTATAAAGGTGAGCTCCGTAGGTCACACCCCTCTCAAGCTTACTTTTTGTTACCTCCTGATTTACAAATTAAGCACTGGTCTTTACATATACTAAATAATGTGTGAAATTAGTTTTGATTTAGAATGGGCCAGTATCATGCACCTGTCGGAACAGGGGTGGGGTAAAAAAAATGATATGTCATCCATATGTTGAGAAATGGTTATGGTTATATATATATATATATATATATATAGTAGGCCTAGCCAATAGAATTCCATGCATCAACCAGCTATGAGGAGCTGGCTCTCACTGCACAACAGGTGATCATATACTGGTCATTAGCAAGTTTGGTAGGCTACTAATGACCATCCGAGGCACCAGAGCTCAGTTTTGGAGAAGCCTAGTTACTGTGACTCAATGGTCACATGGAATTTGACTGTGGTCATGTGGTCCTGACTGCCAGTGTGGCAGTAATACGGTCACTGCCATGTCTCCATGTCTGTTGTGTGTTGCTATACTAGCTAGCATAACGGAGGTGAATGGATGACTGGTAGTGAAGACTATCGTTGGGTGAGTGACTAGTGCTGATCCTCCTGCTGTGCAGAGCTGTACGGCTATGCTAGCTAGCGTAGCGGAGGCTAGGTGAGCGGATGACTGGTGGCATGTGTGCATATGTGCAGCTTTGCTAGCTAGCTAGCGTAGGCTACACTGTAGGTGGGCGGATGAATCAGATGACCAATACATTTAGGTGTTCAAAGTCTGCAAAGGGCATTTTTAATTTCAAACACAATACAGGCTTTCCTCAATCCAGCCCGTCTTCAGTATGCCAAACATGGAACGATATCACCCCATTAAAGATATCAAGATATCAAGTTCAACCTCACCGGCGTTTAGTTAATCCAGCTCATTCAGGACTCATATTCAACATATTGTACAGGGACCAACCTAGGTTACGCACACACTAGAGAGAGGGATCCAGTTCTGGTTTGAAAATGTGGCAGGGGATATGGATTCCACGAAAGTCCAATCTCTTGCCAATGTATTTTTGTACTACAGAGAAAGATTTAAAACCTGATGTCGACACTTACCCAGAGGCAAACACATGGACACCACATTCATGAAATTTAAGGTGAGCAACTGTAACAAGACTGTTTCGGTCAACTTGACTTGCATACTGCAGAGATGCTACATAAATGAAATAGCTCAAATTGCTTGATAGTGCGGCTCCAGTGATCCAAAGTTCGATGGCAAAGGATACAACTGTATTTTTCTTTCACAATTCGTTTTCCATCACATTTCTCAGTTTGTTTGCTTGTAACAGAAGAGGCTAGTGTACAACAAGGAATGATCTAGCCCAGGGCTTGCCAACCGTGTTCCTGGAGAGCTACCTTCCTGAAGGTTTTCACTCCAATCCTAATCTAGCACACTTGATTCTAATAATAAACTGTTTGGTAAACTGAATCGGGTTAGTTACATCTGGGTTGGAGCGGAAACTTACAGGAGGGTAGCTCTCCAGGAACAGGGTTGGCGAGCACAGCACATAAATAAACAAACAAAGGAACAGACATGTTTCTCTCTACATTGTATCATTTAGAAACTGGACAGCATGTCCTGACAAGACACTGGATATACTATTAGAGATACAATTAGCCTAAAAATGGATTGGACAGCTATCATACAAATACATTGTACTACTTTATGAGTCACATGTTAGCCAGGAGGGATAGAGATGGAAATGGAGAAATGAGTCGCTCTCCTGCTCCCCATCCAGAGGCAGGCCTGACAGGCTTGCCAATAAAGCAGTTCCTTTTCTCTCTGCTCTGCGGTCTGGTCCCAAGCCCAGAGGAAGTGAGATAACACCCCCGGGAGAAGAAGACAATGCCATCAACAAGCATACATGTATGAACACACACACACGAAAGGGTCACACGTGTAGGCCACACACACACACACACTTGGATGCACTAATGAGAAGACAGACATTCAAAAGTACACAAAAACACACTCTCAAACTCAACCTCCACACGCAAGAGCGCACATCTAATATGTTTTTACAAACACCCACATTTTTCTTTCTTTCTCTCTCAGAGAGAGACACCATCTCTCGGCTGCTCATCTCAGTAAATGAGCGTGGTGTGATGACTGACTGATGGCTTCGTCTCTGGGCCAGTTTCAGGCTGCAGTAATGATCCCTCCCTCCCCCTCTCAGTCTCTTCACTCTGCAGGCCTGCCTGCCTCTCTGCCTGCCTGCCTACCTGCCTACCGTTGCTGTCATCAAGTTGGATGCAGAAGCAGTAACTGTTCCCTCCAGTTAATAGACTCTGTGACACACACACACTTTCACATACGCTGCTGCTACTCTGTTTATCATATATCCTGATTGCCTAGTCACTTTTACCCCTACCTACATGTACATATTACCTCTACATCAACTGCCTCGTACCCCTGCACATTGACTCAGTACTGCTACTCCTTGTATATAGTCTCGTTATTGTTCTTTTCATTACGTACCTATTTCATTTTTTGCAAATTGTTTGTACTTTTTAACTCTGCATTGTTGTGAATGGGCTCGTAAGTAAGCATTTCACGGTCAAGTCTACACCGGTTGGACTTGGCGCATGTGAGGGGAAGAATTGCTCACTCCCTTCCTCCCGCCTCCATCCCTCCAGTGAGTGACTAGGAAGATGTGCAGTGCAGTAATACAGTAGTTGTGGGCTGCTGTTAGATGTTATAGATGTTAGACCAGACACAGATCTCCCTGAAAGAGACTGATCGCCTTTAATCCAGCCTCATCCATCACACTGTACTCCACACACTAATACCACTGATTACGTGCAGACGCTACGTCCCAAATAGCACCCTTTCCCCCATACAGTGCACTACTCTTGACCATATATAGTGAACAGGGTGCCATTTGGGACACAGCCTCCGTCTTCATAGTCTAGCATCAGCAGAGGCAGAGAGAGATGGTGTGTATGTGGGATTACATGCAGACACAGTAGTGTTTGTGCGCACGTGTATGATTTTAACTAATCTATCCATCCCTGCCAATAATGAAGGAATGACTATAGAGGGAGAGAAAAGGGAGGGATAGATGAAGACAAAAACAGAGAAAGAGTAGAGAGCTGTAGGTCTTCTGAGTCCTGCTAGGCTTGGGCCATTTTAGGTCGAATCACACCTGGTAGTAATTTGGGGTCTCCTGGTGAACCAGGTCAGGGAAGGAAAATAATGTCTGTTTGGTTTGTGGTTTAGTTTTTCAATCAAATAAATCAGGACCTTACAGAAAATAAATTCTCTGTTTTAATGCTCCCTCCAGCGTTTGAAGTCCTCAAGGAGCTGAGAGCTTTGAAGTTGAAGGGAAGGGCTCGGGAAAGACTGAGGGAGGAAGGACGCCGTGTGACTGTGTGCCTGCCTGCCTGCCTATGTGCATCTGTGTGTGTGTGCCTGCTTATGAGTGTGTTTATCTGAATGTTTGTGTGTGTGTTGAGGTGGGTATTCTAATCCCTTAATATGCCACGCTTGCCTGTTGAGCCCCAACCCTCCAGAGTGTGTGTGTGTGTGTGTGTGTGTGTGTGTGTGTGCGTGCGCGCGCGCGCATATGTCTTACTGCTGTGCATTCCTCCTTTAACATCTGGAACAGGGCCAGAGGGGATCCCAGGCTTCAAGTAGGACGACTATAAAGAGCACAGGCTAGACAAATTACACGCAAGTGCAACCTTAAACACCTCTCACTCCTCCTAGTTACAGACAGACCACATTAAAACAGCATCCTACTTTTACTTTGACCAGGGCCTGTAATGCACTATACAGGGAACAGGGTACCCTATGGGGAATAGTGGGTCAGGGTGAATAAAGAAACGACTGTAAAATAATACCATTATACCATACAGGCCTGGTATTAGAGTGAAAAAACATAATGTATTAAAGCAGAGTGAGAAAAATGCCTAATATATATTTAATGTTATATTACAATACAACATAGTAGAGTAATGATAATCATAATCTTAAAACGACAAGGTAGGTGGTGTAAGGTGGCCATTTAATTAAACCAAGTGCATATTGGCCCGGGAAAAAAAATCAGGAGTGTTTCTTTACAGTATTAATAAATATCTCAGTTTCATTTCCTTCCCACTACCTATCCTTCATGTATTATGACCAATAACCCATTTACCGAGAACAGATGCAGTATGGCAGGGATGGATGGAGGGAGGGAGGGAGAGATGGGAGGAACAATTAGATCCAAGATGGTGGAAGAGCCACATGTGGATGAAACAAAATTAGTAGCTGTCTGACCCCTCTCCCTCTCCCTCTTCCCCCTCTCCACCGGCAACGAGCTGCTATCAATTAGAAAGATAGATAGACCAGAGGGAGAGAGACAGAGAGAGAGAGAGAGAGAGAGGATACAAAGACTTAAAGACAGAACCACTGTCCCTCATGTCTGTCTGATGTCTCTTCAGATGTAGGCTAGTCCAGTGGTTATCAAACTGGGGTCTGTGTAAAAATGTGAGAAAAATCTTTTTTAAATTACAAATTATACATGTCTGGTAAAATCTTGATCCATCTTCCTGTCTTTCCTATCCACCCCCAATGACAATAATATTTTTTCCAGCAATATGCAAATAGCCTTTGCACTTGCCTCTCTCACTCTGTACACCAGTGGTAGTCAATGCCGTACTACTGACGTAAACGCAGGGCACGTGCCCAACCCCAATTATTATTATTATTCCTGGCGGCAGCTGGGGAGGCCCCCAACCAAAAGTTAGGGGACCAAAAGGTTAGATAGCATTTGAAAAAGGCATAAGCCTGGGCAAAATGTGCAGAATAGCAGGAAATGTGCTTTAAAACTGCAACATTTTCTCTCAGCCTCATAGCTCATAATACAGTGCCTTGCGAAAGTATTCGGCCCCCTTGAACTTTGCGACCTTTTGCCACATTTCAGGCTTCAAACATAAAGATATAAAACTGTATTTTTTTGTGAAGAATCAACAACAAGTGGGACACAATCATGAAGTGGAACGACATTTATTGGATATTTCAAACTTTTTAACAAATCAAAAACTGAAAAATTGGGTGTGCAAAATTATTCAGCCCCTTTACTTTCAGTGCAGCAAACTCTCTCCAGAAGTTCAGTGAGGATCTCTGAATGATCCAATGTTGACCTAAATGACTAATGATGATAAATACAATCCACCTGTGTGTAATCAAGTCTCCGTATAAATGCACCTGCACTGTGATAGTCTCAGGGGTCCGTTAAAAGCGCAGAGAGCATCATGAAGAACAAGGAACACACCAGGCAGGTCCGAGATACTGTTGTGAAGAAGTTTAAAGCCGGATTTGGATACAAAAATATTTCCCAAGCTTTAAGCATCCCAAGGAGCACTGTGCAAGCGATAATATTGAAATGGAAGGAGTATCAGACCACTGCAAATCTACCAAGACCTGGCCGTCCTTCTAAACTTTCAGCTCATACAAGGAGAAGACTGATCAGAGATGCAGCCAAGAGGCCCATGATCACTCTGGATGAACTGCAGAGATCTACAGCTGAGGTGGGAGACTCTGTCCATAGGACAACAATCAGTTGTATATTGCACAAATCTGGCCTTTATGGAAGAGTGGCAAGAAGAAAGCCATTTCTTAAAGATATCCATAAAAAGTGTTGTTTAAAGTTTGCCACAAGCCACCTGGGAGACACACCAAACATGTGGAAGAAGGTGCTCTGGTCAGATGAAACCAAAATTGAACTTTTTGGCAACAATGCAAAACGTTATGTTTGGCGTAAAAGCAACACAGCTCATCACCATCCCCACTGTCAAACATGGTGGTGGCAGCATCATGGTTTGGGCCTGCTTTTCTTCAGCAGGGACAGGGAAGATGGTTAAAATTGATGGGAAGATGGATGGAGCCAAATACAGGACCATTCTGGAAGAAAACCTGATGGAGTCTGCAAAAGACCTGAGACTGGGACGGAGATTTGTCTTCCAACAAGACAATGATCCAAAACATAAAGCAAAATCTACAATGGAATGGTTCAAAAATAAACATATCCAAGTGTTAGAATGGCCAAGTCAAAGTCCAGACCTGAATACAATTGAGAATCTGTGGAAAGAACTGAAAACTGCTGTTCACAAATGCTCTCCATCCAACCTCACTGAGCTCGAGCTGTTTTGCAAGGAAGAATGGGAAAAAATGTCAGTCTCTCGATGTGCAAAACTGATAGAGACATACCCCAAGCGACTTACAGCTGTAATCGCAGCAAAAGGTGGCGCTACAAAGTATTAACTTAAGGGGGCTGAATAATTTTGTACACCCAATTTTTCCGTTTTTGATTTGTTAAAAATGTTTGAAATATCCAATAAATGTCGTTCCACTTCATGATTGTGTCCCACTTGTTGTTGATTCTTCACAAAAAAATACAGTTTTATATCTTTATGTTTGACGCCTGAAATGTGGCAAAAGGTCGCAAAGTTCAAGGGGGCCGAATACTTTCGCAAGGCACTGTATTTGGGGGTCCTAGACATTAAAAAGTTTGCAAACAGCTGGGCTAGTCTATTCATCCGGAGGGTTATGGGTCGTTTGGGCTGCACATCCCATCCCCCAATCAATAAGAGGCCAACTGAACAGAGCCACAGACCTTTAAGACTCAACCAGAGCTCTTCATGTTCACACCACATATAACCACACACCCCACATAGCGAACAATGTCCTCTAAGTTTACAGTCCAAAATGAAGACTAAGCTTCTAAGATATCATAATATCACACAGACATATACAAACATTGGCAGTATAATGGCCTTACTGAAGAGCTCAGTGACTTTCAAATTAGCAGCGTCATAGGATGCCACCTTTCCAACAAGTAAGTTCGTCAAATATCTGCCTGGCTAGAGCTGCCCCGGTCAACTGTGAAGTGGAAACGTCTAGGAGCAACAACGGCTCAGCCGCGAGGTGGTAGGCCACACAAGCTCACAGAACGGGACCGCCGAGTGCTGTCCTCAATTGCAACACTCACTACCGAGTCCCAAACTGCCTCTGGAAGCAACGTCAGCACAGGAACTGTTCGTCGGGAGCTTCATGAAATGGGTTTTTATGGCCGAGCAGCCGCAATCAATCCTAAGATCTCAATGCGCAACGCCAAGCATCAGCTGGAGTGGTGTAAAGCTCGCCGCCATTGGACTCAGTGGAAACGCGTTCTCTGGAGTGATGAATCAGGCTTCACCATCTGGCAGTCCGATGGACGAATCTAGGTTTGGAGGATGCCGGGAGAATGCTATCTGCCCCAATGCATAGTGCCAACTGTAAAGTGGAGGAATAATGATCTGGGCCTCTTTTTCATGGTTCGGGCTAAGCCCCTTAGTTCCAGTGAAGGGAAATCTTCACGCTACAGCATACAGTGATATTCTAGAAGATTATGTGCTTCTAACTTTGTGGCAACAGTTCAGGGAAGGCCCTTCCTGTTTCAGCATGACAATGCCCCCGTGCACAAAGCAAGGTCCATACAGAAATGGTTTGTCAAGATCGGTGTGGAAGAACTTGACTGGCCTGCACAGAGCCCTGACCTCAACCCCATCAAACACCTTTGGGATGAATTGGATCGCCGACGCCAGGCCTAATTGCCCAACATCAGTGCCCAACCTCACTAATGCTTGTGGCTGAATGGAAGCAAGTTCCCCACAGCAATGTTCCAACATCTAGTGAAAAGCATTCCCAGAAGAGCGGAGGATGTTATAGCAGCAAACAGCAAAAGGGGACCAACTCCATATTAATGCCCATGATTTTGGAATGAAATGTTTGAAGAGCGAGTGTCCACATACTTTTGGTAATGTAGCGTATTTGTTTTTGACATGAGATATATTTTTCAAGGCTTTGAGACTTTAAGAGTTTGAGAAAAGCTAGTACAGCTGGAGTCTCATTTTATGCTCTCGTTGAGAACTGATACTTGTCCCTCGACCAAAACCACTTAATCCAACCCAAACATGGGAAGACAACCAGCAAAGCCCCTATTTGGGGTGACATTCTCCCAAAACACGCACGCATGCACGCACGCACGCACGCACGCACACACGCACACACACACACAGAAATACAAGCCCACACACACAGACGCACACATACATATCCTCCAAACACGCACACAAAGAAACACACAGACACACACACTTGCGCCCAAAACACACACACACACACACAGACCCGCAGACCAACATCCACACACAGAAATACAAGCACACACACACACAAACGCACACACATATATCCTCCAAACACACAGGCACACAAAGAAACACTCACACACACACACACACACATGACCAAAGCACACACACACAGAAATGCATGCACACACATCTCCGTCAATGTAATCAAACCAGCTGGCCCGTCTAGCATCTCACACTGTGTAAACGGCTCAATTATCAAATCAGTTTGAAACAACACAGTCAGAGGCACTTCACTTGTCTTCTCCCTGCCTGGCCTCTCCCTCATTACAGATACCCCTATTGAGGGAGTGAGGGAGGATCCTGACACAGAGAGCTAATGGAGAGGAGAAAAGAAGAGAAGGGAAGAAAAGAGAGGGTTAAGAGAGAATGGAACAAGAGGGGAAAGTTAGAGGGGGAAAGCGAGAAGAGAGGTCGAGCAAGCGAGAGAGAGAGAGAGAGAGAGAGAGAGAGAGAGAGATGCTCTTATGTCCACAGGAAACAGAATCAGCAAAATCCCACCTCCACCACATCTCATCTCTCTCTGCCGTAGCAACACGCACTATGAGGAGATTGACCTTGTTTCTGGTGGGTAAACACACCTCTCGTATTCAGGCGCAGTACAATCAAGGTATTGATAGCAACTAACAGTTTTAGATTACGTAAATCCCACTTGATCATGTGTCCAAAACCAGTTTGGACCATCTGGGCATATGAACTATCGGTGTGAATAAGAGAAGACTAACCTACTTGTGGTTGAACATCCCCGCCCATTCTAATAGCAGTCCACAATAGTCCATGTGAGACACACATGTCCCCTGATTCTTTGGTGAAGGGTGCATCTGGGTCATGACTGATTTAAGACGCCCGGGGGGCCCACGGTCACCCTCCTCCCTTCCCTCCCTCCCCTGTCTCCTCCTGCTCTGTGGGGGTGAGGGGGTGGATGTGATGGATGAGGATTAGGCTCCAGGTGAGAGGGGGAGTTCCTGGGTGTGTCTCCGCAGGACTGCAGGTATTTGGCTGCTCTCCCTCTGGGTGATTAATCGCATTGATCTCCCCTTTGATGGAAAAGATAAGATCACCCGCTTTTACTACAAGGATGAGTTGTGTGCGTGTGTCAGAGCTGGTCCACCAGCGCCATAGCCCATTGAGTCACTGGAGCCGGGCCGTGGAGGTGGAAACACGAAAGCTAGAGCTGAAGGACAAAATGTCATTCAGCTAAATACATACAATCACATAGAAGCCTTGATCGCTGCAGACCTGTCCATATAAAGCACTGTCAATGTCAACCACGAAGCACTACTGTAAACATCTGCATAGTGTCTCAGGAAGTGAACTTTGACAATACAGGTTTATTGAAAGCAATGCTACTCACAAACACATAAATGCCTTATCCTGAGTAGGCTCTGTGTTAATAGTATGAGAAAGAGTATGTGTGTGTTCTACTCTAGTCCTGGAGGGTACTGCCAGCTTCGCTTCTTCTCTAACGGTACTTAATTAATCAATGTCATTCATTTTCCAGCGTCCGAATTCCTGGTCCCTCAGGTCTTAAACACCAGCTAAGAGAAACTGACACTGTGGCTTTTTTGTTGTTGTTGAAAACCACCAATCAGAAACTTATTTTGAGGGCAATATAAGGCTCTGCTCTTGATGACAGATGTACAGGATAGGGGGATTCCATTCAGTTAAACTGTTAATCATCTCTTCGGGGGGACCTGGCTATGACTGCTTAGCTCCTCCACATCAAAAGTGACGGACAGACGGACGGACGGACAGACGGACAGACAGAATCTGTTTAGGTATCCCTCAGAGAGAGGGGGAGTCTGGTAGACCTCAGGTCAGTCTACTGATCACAGAGTGGAGCCGGACATCTCTAATTAGGCTACCTAATCAAACAGAGCGCTGTGGATGTGATCTGTCAAGGTTCAAGTGCTACAAAGTGAGAACGAGAGTGAGAATAAGGGGGAGCAAGATAATGCGAGGGAGAACAAGAGAGCGGGATCGAGAAAAGAGCAAGCGAGAGGCAGGGTGGGAGTGAGAAGGAGATCTGTTTATGAAGTGCTTCTCACACCCCTCAGTAATGAATAGGGCTTCTTATCTCTATTGGCTTTGTGTGTGTGTGTGTGTGTGTGTGTGTGTGTGTGTAGAGCGGTGTGGGCCCTTAGAGCACCCCAGCCACTGGCCCCAAATAATCTCAGCACAGCAGACCTCTTTCTTACCCCCGCTCTATACCGTGGCTCCTGTAGCGTAGGGGAAACTGACATTACCCGCTAAGAAAGGGTTCGCAAACACCAACAACGAGCACAGGGCCCTCTGCGTGATAATTCAATGACTCTCATCCGACCTCTCCCAACCCTTGCTCGTCCCCTTCCCTCCCGCCCTTCTACCCCTTAGGTAACTGGCCTGTATTTCTGTGACCGACATTCAAAACACACTGTCAGCGTAATACACTTAATGAAGACTCAATGATACGGGATGGCATTTGACATATACTATAACTGAATGCATAGAATTAGGTTTGGGCGGGATACTGGGGTATTTGGAAATAGCTATGGGATAGTTTTTCGATACCTTTTCAAAGATGTCTTTGAAGTTTTTCCCAATAAGCTTTGATATTTGTCGCTACTTTTTAAGTAAATGCCTGCAGTCAACTTGTGCAATACGTTGGGAGATCAAGCAGATCACATTTTCACTTCACCTGCCGCATTATTTTACAGGGTTTGTAAATAGAACTAAGAGAGATTGTTCTGGGACGACGGTGCAACTATAGTTTTCCTTCACAGAAAATACATGATTGAAACACATTCGGCAGAAAATTAGATGACACTATTTGGCCACACAAGTAAATTATCTTATGATGAAAAAGCAAGGTATTTTTTGGTAAAATATTGCATGGCCATCATATTTCTAATGTTTACCATAGAAATAATGTAGCCAGCTACATTTCCTAATGTTTTACATGAAGTTAATCTTGCATTTTACCAGAGAAAAGTAGGGTACGCTACACCGAGAAAAGTACAGAAGAAAAGTAGGGTAGGCTACACCGAGAAAAGTACAGGAGAAAAGTAGGGTAGGCTACACAGAGAAAAGTACAGGAGAAAAGTAGGGTAAGCTACACCGAGAAAAGTACCAGAGAAAAGTAGGGTAGGCTACACCGAGAAAAGTACCAGAGAAAAGTAGGGTAGGCTACACGAGAAAAGTACCAGAGAAAAGTAGGGTAGGCTACACAGAGAAAAATACAGGAGAAAAGTAGGGTAGGCTACACCGAGAAAAGTACAGGAGAAAAGTAGGGTAGGCTACACCAAGAAAAGTACCAGAGAAAAGTAGGGTAGGCTACACCGAGAAAAGTACAGGAGAAAAGTAGCTACACATCAGTCAGGGTGCTTGCTGTCTGCTGATAGAATGCCCGTTCCTGTCGTGAATTCTCACCATCCAAGTGGAGAAGTGCAACTGAACCACAAAATTAGTCGGAGGCCGAGCAGAAATTACAATAAGAAGCATTTTAGATCTGCGTTTACAAAAGGCAGCAAGATGTTTTTTTTCTGTGTGAAAAACACTGAATTCTGTTTAACTTGCTAGTTAACAAAAATATAACCGCAATATGTAAAGTGTTGGTTCGATGTTTCATGAGCTGAAATAAAATATCCCAGAAATTTTCCACATGCCCAAAAAGCGTATTTCTCTCAAATTTTGTACACCAATTTATTCACATCCCTGTTAGTGAGCATTTCTCCTTTGCCAAGATAATCCAGCCACCTAACAGGTGTGGCATATCAAGAAGCTGATTAAACAGCATGATCATTACACAGATGCAACTTGTGCTGGGGACAATAAAAGGCCATTCAAATGTGCACTTTTGTCACACAATAGAATGCCACAGATGTCTCAAGTTGAGGGAGTGTAGGACTGCAGGAATGTCCACCAGAGCTGTTGCCAAACAATTGAGTGTTAATTTCTCTACCATAAGCCACCTCCAACATCGTTTTAAAGAATTTGGCAGTATGTCCAACCGGCCTCAATACCGCAGACAAGGTGTATGATGTCGTGTTGGTGAGTGGTTTGCTGATTGATGTCAACGATGTGAACAGAGTGCCCCATGGTGGCAGTGGGGTTACGGCGTGGGCAGGCATAAGCTACGGACAATTGAACACGATAGTATTTTATCCATGGCAATTTAAATTCACAGATACCGTGGCAAGATCGCACGCAACTTATAGATACTATAGGACAGTAGAGTTACTGCTTCCTACAAAAGCACAAAACGTGTAGGCTACATTTCAAGCTGTCTTTGAAAAGCCAGTTAGGTAAAATGCTTACGTCTTAATAATTAAAAGGGACAGTGTTGTATTTTGAGACGGGCTTGAATATGCAAATAGCCTACATTGTCTAATTCTCTGTATGGTAATAATAATTAAAAGTATCTTGTAAAGTGGTTTCTTGCATTATACAACACACTAATATCAGGCACTTATTTTTACGTAAAAACTTTAACCTTTTCACATGTGAGTTACAAATATCTCTAATGGTCGCCCCAGCGCGAGTTGTTTTATGCACTTGATGTCAGAACGCGCTCACTGTTCCAAAATGTGATTGTTACACAACAGGACAGTTAACATGCGCTGCCTGCTAATTATCTATCGGCTGTGTTTCAACTCGTCAATTTCAAATTATTTTCGAGTTGTATTTTCTAACAACAATTTGAATTGAGGTGTGTTCCGCCTCCTCATTAATTCACATAGAAGTAGCCCATTTCAGTGTTGCGGACAATTTATGTTTGAGGCTTTACTGTGCCTTATTTTCTGTAAATCGTGTTGTCGTTTCTACTGTAGCATGAAGTATGTATGCTAAACTTCCTGAAGTGAATGATCGTAGATGACACACTTCAACATGCATAATGCAAACAGACCAAACATCTTGTATCCTCTTATCTTTGGTTGAAGCGAAAAAACAAACATGTCAGTGCGCACAAACTACCCATCGTCAGGTTACTTTTGATTTCTAGAAAGTGTTTTACTCAATAATTTAGATCAATAGTGAGCTCACCCGTGATGTGATGAATTATAAATAGTAATTGCTATTAGCTAATTCATATTGTGGTTTCTGTCAGCCAAGAGTTCTCTAAATATGACCGCTTGTGACCGCTTGTGTTATGTCAATATTTCCTCAGTTAGCGCTAGGACTAATGTAGCCTACATTTTCCAGTTTGGATGATTGTGTTATGCTGTCGCTACTTCTGTGAATGTCTGAACATTGCATTCCAAAAATGGTCACATTCAGGACATAACTTTGTAAGGACTGTGTTACTGCAAAATGTTTCTGTGGAAAAAAAAGTGTTGCCAACTCAAAAGCTGACTGTTGCGTCAATCTAAACTGGCGTTCTAATCACATCAGTTTGAGCGTATGCTGCAGGGACCACTGTAGTGGTGGTCACACCCGTTTGTTGGTACATGTGAAAAGGTTTCAAGTCTCATGCAATGTAGGCCTGCATTGAACACCACATATAGGCATAGGCTACTGTAGGCTATATCATAGAAATCTCAAACTATTTCCATGTGATCATTTTGGAAATATTTCCTCCATTGGTTTTGTTGGTAGGCCTACATTATGCACAAATAGCCACACTAGCCTATTGGGTACAGCCTCAGTGTTCACTAGAAACGCCTGCCAGAAGTTGCACGAAATTCTCAAATTTGCTCAGTGCCCCCCAAAATTAGAGGGAATATTGGCCACTGCTATCTTGATTTCCTCGCGTTTTTTTCTCCTCTCCGTTCTCGACTGCCTGCTCCTCCCAGTAATTCTCTGAGCAGAGCAGACAGACCCGTTGTCCTAGCGACTCCACACAGACACAGTGTGAACACATGCTGATTCAGAGTCAGTACGGTTCTTCCTTCAGGCAAGCATGCGTCAACATTTTGTTCATTTGCACAATGTCTCGCGTTCACATTCGCTTGTAAATGTCCAAACTCAACAAAAAGGACATTTGGTAGCTCCTACCTATATGTATAACTTTATGAGCTGGATTGCCTGTCTTTGCAATTAGTTTATTTTCGGTTGCTCAGCAGCCTCCATGGCGATTCACAATAACTTGTGCACATTTTCTTAGCATTCTGGAAATATATATTTTTTGTGTTTAATGACGCCTCCTTGGGTACTATGTAGGTACATACTGTAAATCCCAGAATGAGAGAAGGACGGTATTACAATATGAAAATCTGGATACCGCCCAACTCTACATAGAACATCAAAGGGGGTGTCGAGAGTGTATGTGTGTGTGAGTTGTATCTCTTTACCCTTGTATTGACTCACACATTTTCTTTGAAGAAAGCTTAAATAAAGAGTTGAGTTCCTGCAGCATCAGAGGGGAGATTTAGATTGCTGTTTATAGTCTGTCGCATAGCTGCTAGTGGCAAGATGGTGTTTTTGAAGTTGTTATAGTTCAACTAGCTCAAAATTTACTGAGTGTGTGTGTCAGTGTCAACGAGTGTGTCTGCATGAATGTGTGGGGCTCAGAAAATGGAGCCATCCACCGGATTATCAGAAGACAGCTCTTTGAAAAGGAGGGTCCTCATTTGCATAAGCGGCCGCAAAAAAAGACCTACAGAAAAGAAAAGAAAGAGGGAGAGAGAGAGCATTGGCGACACTTGCCAAGCCAATGGATGGGGGATAATGCTTTGGATAGGTTCAAGTATTCAGGGCAGGGAAGGGTTCCGGCCCCCCGGTTCCCTCAAAGCAAATGGAAATAATGTGAAATTAGTAAATAAATTGAATAATGATAGTACTGTCAGGCTGATGTGGGGGGGAGGGACGATAAAAAGGAGGAAGATAGGGAGGGAAAGACACCGAAGTCTGCGGCCTCTCTTGTGGGAGCACTGTTGGCTTAGCTGCTGGTGGTTGGCAGCTCTCACCAACAACACTGGCCCTTGCCAAAGCCAGTGTGTGTACGCCCCAGGCGCCCGCTTCTGCTGCCTCTGCACAGGGGGCCTTGTCTGGTTCACTTTCCATCTCTGTCTTTCTCCCTCTTTCCATCTCTCCCAGCCTTTCTCCCACCCTCTTTCACTCTCTGTCATCTCGCTCTCTCTCCGATTCACTGTCTCACATTATCCCTCTCTCTTCATCCCCCCTCTATCCATCTCTCTCTCTCCCTCCCCTCTGTGTGGTGTCCGGAGGGGATGTCCCCAGCCTTCTGATAAAGAACTCACACCACCCACACCCAAAGCAGAGTCACCTTGGAGCTGTCATAGCGGCCATCGCGCCAGACAGGCTCCAGGGCTAACTGCTCAGATGACAATAAGCACAGTTTACACTGGTCTGGGATCTGATGACCAGACAGAAAAGTATCAGACTGGTGGTATTGTGAGCGTTGACCTTGCAATAGAACATGTGAACATTACAAAGGCAACATGTAGGGTATAACATGCTTTTCATATTTGAAACATCTCTACATGTGACCGACATACATTTGACATGCTAAACCAAAAGTTTTCTGAGGGTATTTAACATACAAATGAAAATATCACTGCATAGATGATGCTCTTCTCGACTCTGCAGTTAATTACCAACCGTTAATCAGTCATTAGGGCTACATGACTAAATGAAGGAGAGCCGGCTTCGGGAGAAATGTGTTTTACATGGCGTGCTTAATAAGCACAAAGCAGTGCTCAAATGAGTTTCTATTTTCCAATAATGACCTGATCTCCTGAGAGGTTCTCTGTGAGTGTGTACCTCAATGCTACTGTGTTGATTACCTTCTATACTCATATAGGCAGGAATTATCTATACTGATGGGTGATATGGCCTGAGATAACATTCAATGTAGTTCCAAAGTCACACAATTGAGCTTTACATACCTGGGTACATTGTGTGTGTGACCTGTGTTGAAGTAGGTGGCAAATTAATGGTTGTGGTATGATTCACAAGTGGTAGGCTACTCAATGTTATCTTTATCCCTACAGAACAAACCGTGTGTGTGTGTGTGTGTGTGTGTGTGTGCGCGTGCAGTGCAAGGCCCAAATCTGGAGTTAACCTGTCCATTCCAGCCTGCAACTGCGGCTTCCCTTCAGCGCATATATGGTCCGACTAGTAAACTATCTTCTGTTTGTTTGTCCACTCTCTGTTTACCTACAAACCCAAAAGTTTCCTCTTTGGCTTGCCCGCCCACCCACATGGCATCCGGGCTTGTCCCTGGGATGTCCCCAGAGTGCCACGGA
This sequence comes from Oncorhynchus clarkii lewisi, assembly GCF_045791955.1. Classification (NCBI taxonomy): domain Eukaryota; kingdom Metazoa; phylum Chordata; class Actinopteri; order Salmoniformes; family Salmonidae; genus Oncorhynchus; species Oncorhynchus clarkii. The sequence continues at coordinate 18,974,834 of NC_092162.1, forward strand.
CCACCAGCGCAGACACACACACCACCTGTCTGACCATGCCGCCGCCTCACTCACACACACACACACACACTACCATATCCATATTTACTCACAGGCAGGACATTCCATCTGTACAGTTTAAAACACTACAGAGGTCGCCAACATTAACACACACACACACACACACACACACACACACACACACACACACACACACACACACACACACACACACACACACACACACACACAACAGGGCTCCTAATGTTTCCGGCCTCTGAAAATATAATTTAATATTCCCCCACCCCTCTGAAAGGCTTAATACATTCCAATTTGCCGCTCGTAAAGTCAAAATCTACAGCAACACTGCCCCGGCCGGGGTTGGATTTCCCCACCAAGCAATGACTGGAGTACAGAGTGAGTTCCATGGGGGAAAACGATACAGCCAACTATACCATAAGGGTATAATATAATAACATCAGTAACCAGGAATGATGTACCCAGTTTCCCAGTAATACTAGAGCCACTATGGTTTGCCTACATGCTACATCTGATGTAACAAGGTTCAGCTAATTAGCTAATAAACCTACCATCTAGCGTGCCTAGCTTCCTGCTAATAACAACATCAATAGAATAGACAGAAATGACCGTTGACCCAGTTGCCTAGCCTAGCTTCATGATAATACCAACATCGAAACATTAGCCAGGAGTGACAGGTAGCCTAGCCTCTAGCCTAGTTTCCCATTCCCCAGCAGCATAAATGCTAAATGAGCTCCCTACTGAAAGAAAGGATGGATTAGTGACTAGTTCCAGGGTTGGTTGCCTTCGCCAACAATTTTCCGATAATGGAGGTAAAGACACCTCTGGAGGTTAGGTAAGGTTACGCTGAGCTGTGTGTTAGCCGAGAATGGATGGATTAACCCTTCTGCTCTGTTTGGCCCCAATAATTGGCCTGCAGGGACTGAACTCGAGAATAGCTTTGACTGAACCAGGTGACTGCTCTCTGGCCACTCAGGAGAAAGCACCTGGAACACTGACTGACTGGACGGGCTGGGCTCTCTAGGGTGCAGACCTGGGTTCAACTAGTATTTGCAATCATTGAAATGATATGAGAGTTTGCTCTAGCCTGCCTGAAGTGCCAGATGGGTTGGGTTTGCAGTTTTGGGACTACTCTATTGGTCCATTAAGCCAGGAAAGCTCAATCAAGCACAGATAAAGTATTTGAAATTATTTCAAACCGTATTTGAACCCAGGTCTGCTAGGGTGCGAGTCAGAATGTGTGAGTATGATCCATCTGAAAATAGTGAAATGACAGTTGAATGAGCACATAATATTTAACTCAACTGAGTTGGTCATGTGTTTTGTGAGCAACCATGTTGGAATCAAGGCCGGCAAAGTAAAGAGAAATTAGGGTGACAGTTGAAATGGATGATAATTTGGCTACTTCATCCTCTAATGAAGTAACTCATTTCTTTTATAAATGATTTGGTTTGTCCTAAATCGTCCTGCCAATCCCAAAACACCCTGTGGCTTGGGAGTCTACGATACACCATGTTGCTAAGGGGAAAAAGTTGAATAAGTGGAAAATATGTTCTACATACAAATAAATAACTTGGCCGCCATGCACTGCGTCGACATCAGTGCTATTGCTATTGCTAGCACTAACAGAATGTCCACTAGATTTCTGCCCACAGATCTGCAATAGAATTGTGAAGCCCAAGAGAGACAAATCGCTTCCCTAAAACGTCCAGTTTGTGTGTTGCAGCCTACATTTAGTACACTGCAGCTTTGAAATCCATAAACCCCCAAAAAGGATTGGATTTCCTCCAACAATCTGACATTCTGTAAATCTCCGTATTCTAAAGCTCCAAACAAACTTTCTCTTTCTTTCCCTCTTTTTTTAGGTTGTAATGTGAATTGAGTGGCCGGGGATTAACTGTGTTTCGTGAGAGTGGTTGTGTGTGAGAGTGTGTGTGTATGCATGTGTGTGTGTCAGGGAAAGAAAGTGATGGTAAGAAAGAGAGAGAGAGAGAGTGGTGGTGATAATGGGTAAATGGAAAGAGAAGAGGGGAAAGGAAAAGGGGGATACCTAGTCAGTTGTACAACTGAATGCATTCAACTGAAATCTGTCTTCCGCATTTAACCCAGCCCCTTTGCATCAGAGACGCGGGGGGCTGCCATAATCGACATCCACGTCTTCGGCCCTAGTGAACAGTGGGTTAACTGGCTTGCGCAGAACGACAGATTTTTACCTTGTTGAGGCTCTCTGTGCATGTGCTGCATACCCTGGTATGGCACAAGGACGGTATATAGCCCAAACTGTCACAGTTCTGGTCTGCTTAAGGGGTGGTTCTCAATGACATAGCAGCTGGGTCTGGTCTGCTTAGTCCATTGACTGGATATGAACCAGAAAAAGGAAGCCTATGAAATGTCTCGCTTTCTCTATCGTCTCTGGTGGTGTGAGTGGTTTGGCTGGAATCATGGGAGTTTGGGCCTTGAACAACAGAAAAATATTAGCGTAAACTGACTATAAATGTAATTCTATAGGTTTTTGAGTCTGTATTTAAAATATTTACAGCTGTTATTAGGAGAAAAGAAGAGCAATATATGATCAGAAAACTACAGACACGTTATATAAGTCGCTAGAAATGACATCGTGGCAGGGATCCTACTCATCTATGTCATAGAGCAGCACTCTCCCATTTTGTCCAGGACAAAACAGTCAAAATGAGACTGAAAATGTGTAGGACTTCACTAAACAGTCCATAATAACATCCCAAATGTTCATTTTGGTGGAACTGCCCTTTAAAAGCAATGGACAGCATGCGTGGGTGTGATAGTTCTACTAATAAAAATACAATTAAAATAATACTCATTATCTAGGCAGAGTGAAAACCCTGGGGAAAGTCACAGAGACATCAATGAACGCGAAACCAAAAGGGTAAATCCATTTCAATTCGATACATTTTTGACATCATCCCTTTTGATTTAAATAAAACTTTTTATACATGTTTGCCTGTGGAAAAAGTGGTCAGAAATTGACTTTTTGGCCCGGAATGCAAAAATGTTCAGGAGACAAAAGGTGCGAAAGTTGACCCTTGTTGCATACCCCACCATACCATGAGAGACATCCGTCTTCATCACTGGAAAAGATAAACGGTTGAGTTTGATATCATTTAAAAGCGTACAAACAGGGTTGTAAAACAACTTCATTAAGAAAAATGTAAAAAATGTTTTTTTATAACACTTTTACATCATCTAAAAATGCATAAGCTCTTTTTTTTCATAATCACATATGTTGTAGTTTACACCCTACTTTACGTCATCTCAGGTTTTTGTGTTGTCTCAACCGAATGCGGGCACAACATGCTCTTGAATACAGAATGGGTGTCATTTTAAATCATGGATCTATTCCTTCAGACCACATCAATTTAGCTGGAACACCATAGATTTGTTTTATTTATTGAAATTTCAACTTTACTACCACACAGATGGCCGCCGAGCCACCCACCGTCAACTTAAATGGTCATGTCTATTCTATTATCTACATTTCTATGAGTTCAATTGGTTTCCTATGGAGGATTCACAACATAATTTAATACAGAAGATATTCCCATTCAAGTAAACTTTTTCTGATGTGTGGACCTCCAACCATATCTGTGGTACCATTTGAAAGTGGAAATGTAACTTGTATTAAAACAGGGTCTAAACTAAAAACATATGCGAATATAAAACATTTAAAAAAATGAATTTCTGTGTTTTTAGATAATTTATGTTTAAGGTTAGAAAATGACAATTGTTATTTTTTTCAATAAATAAAACAACCCTGTTTGTAAGCTTTTAAATGATATAAATATTTTATCTCTTCCAGTGATGAAGACATGGATGTCTCATGGTAGGGTGGGGTATCCAAAATAGATCAACTTTTAGCACCATTGTCTCTTGAATGTTTTGGCATTCATGTCCAAAATGTTACTTTCAGCAAATATGTATGGACGGTTTCGTTCAAATCAAAAGGCAGGCTGTCAAAAAGTGATTGATTTCAAATAGATTTACCCTAAAGAAAACTTCACAAATGTTTACTGTTGTTAGGCCAAAACATGCAAGACACACACAATGTCATTTCAGAATACCAATTGTTTTACCAACAAAATACAAGACACTATATATTCCAGCCCATTCCTTGTGTGTGTGTGTTTCTCTCTAGCTACAGCCAGCTACACAGGAACATGTCTAGCTACAGCCAGCTACACAGGAACATGTCTAGCTACAGCCAGGTACACAGGAACATGTCTAGCTACAGCCAGGTACACAGGTACATGTCTAGATACAGCCAGGTACACAGGAACATGTCTAGCTACAGCCAGCTACACAGGAACATGTCTAGCTACAGCCAGGTACACAGGAACATGTCTAGCTACAGCCAGGTACACAGGTACATGTCTAGATACAGCCAGCTACACAGGAACATGTCTAGCTACAGCCAGCTACACAGGAACATGTCTAGCTATAGCCAGCTACACAGGAACATGTCTAGCTACAGCCAGGTACACAGGAACATGTCTAGCTATAGCCAGCTACACAGGAACATGTCTAGCTACAGCCAGGTACACAGGAACATGTCTAGGTACAGCCAGGTACACAGGAACATGTCTAGATACAGCCAGGTACACAGGAACATGTCTAGCTACAGCCAGGTACACAGGAACATGTCTAGATACAGCCAGGTACACAGGAACATGTCTAGCTACAGCCAGGTACACAGGAACATGTCTAGCTACAGCCAGGTACACAGGAACATGTCTAGCTATAGCCAGGTACACAGGACCATGTCTAGATACAGCCAGGTACACAGGAACATGTCTATAGATACAGCCAGCTACACATGAACATGTCTAGCTACAGCCAGGTACACAGGAACATGTCTAGATACAGCCAGGTACACAGGAACATGTGTAGATACAGCCAGGTACACAGGAACATGTCTAGCTACAACCAGGTACACAGGAACATGTCTAGCTACAGCCAGGTACACAGGAACATGTCTAGCTACAGCCAGCTACACAGGAACATGTCTAGCTACAGGAGGCCTCTGTATAATTCATGGACACAGTTTTATGAAATCATATTTTGACCATAATTACTCCGCTATGAGTCAGGGGTGTTAACACAGATGGAGAAACCTTGACACCGGGTACGCACAACCACCTCACTCCCTCTCACCAACAGAGGAAGGATATGTGGCATTTGGTAAAAAGGATTACTCAAGTAAGCATTACAAACATAAATCACGCAAGGAGGAAAATCAAACTATTACGTCAATGAGTGTACGTGTGTGAGTGTGTGTACACTGCTTCGCTGTCTCGTAGCATTAGTGTGTTTATTTGGATCCCCATTAGCTTTAGCAGAAGCTACTCTTCCTAGTGACTGAGTGACTGAGTGAGTAGGAAGAGGTGGTCAGTGTCCCTGGCTAGCTCCCCAGTGTTTACTGACAGGAAATGTTTGTCCTGCAAAAGGGAAGGAACCCTGCCGCCCCTATCGCCAAACACTGGGAGCGAGTCCCGACAAGACACACACACCACAGACAGCAATGCAGTGCCCCCCCACACCCACACACTATGCAATGTACCACTACCATCAGAATGTTCCTTATTCAAATTGATACAGACACAACTCAAATGAGAAATAATGGGGGAAGTGGATACAACTGACTGCGTTTCACAGTTCCTCCTGTTGCTATTCCCAATGAACACCATGCTAATCCCAATGAACACCATGCTTTCCCCAATGAACACCATGCTAATCCCAATGAACACCATGCTAATCCCAATGAACACCATGCTAATCCCAATGAACACCATGCTAATCCCAATGAACACCATGCTAATCCCAATGAACACCATGCTAATCCCAATGAACACCATGCTTTTCCCAATGAACACCATGCTTTTCCCAATGAACACCATGCTTTTCCCAATGAACACCATGCTAATCCCAATGAACACCATGCTAATCCCAATGAACACCATGCTAATCCCAATGAACACCATGCTTTTCCCAATGAACACCATGCTTTTCCCAATGAACACCATGCTAATCCCAATGAACACCATGCTAATCCCAATGAACACCATGCTAATCCCAATGAACACCATGCTAATCCCTATGAACACCATGCTAATCCCAATGAACACCATGCTAATCCCTATGAACACCATGCTAATCCCAATGAACACCATGCTAATCCCTATGAACACCATGCTAATCCCTATGAACACCATGCTAATCCCAATGAACACCATTCTAATCCCTATGAACACCATGCTAATCCCAATGAACACCATGCTAATCCCTATGAACACCATGCTAATCCCTATGAACACCATGCTAATCCCTATGAAGACCATGCTAATCCCAATGAACACCATGCTAATCCCTATGAACACCATGCTAATCCCTATGAACACCATGCTAATCCATATGAACACCATGCTAATACACCCAGATGGAAAGTCAATACACTGACCCCAAACCACCTGGCTGGCCGGAGATTGGAGACTACGTCTCCTATAGCAACCTGTAGTCATTTTACATAGGCTAGATAAGATCCGCTTTAGAGGTGTGTCCATTTTGAGATGTCAGGTTGATTACCCTGCCCCCCTGTCCTGTTTGATCTAGGCAGTATTCAGTGTGTGTGTGTGTGTTATGCTCGGTTTACCATCACAGACAGTATATCACATGTGCATGATCTAACCAGGACAAGATGAAAGCTCTCTCCAACATCCAACCTTCAATAATCAATAAATAGCTAAGCTAAATTGTTGAGGCAAATATGCCAACAACTGCAGGAGGCCGGTAACACCGCAATTATAGCATTCCATTCCCGCCATCAGCACAGCAACACAGAGACATTTTATCTGCTAATATAGACCCACTTTTCTAAAGAGCAGAACAGCTCAGAGCCACACAATGGAAATCTCTGTTCCTTTATACAAGACCTTTCAAACGCAGTCTCTACAATAACTATAGTGGTAGGCTGTTTGGAACTAAATGTTCAGACTCAAAATACTGCAACAGGCCAATACTCTTGATACCTTGAGTGTCAGCCTGTTTCATGGCAGCACCAAAGGAGTTGGCTATTCCAGAAATAGGCTAATATTCTGAGGTAAACCAGTCAACAATGCAGCCAAAACACATGTGCTTTAGTGAGCACTAACAATACACCACACAGTCCAATGAAACAGCAGAGAGAAGGTTTAAAGGACGTACAGTAGGGGTACTTACTGGCTGGCGATGGCGTGCTGTAGCCACTGAGGGACAAGCCGGGCAGGGCCGGGGGCGAGAGCCCCCCCAGCATGTGGGGGAAGAAGTATGAGTAGTGGGGCATGGGGAAGCCGTTGAGGTGAGGGCCTGGGATCGGGTTGCTCTTCCCAGCCATTTTGGCTCAATCCACCTCGACACCAAAAAAACGATATTGTGGCAATACAGAACGGAGTCAGTGTGGGTTACGGAGTGGTTCTAGTGCCCATACGGGCGATGGACGTGTGGGGTATTCCCGTGGCGTGGTGACTTTGGAGAAATGCCCTCAATTAGGAAACTACAATTGTGGAAATCCCAAAATGGCCGCCTGTTACCGACTGATGGAGAGGAGAGGAACAGGATAGTGGTTATGAAGGCGGTTATGAAGATTCACAAGGATTTTATAATGAGTCTTCCACTGTGGAGTCGGTTCCAGAGATGGGGAATGTGTAGAGACATGGTGCCTATGCAAGAGTCAGCTCTGGTATATACCCCCAACCGTTCAGAGTGTCTCTTTTAGTGGCCCTCAATCTTCACCTAGAGAGAAAGAGAGTGAGATCATTTAGAATTTAAAAACCACTTTGGGACAATGTCATACATAACAAAAATAAGTTTAAAAAACATTACATTTCATCCCTCACAAGTGAGACACAGAGAGAAGCACAGAGACACAGAGAGAGACAGACAGACAGACGAGACACACAGACAGACAGAGAGAAAGAAAGACGGAAAGAGAGGGAGAGAGAGAGAGTTCATTATTTTAAGATGCCAACATATTTCCCCTCTTTATTTAAAAGCATGGAAGTGAAGCTAATTACTGGAAATGTCTCATCTGAAATGGTACAAAAACAACCATTTCAGCTTAATTATCTTATGGAGCATTAAAAGCCATGAACAGAATGTGTGGGTATGTGATAGCTCTACCAATACACACACTCATTATCAAGGCTGGAGTGAAAACCCTGGGGAAATGTCCGAGAAATAAATGAACATGAATCAAAAGAAAACGTCGCTAATTATGACTGTTGTTAGTCCCCGAGGTCTTTCCTAAAGCCCAGTTATATTAAACACATGGGAGGTTTTTGTGTCAGTGTGTACTCACAGTCCAAGGTGTGTTAGTCCTTGGCCCGCTATCAAGGACTGTGGGCTCTCCTTCTCCGTAGCCGACGTGAGTAAGACATTTAAGACTGTTCGCAAGGCTGCCGGCCCAGACGGCATCCCTAGCAATGTCCTCAGAGCATGCACAGACCAGCTGGCTGTTTACGGACATATTCAATCTCTCCCTATCCCAGTCCGCTGTCCCCACATGCTTCAAGATGGCTACCATTGTTCCTGTACCCAAGAAATCAAAGGTAAATGAACTAAATGACTACCGCCCCGTAGCACTCACTTCTGTCATCATGAAGTGCTTTGAGACCCACTTCAGACCCACTTCAATTTGCTTACCTCCCCAATAGATCCACAGATGATGAAATTTCCATCGCACTGCACACTGCCCTATCCCATCTGCACAAGAGGAATACCTATGTAAGAATACTGTTTATTGACTATAGTGCAGCATTCAACACCATAGTACCCTCCAAGCTCATAATTAAGCTTGAGGCCCTGGTTCTGAACACCGCCCTGTGCAACTGGGTCCTGGACTTCCTGACGGGCTGCTCCCAGGAGGTGAAGGTAGGAAACAACACCTCCACTTCGCTGATCCTCAACACTGGGGCCCCTCCTGTACTCCCTGGTCACCCATGACTGCGTGGCCACGCACGCCTCCAACTCAATCATCAAGTTTGCAGACGACACAACAGTAGTAGGCTTGATTACCAACAATGACGAGACAGCCTACAGGGAGGAGGTGAGGGCCCTGGGAGGGTGGTGCCAGGAAAACAACCTCTCACTCAACATCAACAAAACAATGGAGATGATTGTGGACTTCAGGAAACAACAGAGGGAGCACCCCGCTATCCACATCGACGGGACCGCAGTGGAGAAGGTGGAAAGCGTCAAGTTCCTCGGCGTACACATAACTGACAAACTGAAATGGTCCACCCACACAGACAGTGTGGTGAAGGCACAACGGCGCCTCTTCAACCTCAGGAAGCTGAAGAAATTTGTCTTCGTACCTAAAACACTCACAAACTTTTACATCACCACCTGGTACGACAACTGCACCGCCCGCAACCGCAGGGCTCACCAGAGGGTGGTGCGGTCTGCCCAACGCATCACCGGGGGCAAGCTACCTGCCCTCCAGAACACCCGATGTCACAGGAAGGCCAAAAGGATAATCAAGGACAACAACTGTTCACCCCACTTTCATCCAGAAGGCGAGGTCAGTACAGGTGCATCAAAGCTGGAACCGAGAGACTGAAAAACAGCTTCTAACAGCCATCAGACTGTTAAATAGCCATCACTAGCACATTAGAGGCTGCTGCCTATATACATAGACTTGAAATCACTGGCCACTTTAATAAATGGAACACTAGTCACTTTAATAATGTTTACATATCTTGCATTACTGATCTCATATGTATATACTGTATTCTATGCTATTCTACTGTATCTTTAGTCTATGCCGCTCTGACATTGCTCGTCCATATTTTTATATATTCTTAATTCCATTCCTTAACTTAGATTTGTGTGTATTGTTGTGGAATTGTTAGATATTACTGCACTGTTGGAGCTATAAACACAAGCATTTCGCTACATCCGCAATAACATCTGCTAAACACGTGTATGTGACCAATAAAATTAGATTGGAAGACACACTGATACACGTGAAAACACACACACATCAAAGCCATACAGCAGGTTTGAACAACACACATGTACACACACACACACACACACACACACACACACTATATTAAACTGAGTCTCTATACACCATGAAATGTCAGAATATGTCATGCAAGAATACCCATTGTTTTACCAACATTAGACAAACACAATATACTGTAAGACTACCTATTCTAGTCCATTACTCAGACAACTCTCGTCTCTAGCTACAGCCAGGTAACTGGAACATGTCTAGCTACAGCCAGGTAACTGGAACATGTCTAGCTACTGCCAGGTAACTGGAACATGTCTAGCTACAGCCAGGTAACTGGAACATGTCTAGCTACAGCCAGGTAACTGGAACATGTCTAGCTACTGCCAGGTAACTGGAACATGTCTAGCTACAGCCAGGTAACTGGAACATGTCTAGCTACAGCCAGGTAACTGGAACATGTCTAGCTACTGCCAGGTAACTGGAACATGTCTAGCTACAGCCAGGTAACTGGAACATGTCTAGCTACAGCCAGGTAACTGGAACATGTCTAGCTACAGCCAGGTAACTGGAACATGTCTAGCTACAGCCAGGTAACTGGAACATGTCTAGCTACAGGAGGCCTCTGTATAAATCTAGGAAACAGTTTGATGACATTTCTATGACATATTTTGACCCTAATGACCCTGTCATGAGTCCGGTGTGTTACACACGAAGCAACGGTCTGAGGAACCTTAACGGGTTCACACAACCACCTTACTCCCTCTCAGCATTATACACATGAATCATGCAAGGGGGAAGAATCTGTTGAAATAAAATGTCTCATTGACATGCGTGATTCATGTGTATAATGCTTCCTTGAGCAATCCTTTCCACCAAACCCCACACCTCCATCCTCCTTGGTGAGATGTGTGTCAGAAAAGTCTATTTAGCCTTCTCCCTCTTGAATGAACGATATGAGTCTTCTAGCGATCTATTGATAAGATAGGCAGGCGCCTGTCAGTCACAAAGCAAGCGATGACAGGGAAGCACTGCTGGTTTGTCAGTCTGTCCCGCCTCTCGCTACCTGTGTTATTTGTGTGTGCTGTGGTTGGCTGCGGAGGAGGTAGCGCATGATGCTTCTATATAGTCTCCTGTGAGTGAATGTACATGTCCCATGTAATGAAGGTGGTAACGATGAGTTGAAATCCATTTAATACATTGTTTGTGCCACATTCAATGCTTTCGCTTGTTTCATCTGCCTATATAGCCAGCCACGGAGTCGGAGTGCATAGGCTATTCAATGTTATTTGGTTGACGACGGTTCATTTGGCGCTCTAATTTCCATTCTGGTAGGCTACTACTGTTTTTTGGCAATTATCTGCAGATAAATTATGAAAACATTCGATGAAGATGTTAAAACCTCACTGCAGGAACAATAGGTAGGAGATAGAGAAAGACTCATTCTGGTCCAAGAAAGAAAAAAAGACAGATTGAAGGTTATAAAAGCTAATGTCATGATACTGGTATTACTAAAGATATTGAAATAGGGATACCGATTTTATTGAAGTGTAGACAATTAAGTCGTCAACTGCTGCTTTCCGTGTTGCAAAGCCCATGTTTAACACCTGCTTCATTCTTCAATCACACCTGTAGGTCTATTCAGCGAAGCCTGACTTTTTGTATAAAAGTGGGGTTGCGTGTGGATTTACACTATATAAACAAAAGTACGTGGACACCCCTTCAAATTAGTGGATTCGGCTATTTCGGCCACACCCGTTGCTGACAGGTGTATAAAATCGAGCACACAAACATGCAATCTCCATAGACAAACACTGTCAGTAGAATGTCCTTACTTGAAAAGCTCAATGACTTTCAACGTGGCACAATCATAGGATGCCATCTTTCCAACAAATGAGTTATTCTATTATCTTCCCTGCTAGAGCTGTCCCAGTCAACTGTAAGGGCTGTTATTGTGAAATGTAAACGTCTAGGAGCAATAACGGCTCAGCCGCAAAGTGGTAGGCCACACAAGCTCACAGAACGGGACCGCCGAGTGCTAAAGCGCGTAGCACATAAAAATTGTCTGTCCTCGGTTGCAACACCCACTACCGAGTTCCAAACTGCCTCTGGAAGCAACGTTAGCACAATAACTGTTCGTGGGAGCTTCATGAAATGGGTTTCTATGGTGTAAAGCTCGACTCCATTGGACTCTGGAGCAGTGAAAACGTGTTCCCTGGAGTGATGAATCACACTTCACCATCTAGCAGTAAAACGGACTAATCTGGGTTTGGTGGATGCTAGGAAAACACTACCTGCCAGAATGCATAGTGCCAACTGTAAAGTTTGGTGGAGGAGGAAAAATGATCTGAGTCTGTTTTTCATAGTTCGGGCTAAGCCCCTTAGTTCCAGTGAAGGGAAATCTTAATGCTACAGCATACAATGATATTCTAGAATATTATGTGCTTCCAACTTTGTGGCAACAGTTTGGGGAAGGCCATTTCCAGTTTCAGCATGACAATGCCACCGTGCAAAAAGCGAGGTCCATACAGCAATGGTTTGTTGAGATTGGTGTGGAAGAACTTGACTGCCCTGCACAGAGCCTTGACCTCAACCTCATTGAACACCTTTGGGATGAATTGGAATGCCGACTGTGAGCCAGGCCTAATCGCCCAACATCAGTGCCCCGCAGCAAGTCCTTGCAGCAATGTTCCAACATCTAGTGGGGAGCCTCCCAGAAGAGCTGTTATAGCAGTAATGGGGGGACCAACTGTATGTAAATGCCCATGATTTTGGAATGAGATGTTCGACGAGCAGGTATCCACATACTTTTTGTCATGTATGATCACTCGGCTACACATGCCTCTCCCTAATGTCAATATGCCTTGTCTATTGCTGTTTTGGTTAGTGATTATTGTCTTATTTCACTGTAAAGCCTCCAGCCCTGCTCAATACGCCTCAGCTGACCTCACCTGCGCTGACCTCACCTGGCTTAAATGGTGCCTCCAGAGACAAAACCACTCTCATCATCACTCAATGCCTAGGTTTACCTCCACTGTACTCACATCATACCATACCCTTGTCTGTACATTATGCCTTGAATCTATTCTTCCGCACCCAGAAATCTGCTCCTTTTACTCTGTTCCGAACGCACTAGACGACCAGTTCTTATAGCCTTTAGCCGTACCCTCATCCTACTCCTCCTCTGTTCCTCTGGTGATGTAGAGGTTAACCCAAGCCCTGCAGCCCCTAGCTCCACTCCCATTCCCCAGGTGCTCTCATTTGTTGACTTCTGTAACAGTAAAAGCCTTGGTTTCATGGATGTTAAAACTTCTTATGGATAGGGGGCAGCATTTTTTGGATGAAAAGCATGCCCAGAGTAAACTGCCTCCTACACAGTCCCAGATGCTATTATATGCATATTATTAGTATTGGATAGAAAACACTCTGAAGTTTCTAAAACTGTTTGAATGATGTCTGTGAGTTTAACAGAACTCATATGGCAGGCAAAAACCTGAGAAAAAAATCCAACCAGGAAGTGGGAAATGTGAGGTTTGTAGGTTTTCAACTCAGCCCCTATTGAATATACAGTGGGATATGGGTCATCTTGCACTTCCTAAGGCTTCCACTAGATGTCAACGGTCTTTAGAACATTGTTTCAGGCTTCTACTTTGAAGGGGGGCTGAATGAGAGGGGAATGAGTCAGAGGTCTGCCAGCAGCCTCGGTCTCGTGACGTGCGGTCATGAGAAAGTTACCTCTCGTTCCATTGCTTTTCTACAGACAAATGAATTCTCCGGTTGGGACATTATTGAACATTTATGATAAAAATATCCTAAAGATGGATTCTATACATCGTTTGATTTGTTTCTACGACCAGTAATATAACTTTTTGGGAATTTTCGTCCGACATTTCCGCTGGACTTGCCCGCGCCTCGTGAATTTGTTTTCTAAACGCCCTAATAAAAGGAGGAATTTGGACATAAATGATGGACTTTATGGAACAAATCAAACATTTATTGTGGAACTGGGATTCCTGGGAGTGCATTCTGACGAAGATCATCAAAGGTAAGTTAATATTTATAATGCTATTTCTGACTTATGTTGACTCCAACATGGCGGATATATTCTTGGGTTGTGTATGTCGTCTGAGCGCCGTACTCAGATTATTGCATGGTTTGCTTTTTCCATCAAGTTTTTTTTTTAAATCTGACACAGTGGTTGCAATAAGGAGAAGTATATCTTTAAATCTGTGAACAACACTTGTAACACTGTAATTTGATGCGGCTCTGTGCAAATTCACATTATGTTTTTGGATATAAATATGAACTTGATCGAACAAAACATACATGTATTGTGTAACAAGTTGCCCCGGGAGTGTCATCTGATGAAGAATATCAAAGGTTAGTGATGAATTTTATCAATATTTCTGCTTTTTGTGACTCCTCTCTTTGCTTGGAAAATCGCTGTATGCTTTCTGTGACTAGTTGCTGACCTAACATAATATGTTCTGCTTTCGCCGAAAAGCTTTTTTAAAATTGGACACAATTGGTTGGATTAACAATAATTTTATCTTTAAAAATGGTGCCTATTGCTTGTATGTTTGAGAAAATTGAATTATGAGATTTCTGTGGATTGAATTTGGCGCCCTGCAATTTCATTGTCTGTTGGCGAGGGGTTCCGCTAGCAGTCCTAGACAGGTTAACATTAGAAGCCACCTCCCTAAGTTTGTTTTATTCACTGCTTTAGCACACTCCGCCAACCCGGATGTCCTAGTCGTGTCTGAATCCTGGCTTAGGAAGGCCACCAAAAATCCAGAAATTTACATCCCTAACTATAACATTTTCCGACAAGATAGACCTGCCAAAGGGGCGGAGTTGCAATCTACAGCAGAGATATCCTGCAGAGTTTGGTCATACTATCCAGGTCTGTGCCCAAACAATTCGAGCTTCTACTTTAAAAAATCCACCTTTACAGAAACAAGTCTCTCACCGTTGCCACTTGTTATAGACCCCTTCAGCCCCCAGCTGTGCCCAGGACACCATATGTGAATTGATTGCCCCCCATCTATCTTCAGAGTTCGTACTGTTAGGTGACCTAAACTGGGACATGCTTAACACCTCGGCCGTCCTACAATCTAAACTAGATGCCCTCAATCTAACACAAATTATCAAGGAACCTACCAGGTACAACCCTAAATCCATAACCATGGGCAACCTCTTAGATATCATCCTGACCAACTTGCACTCTAAATACACCTCTGCTGTCTTCAACCCGGATCTCAGCGATCATTGCCTCATTGCTTACGTGCGCAATGGGTCTGTGGTCAAACGACCACCCCTCATCACTGTCAAACGCTCTCTAAAACACTTCAGCAAGCAGGCCTTTCTAATCGACCTGGCCCGGGTATCCTGGAAGGTTATTGAACTCATCCCGTCAGTAGAGGATGCCTGGTTGCTCTTTAAAAGTGCTTTCCTTACCATCTTAAATAAGCATGCCCCATTCAAAAAATGTAGAACTTAGAACAGACATAGCCCTTGGTTCACCCCAGACTTGACTGCCCTTGACCAGCACAAAAACATCCTGTGGCGTTCTGCATTAGCATCGAATAGCCCCCGCGATATGCAAATTTTCATGGAAGTCAGGAACCAATATACTCAGTCAGTTAGGAAAGATAAGGCTTGCATTTTCAAACAAACAGAAATTTGCATCCTGTAGCACTAATTCCAAAAAGTTTTGGGACACTGAAGTCCATGGAGAATAAGAGCACCTCCTCCCAGCTGCCCACTGCACTGAGGATAGGTAACACTGTCACCACCAATAAATCTACGATAACTTCAATAAGCATTTTTCTACGGCTGGCCATGCTTTCCACCTGGCTACCCCTACCCCGGCCAACATCTCAGCACCCCCTGCAGCAACTTGCCCAAGCCCCCCCCCTCCCGCTTCTCCTTCACCCAAATCCATACAGCTGATGTTCTGAAAGTGCTACAAAATCTGGATCCCTACATATCAGCTGGGCTAGACAATCTGGACACTCTCTTTCTAAAATGATCCACCGAAATTGTTGCAAACCCTATTACGAGCCTATGCAACCTCTCTTTCGTATAGTCTGAGATCCCTGAAGATTGGAAAGCTGCCGCGGTCTTCCCTCTCTTCAAAGGGGAGACACTCTAGACCCAAACTGTTACAGACCTATATCCATCCATCAAACGAATCCCACCGTACCTTCTCCTTTATGCAATCTTGTTTCCGAGCTGGTCATGGGTGCACCTCAGCCACGCTCAAGGTCCTAAAATATATCATAACCGCCATCGATAAAAGACAGTACTGTGCAGCCGTCTTCATCGACCTGGCCAAGGCTTTCGACTCTGTCAATCACAGCATTCTTATTGGCAGACACAATAGTCTTGGTTTCTCAAATGATTGCCTCACCTGGTTCACCAACTACTTCTCAGTTCAGTGTGTCAAATCGGAGGGTCTGTTGTCCGGACCTCTGGCAGTCTCTATGGGATGCCACAGGGTTCAATTCTCGGGCCGACTCTTCTCTGTATATATCAATGATGTTGCTCTTGCTGCTGGTGATTCTCTGATCCACCTCAACGCAGACGACACCATTCTGTATACAACTGGCCCTTCTTTGGTCACTGTGCTAACAAACCTCCAAATGAGCTTCAATGCCATACAACACTCCTTTGAGGCCTTCAACTGCTTTTAAATGCAAGTGAAACTAAGTTGGCCAGGTCGCAGTTGTAAATGAGAACTTGTTCTCAACTGGCCTACCTGGTTAAATAAATAAATAAAATAAATGTAGCACACGTTTGTTTATGTCCATCTCCCAGACATGGTTTATATGGTGCAGTGCCCCTGGTTTGTGTCTGTCTCTTCATCAGGCTGAGAGCATGGCTTTATGGGCTCTACAAAGTGCTCTCCCTGTCATATCCCTGGGAAGCCGGATACCTACCACCCACCCACCCACACTTAAAAACAGAGGGCTCTGCACGAGGGGCATATTACAATAACGAAAGAGCTTTAAAAACCCACGGGAGCTGTTTTATTTCACTTTTAAAACCTCACTTGTACTACCCACCTGTTTTACTGTTTAGAGCCATATTGAGAGGACATTTGAGAGGTACAGTTACATATTGGTCTGTTTCACATGTCAAAACATCAGAGTAAATCATCTAACCAGGCTTACAACACAGCATAATCATGGAAATGCATGCTCACAGCATATTTAGATATGGTGGATTAGCTATAGGTTGTGTATCCACAACATGCCGACCGAGATCAGAGGAAAGGTTGGAGGCTGAAAATGGGTCAATTGCTACAGTGCCTTGCGAAAGTATTCGGCCCCCTTGAACTTTACGACCTTTTGCCACATTTCAGGCTTCAAACATAAAGATGTAAAACTGTATTTTTTTGTGAAGAATCAACAACAAGTGGGACACAATCATGAAGTGGAACAACATTTATTGGATATTTTAAACTTTTTAACAAATCAAAAACTGAAAAATTGGGCGTGCAAAATTATTCAGCCCCTTTACTTTCAGTGCAGCAAACTCTCTCCAGAAGTTCAGTGAGGATCTCTGAATGATCCCATGTTGACCTAAATGACTAATGATGATAAATACAATCCACCTGGGTGTAATCAAGTCTCCGTATAAATGCACCTGCACTGTGATAGTCTCAGAGGTCCGTTAAAAGCGCAGAGAGCATCATGAAGAACAAGGAACACACCAGGCAGGTCCGAGATACTGTTGTGAAGAAGTTTAAAGCCGGATTTGGATACAAAAAGATTTCCCAAGCTTTAAACATCCCAAAGAGCACTGTGCAAGCGATAATATTGAAATGGAGGAGTATCAGACCACTGCAAATCTACCAAGACCTGGCCGTCCCTCTAAACTTTCAGCTCATACAAGGAGAAGACTGATCAGCGATGCAGCCAAGAGGCCCATGATCACTCTGGATGAACTGCAGAGATCTACAGCTGAGGTGGGAGACTCTGTCCATAGGACAACAATCAGTCGTATATTGCACAAATCTGGCCTTTATGGAAGAGTGGCAAGACGAAAGCCATTTATTAAAGATATCCATAAAAAGTGTCATTTAAAGTTTGCCACAAGCTACCTGGGAGACACACCAAACATGTGGAAGAAGGTGCTCTGGTCAGATGAAACCAAAATTGAACTTTTTGGCAACAATGCAAAATGTTATGTTTGGCGTAAAAGCAACACAGCTCATCACACCATCCCCACTGTCAAACATGGTGGTGGCAGCATCATGGTTTGGGCCTGCTTTTCTTCAGCAGGGACAGGGAAGATGGTTAAAATTGATGGGAAGATGGATGGAGCCAAATACAGGACCATTCTGGAAGAAAACCTGATGGAGTCTGCAAAAGACCTGAGACTGGGACGGAGATTTGTCTTCCAACAAGACAATGATCCAAAACATAAAGCAAAATCTACAATGGAATGGTTCAAAAATAAACATATCCAGGTGTTAGAATGGCCAAGTCAAAGTCCAGACCTGAATCCAATCGAGAATCTGTGGAAAGAACTGAAAACTGCTGTTCACAAATGCTCTCCATCCAACCTCACTGAGCTCGAGCTGTTTTGCAAGGAGGAATGGGAAAAAATGTCAGTCTCTCGATGTGCAAAACTGATAGAGACATACCCCAAGCGACTTACAGCTGTAATCGCAGCAAAAGGTGGCGCTACAAAGTATTAACTTAAGGGGGCTGAATAATTTTGCACGCCCAATTTTTCAGTTTTTGATTTGTTAAAAAAGTTTGAAATATCCAATAAATGTCGTTCCACTTCATGATTGTGTCCCACTTGTTGTTGATTCTTCACAAAAAAATACAGTTTTATATCTTTATGTTTGAAGCCTGAAATGTGGCAAAAGGTCGCAAAGTTCAAGGGGGCTGAATACTTTCGCAAGGCACTGTATGTATTCTATCCCCAAGCCATCTGGAACTTACGTCACCTAAGCCGGCCATTTTAAACCATAAACTAAACGACCTTACAACTGACCCCTTGTACAGAAATACGTATTTCTCACATATAGCTGCTCTCACTGTGTTCAAGAGATTTCCGTTACATTCTCTGTCTGTCGATACGTGGAAACCTGGGAGAGAGATTGGTCTACAGTTCACTTAAAGGCGTCCAGGGTTGGGGAGTAACAGATTACATGTAATACGTTACATGTAAGGGATTACCATAAAAGGGTAACTCTAATCCGTTACGTTCCCAGCAAAAATCTTGTAATCAGAATACAGATACTTTCGAAAAACTAGATGATTAATTCCGAGGATTACTTTTAAATTCAGAAAGGAGGTTTGCGGAAAAAATATCTTTGACATTTCTGTTTTCTCAATGACATTCAAATCCGCATTGAAAAAAGGCGGCAGTATAAATTTGTTCCACATGAGCGAGTCTGACCACAAGTCAGAGACCACTATGAGGACACACAAAATGGGTTTGATGGATCGTGGGACAAGAGCAGGAATGGGCTTTTGTACAGTCCAAACTATGTCTTCCAATGGTACGACTGCTGTCGGCATCCAAAGATTATCCAACTTGAATAAACGCTTGGAGGTAAGGATGACAGCAGTGGTGTAGTCTACGGAGATACGGATATCACTTATTATTGTTATCTACATAGCGCATTGATGTGAATCACACTGTTGATCTCTCATTTAGCTATTTGCGCCTTACGGACTGTGGTTGTTGTGGATGGCTGTTCACAAATCTAAATGTGTATTTGAACCCAATAATGATTGAATTCAAGAAGTTTAAGCTGCCTATCAATCATTGTTTTTGACTTAAAAGGGGAAATCTGTAGTTACTACATCAATTTTTGGACTAATGAATTATATATATATAAAATAAAGAAAAGACTTGAATGAGTAGGTATGTCCAAACTTTTGACTGGTACTGTGTATACATACGTCCGTACATACAGTATGTACACACAGTACCAGTCAAAAGTGTGGACATACCTACTCATTCAAGTCTTTTCTTTATACACACACACACACACACAGTACCAGTCAAAAGTTAATACACAGTACCAGTCAAAAGTTAATACACAGTACCAGTCAAAAGTTAATACACAGTACCAGTCAAAAGTTAATACACAGTACCAGTCAAAAGTTAATACACAGTACCAGTCAAAAGTGTGTACACAACCCTTGAATGAGTAGGTTTCTTTATTTTTACTATTTTCTACAGTGTTGATAGTAGTGTTAATAGTGAAGACAAACTATGAAATAACTCATATCGAATCATGTAGTAACCAAAAAAAGTGTTAAACAAATCAAAATATATGTATATTTGAGACTCTTCTAAGTAGCCACCATTTGCCTTGATGACAGCTTTGCACACTCTAGGCATTCTCTCAAGCCACACCTGGAATGCTTTTCCAACAGTCTTGAGCACTTGTAGGCTGCTTTTCCTTCACTCTGCGTTCCAACTCATCCCAAACCATCTCAATTGGATTGAGGTTGGGTGATTGTGGAGGCCAGGTCATCTGATGCAGCACACTATCACTCTCCTTCTTGGTCAAATACCCCTTACACAGTCTGGAGGTGTGTTGTGTCATTGCCATTGGATGGTTTGTCCTTCCATCCATAGCTCTGCCTATTAATCTGAGTGGTTACATTTCTCCAGGACCATCCCTCAGCTTTTTACCAAAACAGAGGTGGGCGACCGTTTTGTTATTGCTTCATCTGTGGATTATCAAGATATCAAAGTGTCACCAACAAAAAGTTTAACAATAGGCCTATAGCAAATTCAGCATATGGCATTCATTTTTAGGGCCTAATCAGTTCTCCATGACAATAAAATCATAAACAACAGAGTAGGGCTGGCAAATAAGTCCTTCGTTTTAGGGTTATACTCATGTAAAACGATTTGGCTAATCTATACTTCCATATTTCCAAGTCCTATTCTTGAAGATCAAGGGGTATAACATTTATTGGAATGAATGGAATTCTGATAGACTTTGGTTATTAATATAAATAAATATTTTAATAGTATTATTCTATGTAGTAGAAAGTAGAGGTCAACCGATTAAATCGGAACGGCCGATTAATTAGGTCCGATTTCAAGTTTTCTTAACAATCGGAAATCGGTGTTTTTGGGCGGCAATTTTTTTTTTTAAATTACACCTTTATTTAATCTTTATTTAACTTGGCAAGTCAGTTAAGAACACATTCTTATTTTCAATGATGGCCTAGAAACAGTGGGTTAACTGCCTCGTTCAGGGGCAGAACGACAGAGTTTCACCTTGTCAGCTTGGGGGATTCAATCTTGCAACCTTACAGTTAACTAGTCCAACGCAATAACGACGCTTTGCTTTGATGTGGTGGCTGTTGTCGTTGTGTTGCTGGTTCGAGCCCAGGGAGAAGCGAGGAGAGGCACGGAAGCTATACTGTTACACTGGCAATACTAAAGTGCCTATAAGAACATCTAATAGTCAAAGGTTAATGAAATACAAATGGTATAGAGAGAAATAGTCCTATAATTCCTATAATAACTACAACCTAAAACTTCTTACCTGGGAATATTGAAGACTCATGTTAAAAGGAACCACCAGCTTTCATATGTTCTCATGTTCTGAGCAAGGAACTGAAACGTTAGCCTTCTAACATGGCACATATTTTACATGGAACATATTGCACTTTTACTTTATTCTCCAACACTTTGTTTTTGCATTATTTAAACCAAATTGAACATGTTTCATTATTTACTTGAGGCTAAATTGATTATATTGATGTATTATATTAAGTTAAAATAAGTGTTCATTAAGTATTGTTGTAATTGTCATTATTACAAATTAAA
Organism: Oncorhynchus clarkii lewisi; assembly: GCF_045791955.1. Classification (NCBI taxonomy): domain Eukaryota; kingdom Metazoa; phylum Chordata; class Actinopteri; order Salmoniformes; family Salmonidae; genus Oncorhynchus; species Oncorhynchus clarkii. The sequence continues at coordinate 18,996,696 of NC_092162.1, forward strand.
AATTAAATGTAAAAAAATCGTCCGATTAATCGTATCGTATCGGCGTTGAAAAATCATAATCGGTCGACCTCTAGTAGAAAGCGATGGGTTAGAAGAAGCCTACATAACCAACCCATAAAGTCAAATTTAACATCGATTTATCCTGCAATAGATGTCCTTCAATTGGTAACATACATTTTTGTGTTCTTCTAATGACTCTTAAGGGGAAAGTAATCTAAAAGTAAAGGAATAATCAGATTACGTTACTGAGTTTTGGGTAATCCAAAAGTTGCGTTATTGATTACAAATGTTGGACAGTTAACTAGAAACTGTTACGGATTACATTTAGAAAGTAACCTACCCACCCCTGGAGGTCACAAGGCATTGAAATGGAAAATAGCACATATGATTTTGTCATGTGTAGGCATTATCGTGGTAGATCTCAAAAGGACACTTCTTATACAAGGCTCTTGTTTCATTTGGACCAAGAAAGATGCCAACAAGTATGTAACAGTCAGTTTTTTGAGGCAAAGTTCAAACAAACACTACCATACAAATGCAAACTAGCACAAACATATTCACCAATGCATACAAATCAACTCTGTGTAGAATTGTAAAACACGCATGCATTCCCTCTTAAAAATATATGTACACGGATTCATTCTCACAAAAGCAAAGCCACAGTGACAGCCGTTCAGGATTTTCAAACACATGCAATCACACATCATAACAATGTTCTGCAGACAGGAGAAGTGTAATTGAGCACACGTAATCCCTGTACCACACAGGGTCCTCCGCTATCGCAGGGTCCTCCGCTGTCGCAGTGTAGACATTGTTAATGTTGTAAATGACTATTGTAGCTGGAAACGGCTGAGTAATCTAAATAGGCGTACAGAGGCCCATTATCAGCAACCATCACTCCTGTGTTCCAATGGCACGTTGTGTTAGCTAATCCAAGTTTATCATTTTAAAAGGCTAATTGATCATTAGAATACCATTTTGCAATTATAACATTAACCCTTAACCTAGACCCAAAACTAAACCTTACTCTACCTGGAACTCTAAACCTAAGCCCCAAAATAGCTATTTCCTTGTGGGGACAGGCAAAACGTCCCCACTTACCCAAATGTTCCTTCTTTTACTATCCACGCACGCACACGCTCACCGCCCCTCCACCCCTTCCTTCTCCCTCAATTGACCATGTATAACCCAACCATGTATAACCCGGCAGGTAGCCTAGTGGTTAGAGCGTTGGACTTGTAACCGAAAGGTTGCAAGATAAACCACCTAGCTAACAAGGTAAAAATCTGTCAGATTTAACCCACTGTTCCTAGGCCGTCATTGTAAATAAGAATTTGTTCTCAGCTGACTTGCCTTTGAAAAAATATATAACCCAACCCTGGCAGCCCCACTCTCCTTGCAATCCCATGTAATGTGTTCTATATGAAGGTCAGTGCTGCGGAGGATGGTTGGAGCCCTACAAGATGATCATACTGAACGTCCTTGTGCTGTCAGCCTGCAGAGTGATCGAATGGACGACTAACCCTGGAATAGAAACACACGCATGTACACTCACGAGTGGATGGGGATACTGGGACCTTCAAAAGGGCTCTCTAATGATGGATACTTTTTCAAAAGCCTCTATCTAGTCAGACATCTCTCTCTGACATCCATTTATCCATCCTGTATTTATTTTTTTAGACTTCTGTTTGTCCTTCTTTCAGTGTCCTTCTTTCAGTGTCCTTCTTTCAGTGTCCTTCTTTCAGTGCATCTCAAGTGCATTTAGAAGCTGAGTCCTAAGGGACTGTATCTGATCTGTTAGGAGAGAGGATGAGAGCCGCACTAAACAAACATTATGGATCACTTCTTGTGCCTGTGCTGCACTGACACGTGTGTGCGCGCGCGTAGGGAGAATGCAGGTCGGAGGTTATGTAGTCGCAGGAGCCAGTGACTTTAAGAGGATCTGACAGCCGATGCTGAATGAATAATCGAAAAGCTTCGATGGGCAGAGGGGGTTAGGTGAGGGCTGCGTTCGTAACATGTCTGCAGGGAATGGCAAAGGCATACGCATGCAGACACACACACATTCGGAGTAAAAAGGTCAACATCAGTGAAGAGACAAACACGAGCTATGGCCCTGGAAAACAAGAGGGGGTGAACAGGGGTTCTTTGGCTGGTTGACCCCGACCGCATGATGACGCTAAAGTGGCGCTAGCGCTAGCACAGTTCAATGAAACTAGCCCTACTGTCCTAGACCAACCTATAGTCTAAGAGACGGTCTACAAACCCTACAGTAGGCTAACGCTATGCTAACATGCTAAGAAGATTAGCCTGCCCCTGAAGATCAGCGAGTCTGGTACACAATGTTCTTCTCTTGGGAAAATCGGGAAAAGCCGCAAGCACGTAGAGTACTGTGTTTTCCACTACACAGCTGTAGCTTAAGCTAAGTGTGAAAGAGGTCAGCGAAGGTTCCTGAGCCATTACAACCATTATACAACACTGGCTGTCTGCAACATGCCTCGGTTTCTACAACAAAGCACCCGGAGGTGAAAGGTCGAGGAGGTACGAGGAGAGGGCTGTGTGGGTACAGGGGAAGGCATATACATACCGGATCAATTGTGTGTAGGTGTGTCGGTGCACGCACACGCTTCTGTGTCTGTGCAGAAGCCAGCACACACTATGCGTGAAAAGTGTCCCCAATTACAATGCACATTAGGTATGTCATGGCAGCATCCCCCAGGACAGTGACAGAACATTACAGTACAACTTGGCTGTACTGTAGCTGGCAGCGTTTGGCTAGGGAGGAAGGAAAGACACTGGACAAGGGGGAGGGCTAGGACTGAGCGGGCCCTCCCAGGACTTTACAGTGCGACCATTTTACATGCATATGCGCCTAAACATAGATGTGTGAGATCTGAAAAAGTCAAGTATGTGCACATGTGCGAGTTGTGATCTATAGCAAGAAAAATGCTGTCGTAGGTATTTTCAAAGTATTTCTTCCGTTTTGTTTTATAGCCGGTAGCTAATCACAAAAACCATACAGCTATCCCACCTCGTGGAGCAATGTGACATTTTTAGAAGCGCACAGGCATAGAAGCTTGCTGTATTTACACGAAAGTCTACTAAAGTGTGACTTTGTCCTTGTTTTTCTTGGCATTTACATCATTTTGCTCATACACTAGGTTGTTTTTCAATGTTAGTTGGAGGTTCCTCAACTGCTAGTGAAGAAAGACTGAGAATTTAATCTCTCGCAGACAGACGTGAATCCCACCGTTACAATGGCAGCGTCCCGACCGTTTAAAGGGACAGCTAAACAATGTCTCACCTAAGTCAGGGGTTCCCAAACTTTTTCACTCAGACCCAGTTTCAGCACTGGGGAACATCTAATGTCTATTTCTATTGGCACGAGCACTGTTCATGACAAACTGTTCACACCCCTCTTGTTGGCTGAGAGAACATTCTGCAGGTTCAAAGCTTATTTCCTGCAATTTCAAAAATGTTGTCATGGGGTGCTGGGAAATGTTTACGTTTTAAAGCTAATTTTATTGCAGTTCTATACATCTTGCCATGTCTAATGTGTATTCATGTGATATTTGAGTGACTCGAACATTACTACACTGAACAAAAATATAATCTCAACATATAAAGTGTTGGTCCCATGTTTAATTAGCTGAAATAAAAGATCCCAGAAATGATTCTCAAAATTTGTGCATACATTTGTTTACATCACTGTTATTGAGCATTTCTCCTTTGTCAAGATAATCCATCCACCTGACAGGTGTGGCATATCAAGAAGCTGATTAAACAGCATGACCATTACACAGCGGCACCTTGTGGTGCAGACAATAAAAGGCCACTAAAATGCCACAAATGTCTGAAGTTTTGAGGGAGCGTGCAATTGGCATGCTGACTGCAGGACTGTCCACTTGAGCTGTTGCTGTTCATTTCTCTACTATAAGTTGCAACAAACGTCGTTTTAAAGAATTTGACAGTATGTCCAACTGGCCTCACAACCGCAGACCAGGTGTATGGCGTTGTGTGGGCAAGCGCTTTGCTGATGTCAAAGTTGAGAACAGAGTGCACCATGGTGGCGGTGGGGTTATGATTCCACAATTGGATTTTATATACTGCAACTTGAATGCACAGAGATACCGTGACGAGATCCTGAGGTCCATTGTCGTGCCATTCATCCGCCGCCATCACCTCATGTTTCAGCATGATAATGCACTGCCCCATGTCACAAGGATCTGTACACAATTCCTGGAAGGTGAACATTTTCCATTTCTTCCATGGCCTACATACTCACCAGACATATCACCCATTGAGTATGTTTGGGATTCTCTGGATCGATGTGTACGACCGTGTGTTCCAGTTCCCAACAATATCCAGCAACTTCTCACAGCCATTTGAAGAGTGGGACAACATTCCACAGGCTACAATCAACAGCCTGGTCAACTCTACGCAAAGGAGATACCAGATGCTGACTGGTTTTATGATCCACATTTTGTTGCGTTACAGCCTTATTCTTAAATGGATTTTAAAAAATATCAATAATGACAAAGCGACAACAGGTTTTGGGAACCCACAGTTTGGGAACCACTGACCTAAGTGACTCAAACATGAGGGTACATTATAAATGATTGAGCACGGAACACTTAAAAAAAACTTTTATTGATACATTTTGAGTGACTTCTTATCATAAAAACACTCTTCCTCAAATACTTTCATTGCGCGCCTAAATTTAATTATGTGCGCGTAACCTTTTCAACTTAGGAGCACATGTGCTACTTGTATAAAATGTCAGCGTAGAGCCCTGCTGTAACTGATCTGGGCGTAGGGGGTCGGGTGCAGGAGGCAGAAAGTTCAGGAAAGCGTTTATTACGCACAGGGACAAAATAGCGCTCCCCAAGAATACCGGGCGCACAATAACCAATGCCCAGCACAATACATACTGCCACACAGAAACACAGTGGGAAAAATAGTTAAGCCCACACGAAGAGCAGGCGGGCCTACCGGCTTAAATAGCCCAACTAATCAACCTCAACAAGGAACAGGTGAAACTAAACAGACAAAACAAACAGAAGGGATCGGTGGCAGCTAGTAGGCCGGTGACGACGACCGCCGAGCGCCACCCGAACAGGGAGAGGAGCCACCTTCAGTAGGAGTCGTGACACCTGCCTCCTCAGCGAGTGTGTGTGTGTGTGTGTGTGTGTGTGTGTGTGTGTGTGTGTGTGTGTGTGTGTGTGTGTGTGTGTGTGTGTGTGTGTGTGCTTGAACGGAGAGGTGACAGGAGGTGACTACACTTGTCGGCAGAAGAGGCAGAGAGGAACCGTGACATTTCTGGCTCCCATCAAAAAGGTCAAGCTTTAATTATCTCAAATGCCAGCGAGCATGCACCTGCAAAAATAGGCTCAGGGATGATCTGTCTGTGTGTCCGTGCCGAGGGTGGTGGCCCTCTCCTCTCCTAGCTCTTGCCGTATTAGACACACACACACACACACACACACACACCACTCTGCGCTGCTGTCCGCCTAAAGCCATATGTCTATGAGCACACATGCACCGCTGCACTGACAAATCTACGACCAACACATGCACGCACGCACACACGGGCACACCGAGTAAGCCATCAGACTAAGCATCTTTCCACCCACTAGTCAGCATCACTGACATACAGCCATTCCTAGAATCACACCACTGTACTAAAAATCACAAAGCTATATTAAAAATCACGATTGACATCAGACTCCAATTGGTTTAGAAGGAAGCACATTACATGAGTCATGTAAAAAAAAATATTTAAAAAAGCACACAGACTACCCCACATATTAGTGTTGTCACAATACCAGTATCGCGATACTACAATACCAGATTTTCCTTGGCCAAATGTTTTATTTTTTTAAATACTGTGTGCTATAGCTAAGAAAATAAACAAATGTGACTCTGGGTGATAACATAATGCTGTTTTTTTCCCGACATGAGGACTGTTTTAGGTCAGTTTCATGTTTTGTTTACTTTGCTTCCTTACACCTTAGTATCGCGATACTGGTATCGTGACAACATTAGTCCACATCCAGCTTAAAAACAGACACACACCCACAGGCCCACATCCAGCTTAAAAACAGACACACACACACACACACACACACACACACACACACACAGGCCCACATCCAGTAAAAACATGCCCACACACACACACACACACACAGTAAAAACATGCCCACACACACACACACACACACACACACACACACACACACACACACAGGCCCACATCCAGTAAAAACATGCCCACACACACACACACACACACACCCAGTAAAAACATGCCCCCCCACACACACACACACACACACACACACACAGGCCCACATCCAGTAAAAACATGCCCACACACCCACACACACACACAGGCCCACATCCAGTAAAAACATGCCCACACACACACCCAGTAAAAACATGCCCACACACACACACACACACACACACACACACACACACAGGCCCACATCCAGTAAAAATATGCCCACACACACACACACACACACACACAGTAAAAACATGCCCACACACACACACACACACACACACACACACACACACACACACACACACACACACACACACACACAGGCCCACATCCAGTAAAAACATGCCCACACACACACACACACACACCCAGTAAAAACATGCCCACACACACACACACACATCCAGTAAAAACACACAGGCCCACATCCAGTAAAAACATGCCCACACACACACACACACACACACACACACACACACACACACACACACACACACACACACATCCAGTAAAAACATGCCCACCACACACACACACACACACACAGGCCCACATCCAGTAAAAACATGCCCACACACACACACACACACACATCCAGTAAAAACATGCCCACACACACACACACACACATCCAGTAAAAACATGCACACACACACACACACACACACACACACACACACACACACACACACACACACACACACACACACACACACACACACACACACACACACACACACACACACACACACACACACACAGGCCCACACACACACACACACACACACACACACACAGGCCCACATCCAGTAAAAACATGCCCACACACACACACACACGCACGCTGTGTCCAAGTTTTTCCGGCATCAATTCTGCCTTTCTCTCTGAGAAAACATGTAGGGCTGGTCCCGCTGTTTACACAGCTGGTCGTATGGAAATGATTGCTTCATATGAAATATGAACAGAGCAGAGTAGAGAGGTGAGGGGGGGGGGGCAGCCTCTTCTGCTTTACTTCTGTATCATGTCCCCCAACCTTTTGAATGTACAATTATATTTGTGTTTGAATTAACTTTGGCCAGATGCCTTTTATGAAGTTGTTCCACTGAAAATCCATTGCGCTACGTTTTTGCCCATTGAATAACAGTCAAAAAGCCTACAAAAGTTTTAAAAACGACAAGGCTACTTCCTGCAAAACAAAGCACCACTTGCATACCGTACAGCGCCAGTGTGGAGGTGAAGCTAAAAGGCTAAATGTAGAGAGCGAGAGAATAAGGAGACGGCAGTGAAAAGGTGTGCATGAGGAAGAGAGGCAGCGGGGAGAGGAGCGAGAGAGAGGTCTGAGAGAAGAGGGACACGCAGAGAAAGGAAGAGAGGGAGAGAGAGAGAAACACTGAGGTTGTGCTCCTGTGGTCTGGAGTTGTGGTCTTTGCTGTTTTTCCCCCACAGTCAGTCCCATACTAGCAAAACATCTCTGTACTCAGTTCTACCCTCTACTACCCCATCACTGCCTCTCTGGCTAGGTCCCAATAGTCTTCAAAAGCTTACCGACCTAGTCTCCTTTCCTTCACGACCACTAGCCTAACAAGATAAGACTGTGAAATGATTTTATTTATCTATCAGTGGTTACACAGTAGGGCCCTGAGTCTTTCTAGGTCAAGTCACGTGGGAAGAAAGGAAAGGAATGGAAAGAAAGGAAATGAGAAAAGGCAGCTTTGTCCAGAGTATTGAAACGGTGCCAGTCTCTGAATCTCCCTGGTTGCCATGTCTTCTTGAGAGGTAATTTCTCCCTGCTTGCCTTAAGAGTTGAGTCATCTGTGTAGAATTCAACAGCACACCATCAACTACTCAAATCATCCTAAATAGAAGGCCTATCTACATTTGAAACATTTCATCAATCTTCAATTTCTGCATGACCGTCTCACACGGTTGCGTACTGGGAGTGGAGTTACCCTTCTGGCAATTAGAGAGGCTAGTTGTAAGAGCAAGACCCTAATATACCATTCATTTAACACGTGTGTGTGTGTGTGTGTGTGTGTGTGTGTGTGTGTGTGTGTGTGTGTGTGTGTGTGTGTGTGTGAGAGAACGTTCATCTCCACACACAGAGACAGCAAGCAGTCTTCCAGCTATCTATTACTTCCAGGAAGAGGACAACAGCTCTCCACAGCAGAGGGGCTTCCAGCCCCCGTCACACTGAGCAGGAAAAGCCCACTCCTAATCAGGTCCATATTGCTGAACACAACCACAACCCCTTCAGCTAGACTCAACACTCCCCCCACCCACTGACACACTCCCCCCACCCACTGACACACTCCCCCACACCCCCACCCACTGACACACTCCCCCACACCCCCACCCACTGACACACACACACACACACATTCAAGACAAGCACACTCCCACCTCCAAGAGACGGTTACATAATTTTTCAATGTCATGAGCAGTGACACAGCTGGCTGAAAAGGATGTCGTATTATTCTCATTCAATCATCTCCTAATATTCAATAATTTCCTTATATCCGGAGCACGTCTCACTCACACATACACGGCCTAAACCTGTGTAAGACATGCGTCTGGCTACATTATTTGATCTGCTTGAGCCTTTCTAAAAACAGGAAGAGGCCTCTGCTGTGCTTGGGTGCGTCATTGGATCTTTTGTCATTGGAGATTTTATGTTGAAACCTGGTTAAGTGTTTTGTATAACCTTGGAGTTATGTTGAAACACAGTGAAATGTTTTGTATAACCTCAATTTTCTTGCAACAGATTTTTTTTTTCTTCAAATATTTCTATGAAGTATAATACAAAAATAAAACTAAAGATCCAATGACAAGAGATCCAATGACAAGAGATCCAATGACAAGAGATCCAATGACAAGAGATCCAATGACAAGAGATCCAATGACAAGAGATCCAATGACAAGAGATCCAATGACAAGAGATCCAATGACAAGAGATCCAATGACAAGAGATCCAATGACAAGAGATCCAATGACAAGAGATCCAATGACAAGAGATCCAATGACAAAAGATCCAATGACAAGAGATCCAATGACAAGAGATCCAATGACAAGAGATCCAATGACAAGAGATCCAATGACAAGAGATCCAATGACAAGAGATCCAATGACGTGCCAAAGCACAGCAGAGGCGTTACACCAGTCTAGGCCTTCACTGTGTGCGTGTGTGTGTGCGTGTGTGTGCGCGCGCTGTCTACTTGTGTGTACTGACCCAAACCAGTGCGCCGCTAAACAGGGTGACAAGTGCTACCACATGGCTACCAGTCCACTGTGTTTTAGCGTAGCTGTTGTTTTTATTGCCAGGCAAAAAAACACATCCAGCTTGCCAACCTAAATGTCACATGTATTACTGAGGGCCTATTTTAGAAGCTTGTTTACTGGGACGCTCGCATCTAGGAGCAGCTTCAGGTCCGGAGCAATTAAAGTGATTTCAATTATGAGTGTGTGTGTGTGTATGTGTGTGTGTGTATGTGTGTGTAAAAGGGGGGAGCGGGAAGGCAGACGATTCGGAAGAATGTTGCACAAGGTCTTATTGGTCTGCGTGTCCCAACTAGGGCTGTTACGGTGACCATATTACCACAGTCAAATCCCACATGACTGTTTATTCACGGTAACTATGCATTTCCAAAACGGAGCTCTGATGCTGCTGATGGTCTTTAGTAGCCAACCAAACCTGCTAACTGCCCGTCGTTAATGGCCTGGTACTCAGCGATCTATTGTCCCTATAATCACTGACAATCACATTTTAGTAATTCAGCAGACACTCTTATCCAAAGCTACTTACAGTTAGTGCATTCAAAGGCCAAGAGAATAGAGGTGGCAGAATGGAGAGCTCGGGTTCGGGTGTAGGATTTGAGGATACCCTGAAGGTAGTTCCTCCTCTTGCTGCTGCGTAGGCAAGCACCATGGTCTTGTCGCGGATGTGATCTTAGACTGGAAGCCAGAATTTGGCATGGTTGGGAAGGTTGAACACCAGGAGGGCTGCAGCATTCTGGATAAGTTGCAGGGGTTTGATGGCACAAGCTGGGAGCCCAGCCAAAAGCGAGTTGCAGTAGTCCAGACGGGAGATGAAAAGTGCCTGGATTAGGACTTGCAGCGCTTCCTGTATAAGGTAGGGTCGTACTCTACGGATGTTGTAGAGCATGAACCTGGGTGTCAGAAGGGGGGGAAGTTGAGTGTCATCTACATAGCAATGATAGGAGAGACTGTGGATATGACGGAGCATAGTGACCTGGTGTATAGAGAGGAGAGGGCATATAACCGAGCCCTGGGGGACACTAGAGAGTAGGTGTTGCAGACACAGATCCTTTCCACGTCACCTGGTAGGAGCAGCCAGCCAAGTAGGAGGCAATCCAAGAGTGTGCAGCGCCTGAGACGCCCAGCCCTGAGAGGGTGGAAAAGAGGATCTGATTGTTCACAGTGTTGAAGCAGCGGATAGATCTAGGAGAATGATAACAAAGGAGAGATAGTCAGCTTTGGCAGTGTGAAGAGCCTCCATCACACAGAAAAGAGCAGTCTCGGTTGAGTGACCCGTCTTGAAGCCTGACTGGTTTGGGTCAAGAAGATCGTTCAGAGAGAGACGAGTGAGTTGATCAGAGAGAGCACTCAAGTGTTTTGGAAGGAAAAGAAAGAATGGCTACAAGTCTTAAGTTTTTGACGTCAGATGAGTGTTTGTTTCTTGAGGAGGGGAGTGACTTGGGCAGTTTTGAGTCAAATGGGACGCAGCCACCGGGAATGTTGCCAATGCACTCCGCTGGTGCCAATAAGATAGGCTATACTGTTGTTCGCTCAATTAAGTTGAGAATTTTGATAACTAAAAGACGGATGAGTCTTTTCATTGTCTTCTCTTTACAGCAATAATCATGTGATTTCCAAACTATGGTTTTCCTGTGATTGTATTTTGAAATATTGTGATATGCCTGCCTTGGCCTCTACTTTTCAGACAATCGCAACTCAACAATAATCTGTGCAAATTGGGCGCGTTGCCTTTCCTTCCGACTGTAGGTAATGCGATTTAAAACAATCCACAACGGATTTTTCTTAAAGAAGCGAATGGCCAAATCATGCTTCAATTAACTGTTTTGTTTGTTCTGTATAGACAGGAGTAGAATAATTAGTAGAGGTCGACCAATTAATCGGAATGGGCGATTAATTACAGCCGATTTCAAGTTCATAACAATCGGAAATCGGTATTTTTGGGCTCCAATTTTTTTTATTTTTTTTATACCTTTTATTTAACTAGACAAATCAGTTAAGAACACATTCTTATTTTCAATGACTGCCTAGGAACTGTGGGTTAACTGCCTTGTTCAGGGGCAGAACGACAGATTTTCACCTTGTCAGCTCAGGGGTTCCAATCTTGCAACCGCACAGTTAACTAGTCCAACGGTCTAAGCATTGCACTCCACGAGTAGGCTGCCTGTTACGCGAATGCAGTAGAAGCCAAGGTAAATTGCTAGCTAGCATTAAACTTATCTTATAAAAAACAATCCATCATAATCACTAGTTATAACTACTAATCCAGTTTAGCATGCAATATTAACCAGGTGAAATTGTGTCATTTCTCTTGCGTTCATTGCACGCAGAGTCAGGGTATATGCAACAGTTTGGGCTGCCTGGCTCATTGCCAACTAATTTGCCAGAATTTTACGTAATTATGACATACATTGAAGGTTGTGCAATGTAACAAGAATATTTAGACTTAGGGAAGCCACCCATAGGTAAAATACCGAACGGTTCCGTATTTCATTGAAATAATAAATGTTTTGTTTTCGAAATGATAGTTTCCGGATGCGATCATATTAATGACCAAAGGCTCGTATTTCTGTGTGTTATTATGTTATAATTAAGTCTGATTTGATAGAGCAGTCTGACTGAGCAGCAGCAGGCCCGTAATAATTCATTCAAACAGCACTTTCGTGCGTTTTGCCAGCAGCTCTTCGCAAGAACAGCGCTGTTTATGACATCAAGCCTACCAGCCTAATGGCTGGTGTAACCAATGTGAAATGGCTAGCTAGTTAGCTGGGTGTGCGCTAATACTGTTTCAAACGTCACTCGCTTTTAGATTTGGAGTAGTTATTCCCCTTGCGCTTTTGTGGAGCGATGGGTAACGATGCTTCGAGTGTGGCTGTTGTCGATGTGTTCCTGGTTCGAGCCCAGGTAGGGGCGAGGAGGGGGATGGAAGCTATACTGTTACACTGGCAATACTATAGTGCCTATAAGAACATCCACAAGTCAAAGGTATATGAAATACAAATGGTATAGAGAGAAATAGTCCTATAAATACTATATTAACTACAACCTAAAACCTCTTACCATGGAATATTGAAGTCTCATGTTAAAAGGAACCACCAACTTTCATATGTTCTCATGTTCTGAGCAAGGAACTTAAACGTTAGCTTTTTTACATGGCACACATTTTTACATGGCACATATTTTACATGGCACACATTTTTACATGGCACACATTTTTACATGGCACACATTTTTACATGGCACACATTTTTACATGGCACATATTACTTTCTTCTCCAACACTTTGTTTTTGCATTATTTAAACAAAATTGAACATGTTTCATTATTTATTTGAGGCTAAATTGATTTTATTGATGTTTTATATTAAGTTAAAATAAGTGTTAATTCAGTATTGTTGTAATTGTCATTATTACAAATAAAAACAAATAAATTATTATTTAAAATCGGCCGATTAAATCGGTATCGGCTTTTTTGGTCCTCCAATAATCGGTATTGGCGTTGAAAAATCATAAATCCGTCGACCTCTAATAATTAGGCTTTATAATTTTGCCAATTTAATTCAATTTACTTTTGGAAAACATGAGCTTCCACTAGCCTTATGGACGTGCTGCCTACGCTTACATATTCAAAACAAAACCGGAAGTAACCACCATTCGCTATTCGAGTGCAGGCTACGGATTACTTTTTTTTGTCGGCCATTCTAAAATCAAAACTAATTCCACCCATAGGCTATATGTAAAGACCAGATTAAATGAAGAATAGTCTGATGGGTGAGAGTATTATCAAGTGCTTGTCAAATTATGAATGAGAGACTGATGAAGTACGTGCGGCAGGGCGGGAAACAGAGCAGAGCCCATGCCTTTCATGCTACATCATTAGTCACATCATGCAGCCGTAGAATGTATTACAAATCATAACATATAGCCTTTATAACATTTGTATCACATCTAAAGTTGTATAAATTACTCTAAATTAAAGCAGGAGGGCCTGTTTCTTTGTTAACTTCCGGCGCCGACAGAGATGGCCACCTCGCTTCGCGTTCCTAGGAAACTATGCAGTTTTTTGTTTTTTTACGTGTTATTTCTTACATTGATACCCCAGGTCATCTTAGGTTTCACTAGCCACTTTAAACAATGCTACTTAATATAATGTTTACTTACCCTACATTATTCATCTCATATGTCTACATATATACTGTACTCTATATCATCTACTGCATCTTTATGTAATACATGTATCACTAGCCACTTTAAACTATGCCACTTTGTTTACATACTCATCTCATATGTATATACTGTACTCGATACCATCTACTGCATCTTGCCTATGCCGCTCTGTACCATCACTCATTCATATATCTTTATGTACATATTCTTTATCCCTTTACACTTGTGTGTATAAGGTAGTAGTTTTGGAATTGTTAGTTAGATTACTCGTTGGTTATTACTGCATTGTCGGAACTAGAAGCACAAGTATTTCGCTACACTCGCATTAACATCTGCTAACCATGTGTATGTGACAAATAAAATTGGATTTGATTTGATTTGAACACAGAATAGCCACATGTGCACTCCCCCCTCGGAAATCATTTGGAGAAAATATCCTATCTATTTTATTCAGCTATGTTCAATTATAGGCCTGTTCTTCATACTATAAAACAATATAAAATGCCACGTAATTCTAAGCTAAATGAACTAGTGTAGCCCACAGCCATTTGGCATAGCCCGATCTGGACCTAACATAAGGACAACTCAGAGTATGCTATTCTGTTCTTCTGAAATAGACTACATTCTCCTCATTCTTCTTTAGACCTGTCTAAAATAAAGAATGGATTTATTGTGAAGGTCTAGGTCTACACTACATGGATTTATTAGACTTTTTAAAATGTAAATGTTCCAACAGTCTGCATCGGTGGCTTGTAGGCTATGCATGGAAGCCAGGAGATACTAAATGTGTTTATGTTAATTACGGTCAATTTCCGTGAGACCGGCAGTGTTTTGCATGACGATCACCGGCTGACCAAGTTTCATGACCGCCACAGCCCTAGTCCCAACATCTTCCCTATTGCCTTTCTGGACTATGGCTTAAGTTTTTGGATGCCACAAGAACCTCCGGAATTTGAGGAAGGATTATTGTTATTACTTGAGGATAAGAAATGATAGGTGGCACCTAGAAGGCAAGATCATGTAACTAATTTTCTTCCTTTCTGCAGCTCTTGCACCAGCCTCTCTTGTCGCTCCCTACTGTCATTGTAAGTAGCCGATCTGTAATGGACCGGAGCTAACTGTTGTACTGTATGACTCCCTATCCAGGGGTATTGGATTTATGAACTTCCATGGCTTTTCGCCAGTGTGGTGGTAGGCCAATGTGGTGGTAGACCAGTGTGGTATGTCAGCACAGCCTGGAGCAGTGTGTGTGCCTCTGTGCGCATGTAGAGTAGTGGAATGGAATGCCATGGGGCCAGGGGTTTGTGGGTCAGGGTTGAGGGCAGTAGATGGAGGCTGCAGCTAGGCAATGGCATACCATGACCTTACTTTGTCAGTCACATTGGACATGCTGTGCATAAGCTCACAGCCACACACTGATGTACAGTACAGAATAACCAATGACTGTACACAAAGACACACACACACACACGTGAGAATGGCAGCTGTATAAAGTACCGTACACACACCCACATTTCTTTTTAGGCTAATTGAGAATAGCAGCTGGATGCTTACACACTCAATCCCACACACACTACCAGATGGACGCCCACTAAACACAATTACCTAATAGGCCATTTTCCTCTCAATGTTACCTAATAGGGCTACAGCATGGTAGAGAGTTCAGCAATGGCAGCATGACCTAGACTAGAGGCGGGAAGGGTAAACCTATAATAGAGACATTTACTGTCACAGAAGTTCCCTCTAGTGTGGCCCCAGGTAAGCGACTCTAAAGCTTCTCCATACCTCATTCACACTGAAACACGTTCAAATGACCGCGCTAAACCACACTCTCCATCATGCTCTCCTGTATAGTATTTCATAGCCTCAAATATAGCCTAAAGTAACAACTGACAGAGAATTGTTTTTTAAATCACATTAAAAAAGACACATCCACTCAATCTCTGCATTCACACAAATATGAAGAAAATTCCCCCCTGCGGTCGTTAAAGTCCCATGCCAGGCTATCCATTAGCTGTGTTATGCTGTAGGCTCCCATTAAAGCTGGGAGCTAGCTGAGAATCTTCCACTCATTTGTTCTGTTCCCTTACAGTGTCACCACACTGCTCAAAGTTCAGTGTGTGTGTGTGTGTGTGTGCGCTGTGGGGACACTCTCTCTAGCTAGCTACGTCTTTAGCCCGTGCAGCTAAGAGGTGAAAAGTAATTGATTGGAGTGTAGTTGTTCTATGAGTCTTTTGCTCTGTCCTCAAGGGCTTACTAGATGACTATTGATTGGTTAACTGATTGATTGATTGGCATCTGGGAGACCGTGAGTAAACAACATCATTAGGGCTGTGACAGTCATGGAATTTTGGATGATGGATATTGGCCAGCCAAATGACCGCGGTTTACTGTAATAACCATTCCAATAGCAAATAAGAATAAAGATGTAAATTTTTTAAAAGACACACATTTTCATTTTGACCTTACTCTGACGATTGTTTGTGGGGTTGGTTCTTTTTCGGGTTGACATTTTTGACAAAATATCCTCAGGAACGTATTATTTTAAATGCAGGTGTCTGTGTGTGGCAATCAAGATTTGTTGCAGGTGGTTTTGCGCATGTGCTGATACAAATCTCAATGGCAGTACCGGCACTCTAACAAGTTGGGTAAATAATAATTTCCCGTGGATATTTTGTCTCAAATTCCGACCAGCAGAATGACCAACCACACACACAACCGGTAGCGTAAGTTAAAAGTTTATATTATTCAACATTCTGGCACGTAAGGCAACTTTCCACGTGTTTGAGGTGCTTCGTTCCAGCTGGTATCGCAGTCTGATTTATCTGCCTAAGTCAACAGATACTTTGTAACAGTGGAAAGCTAGCCTACATGATGGCATACAGTAAGAAAATACCACCATGAGAATGAGATGCTTGCTGGATAGAAGTGTTACATACACAATAATTATCTGCACCAATGCCAAAGGAATCTGTGGCTTTCTCCTGTATTGAATGAAGCCGTTGTGCAAAGTATTGACGTAAAATACAACTCCATTCACTTTATATTGTTATGTCCGACTCTTTCTGTTTCTATCCAACTGTGTGAGGTCTCCCACATGATTTATTTGTTGGGTTACTATAGAATACTACAGTACATACATATAGTAAACGGTATAATACTATACACTGTAGTATCCCTTGATCACGTGTCGCACTAACTGTAGAATTCTGCGGTATACTGTAGAATACTACAGTAAATACTACAGTCCGCAAAAAACAGTACAGTGAATACTACAGTAAATACTACAGTCCGCAAAAAACAGTACAGTGAATACTACAGTACTGTTCGCAAAAGCACTACTGTTTTTTAACTATACTAATACTACAGTATTTAAAGATGCACTATGCACTACGCTCCGCCATTTCCTGGTTGCTAAAATTAGAATAGTTCACCTAATTTCAGTTTGTGACAAAACAAGCGAGTATAGTGTAGAGAATCGTTGTAGCATCTAAACCGCTGTGAAATATATTTTCCATATTGTATTCCAGCTGTCTGAAGCTGCTGTACAAAACCGAAAGTAAAAGACGCAAAAACCAAACTTAAGAATGGGAAGCCTAGAAAGTGTGCACGTAGAACAGATCTACCGCTTCTTAGACTTGCTTTCAATGAGAATGACAGATCTATAACACAAATTTCTATGTGAATTGGGTCAGGTCACCCCAAAAGTTACATATTGACGCTTTAATTTGCATATACCCCGCCCAAAATCTTCCTTCAAACAAGCTCAGTGTTATAGTTAAACTGAGAAGCTAAGAGAGCCCCATCTGTGAAAGGAAAGGGGGGAGAATGCAAAATAGAGAGATAGGATGACAGGTAACAGGAAGATATCTGAGAAGCAGATCATAAAGGGGCAGCAGTCAAACGCGTACCCAGTACCCACCGCAGCAGACATTCAACAATGACAGATGGGTATACATACAGACATATGCTACTATATTGTTACAAAGTAAATCAAATCAATCAAATGTATTTATAAAACCCTTGTTACATCAACAGTTGTCACAAGGTGCTTAAACAGAAACCCAGCCTCAAATACCAAAGAGCTCGCACTGCAGACGTAGAAGCACGGTGGCTAGGAAAATCGACCTAGAAAGGGCAGGAACCTAGGCAGAACCCTAGAGAGGAACAAGGCTCTAAAGGGTTGGCCAGGCCTCTTCGGGCTAAAACAAGCTAAATGAAATACCAAACATTAAGCCACTAGATGAAGTAAAATTCATACTGATCTCCTACAAGAGGACAGATGCATCAATGAGCAAAACAGATCCAGTTCTGAAGGAAAATATGAGATGTTTAAAATGAAAAAGGTCAGGTCACATATCTCCTCTCCATCGCAGGACCTCAAATAGCGGGTATTGTAGCTGGTTTTATCCAGAACTATGGGTGCAGTAGCTGGTGGTGGCTCAAAAGGGCTGGCTTTTGATGAATAAATCAATTGGAGGCATGACGAGTGCTGGGCCACTCACTGGTTCTGTAGGTTTTACTGACGGTCTTTCCATTGTCATCAACTCCAACTCGGCGGGGAGCACAGAATATTCTCATCCTAGTCCATTGTGGATTGATACTACAGTTTATTAAATAGCATAGGCTACTGTAGGTACAAACAGTACAACAACAAAAACATCTAGTGTTTGCTTAATATTTTTGGAGTGTTGACAGTCAACATTGTTGAAATTGGCTTCAATGAGTATATGCCTACAGGGTTTTATGCATTGCACTTTCCTCAAATAAAAATACTAGTCTCCCGTAAATTGTATTGTGCGAGACACATCTTCCATTGATGTGGTGTTATAGGACATTTGAATATGTTTGGTGGAGCTTGTCTTTGGTAACTGGACAAGAGGCTGTCCTTTGGAAATGGGGATGGATACAAGCCGAACGGAGTTTGCACTGCAGGTAGGCTGATGTGAATAGAAGGTTTAGAGGCACAACTAGCACGTTGCATATGGGCAACGTGCATCACGGCTGGATAGGCTGTGCTTCCGCTGTCAAAATCCATGCCATAACCAACCGCGTTACCGCTAAGACCAGCTTCTGGTTGGTCTTAAATATCTCCACCAGCGCTGCCTGAAATTGGCACACATTTCTAAGGACACACCTCAGATATCGCCACCCCTCCCACCTCAGCGAGCTCATATAAGACGGGTAAACTGCCAATCCTGGCGCAACCGTTTGGGGAAAAAAATAGCCAAGAAAAATTGCCAACGAGCGTGCATTCGGCATTTGTTTCAAGCCAGCCAAAAATATAGCGCTCCATGACTTTGAATTGAATTACTTTCCTCGAGTGCAAAGTTAATCATACTAGCCTATAAAACAGCCCGGAAATGACATGCTGTTTAATTTGGGCTTCCTACGATGAGGTAGGCCTATTAAACATGGATCAAATGTAATGAAGGACACCACAACACAACCTTTGTTTTGATTCACTTGTTGTGAGTAGATGACAACAGGGATCAAATGAATAGACATGAATATGCAGGGCACATATGTTTTCAGTCAGTTTTCAATGGCATATGGATGAGGCACACAGAGAGAGCGAGAGAGAGGGAACAAGAGAAAACGAGAGAGCGATGGAAAGGATAAACAATGGTGGGGTGGGGTGGGGTGGGGTGGGGGGGAACAGTAAAACAAAGAAGCATTCCTAAAATAAAACCGTTTGGACGGCTCCCGGAGATGAAGAGAAAAAAAGGTACACAGCGTGAGCGTGATTAAATACAATACTGACCTCATTTCTATCTGCCACAGATAGGGGGGGGGGAGATCAGAAATCAACATTTGAGAGGGACCTGAAATCGGGAGAAGATGAGGTATTTTGCCATGATTAATGAGGATTGGTGTGATGGGAGGCAAAGACAACAACATGGGTCATGTCCTGAATAAAAGTGTGTGTGTGTGTGTGTGTGTGTGTGTGTGTCTCTCTCTCTCTCTCTCTCTCCCCCACTATGAGATCATGAGGCTTGCTACCTCACACGTCCCATAGTGTCCTTACACACACCGATGAAAGCTTTTAAAGGCTTCCCGTTTGAGCATGAGTGACCAGAACATTGTGTGCAATCGCTACTGTGGCGTTCCATTTCTTCCCCTTACTTTTTGGGGTTTGGGAGAGCTATGTTTAGCAACATACTGACAAAATCATCCCCATCCATGCATAATCATATTATGTTGGAGGCACTAAGAGCCGGCCGCAAGCTGGGGAATGTAGCTTATGTCACCAGAGGAAGACGACAACACACAACTGCCATTTTCAGGGATTTTTCATATAAAAAGGACACAGAGCCAGAGAAGGATTGGCGAGAGGGGGAAGGGTGGAACTGAAGAGAGAAAAGAAGAGAACTGGAGAGGGAGACGGAGAGAACTGTAGAGGGAGACGGAGAGAACTGCAGAGGGAGACGGAGAGAACTGCAGAGGGAGACGGAGAGAACTGCAGAGGGAGACGGAGAGAACTGCAGAGGGAGACGGAGAGAACTGCAGAGGGAGACGGAGAGAACTGCAGAGGGAGACGGAGAGAACTGCAGAGGGAGACGGAGAGAACTGCAGAGGGAGACGAAGAGAACTGCAGAGGGAGACGAAGAGAACTGCAGAGGGAGACGGAGAGAACTGCAGAGGGAGACGGAGAGAACTGCAGAGGGAGAAGGAGAGAACTGGAGAGGGAGGAGAGAACTGCAGAGGGAGACGGAGAGAACTGCAGAGGGAGACGGAGAGAACTGCAGAGGGAGACGGAGAGAACTGCAGAGGGAGAAGGAGAGAACTGCAGAGGGAGACGGAGAGAACTGCAGAGGGAGACGGAGAGAACTGCAGAGGGAGACGGAGAGAACTGCAGAGGGAGACGGAGATAACTGCAGAGGGAGAAGGAGAGAACTGCAGAGGGAGAAGGAGAGAACTGCAGAGGGAGACGGAGAGAACTGCAGAGGGAGACGGAGAGAACTGCAGAGGAAGACGGAGAGAACTGCAGAGGGAGACGGAGAGAACTGCAGAGGGAGACGGAGAGAACTGCAGAGGAAGACGGAGAGAACTGCAGAGGGAGACGGAGTGAACTGGAGAGGGAGACGGAGAGAACTGCAGAGGGAGACGGAGAGAACTGCAGAGGGAGACGGAGAGAACTGCAGAGGGAGACGGAGAGAACTGCAGAGGGAGACGGAGAGAACTGCAGAGGGAGACGGAGAGAACTGCAGAGGGAGACGGAGAGAACTGCAGAAGGAGACGGAGAGAACTGCAGAGGGAGACGGAGTGAACTGGAGAGGGAGACGGAGTGAACTGGAGAGGGAGACGGAGAGAACTGCAGAGGGAGAAGGAGGGAACTGCAGAGGGAGAAGGAGGGAACTGCAGAGGGAGACGGAGAGAACTGCAGAGGGAGACGGAGAGAACTGCAGAGGGAGACGGAGAGAACTGCAGAGGGAGACGGAGAGAACTGCAGAGGGAGACGGAGAGAACTGCAGAGGGAGACGGAGAGAACTGCAGAGGGAGACGGAGAGAACTGCAGAGGGAGAAGGATAGAACTGGAGAGGGAGACGGAGAAAGAGAAAGATGAATAGGGTAAACCCATTAGTAATTGCCAGTGGATTTTTATTTCTATGCCTCCATTCGGAGAGGATCATGATGGCCAAATGCAAATGATTCCACCCGGCAAACAATATTAGGTTTGCAACGGATCCCATTCATTCTGCTGTGGTGGTGGGGCTGGTTGCCTGCGTGGCTAGGGCGGTGGCGGTGATAGATGGAAGTCTGAACTTTAATCAGAATGGCGCCTGGAGCATTTTCAGGGAGGTAAACAGGTTAATCAGTCAACCCCCCCCCCCCCCCCCACGTCATGTGACCATTTCTGACACCGGCGAGCGATTCATCTCTTTCCCATCAGCGCCTTCGCTGAGGCACCCCCCTCCTCCACCAGTCCCCCCTATGCCGCAGGTTGACGTTTGTCATGAATCTTGCTCTGGAGGCTGAACTGAGCGATTTCCGCTAGATGGGCCAGCTGCAAAGTCAAAATTGTCTGTATCGTAAAGATTTATGAAAACAAAAATGTGCTTTATGGTCTTAACTTAAGGTTACAGTTAGGCATTAGGGTTAGCAGTGTGGTTAAGGTTAGGTTTTAAATCAGATTTTATGACTTTGTGGCTGTGCCAGCTAGTGACCACTCTGCAGAGCAACCTCCAGTACATGAGTCGTCCCAATAAATGCCAGCCTGCCCCCACGCCTCCGCCACTAGCCAACGCTGGGTAACAAATAAACAGAACCACCCCCACCTCTCTCTGTGCGCAACCATTCACTAATATAATGTACAGAATGGGTGGGGGGGTGGGGGGACACACACACAAACACCATCCACTCTGTCACCGAAGCCAGTGAGGAACCCTCCATACCTTCACCAGTGTCCAATATAAGTACAACCCTTGGACAATAAAGTTGTTCAATTCAAAGCAACAATGCTCCCCAGAACATTGTGCCACTCCACCAGAGCCTGACAGACATGTTGGACCATTAACAACATAGCATCTAGGACAGAACAGCCAGAACAGCTTTGCTCAGAGAGGGCCTTGGGAAGACGCTGAATTAGTGGTATGATCTTAGCCCAAAATGCATTTTAGTGCCATTTCGGGGGACTGAGCAAACAGTGTGTGTGTGTGTGTGTGTGTGTGTGTGTATGTGAGCAGTGTTTTGGGAGACAGCCGCAGACTTGCTGGAGTAATCAACGGCTCTACAGCGGCCAAGGTCAACTTCACAAGCGGTTGACACTCATATACGAGGTCGTGTCGACCGCTGTCCAGGCCCGGGCGAGTGGAACAACGGAGCTCCGCGTCACTAGGGTTGTTATTGTCACACTATTTACACGGTTGGCTGAAATTATTATTATTTTTTTTAAATGTTGCACCGCCCAACGCTGTTCATTGATTGGGTGAAGAGTAGGAAACTACTGTGGTGTGGCACGAACTGTACTGTTGGTTCATATTTGCTCAGGATGTTGCAGAAGGATATGGCTGTTGTGCAATATGTCTTGAGTTAGGAAATTGGCTTTATAGGGGGCCCTGGTCGAAGGGAGGGTGGAGGGGGGAGAGTGGGCAGAGCTCTGGCGCCTTATGTGATGTCTTTGTTTTTCTCTGTACTCCAGAGTTCTTCGTAGAAACGATAACTCCCCCACACACACACACACACACACACACACACACACACACACACACACACACGCAGTATTACCTCCAACACTTTTTTCTTCTTATCTGTGTGTGAGCCCTCTATACTGTATATGCACTCCTAGCTAGTATAGGCTATATGTGCAGCCTTCTTCAGTCTCATTACAGGGTTGAAACAATGCTCGAAAAACTAAATCCTCCTTTTGATCTAATTAGCACTATGCGTGTCACACCACCGCCTCAGAGAAAACGCCAACGGACTTCTCAGTCACAGATCGGTGCCTGACTCAACGTGGCAGAGGACAGGAGGGGAGGCGACCAACACCGCCACTGAAAACATTTCTGTTAGTCGTCCATGAGACGCGTGTGTGGTAGGAGGAGGGATAAAGGACAGAAGTGCTGGGCCTGGGAGGCGTGCATTCAAATCAAATTACATTTGACTTTGTTCAGTTGCATTGAGGGGCGGTACAGACAATCTATTCTCGTGGGGGTTTCGCCCTCGCACGTGGGAGCGCTCTCACTCACTCCTATATCCTCCTACCCTGCACTTGTTTCTGCCTGTTTCTATCCATCTCGGTCCACTCACTATTTCTCTCCCACTCTCTTCTTCCTTCTCATTGTGATGGTGGTCAGAGGAAGCCGTGGACCGGTCTGGACACACACACACTTCTCAGCATTCGAGGAATTGCCAGGGAATCTAAATATGGGTGTCATGTTCACGGCGATATTAGGTTCATTGTCTACTACAACTGGGTCTGAACCAGAAGTATGTGCAGCTTTTGTATCTCCTTGACACATACGGAAAATGCAAAGTGAATATAAGATGAGCACAGGTAGGTAGACATGATGATATAGTGGACAGCTTCAAATATGTATATCTCTGGTCTGGTGCATTTCAAGCAGGACTGTCAGTGCTGCAGGCCTGCTGAAAGTGATTCCAGAGAAGGGGGGAGGGAGGGACAGAAGGAGAGGGAGACAGCCATCTGTCAGTGGTTATGGATGAATCTGTCTCGACACCACCGGAGAAGCCCCCCCCCGTCCCCCAACCCATCTGCACCAACCCCCCACATCTCCACACAGAGATAGAGCGAGAGAGAGACAGAGAGAGAGAGAAAGGGCGGGACAGATGAAGAGAGAGGGAGAGATACACTGTAGTCAGAAACAGTAGGTAAGGAGGGAGGCAGAGCGGAATAGAGAGACAGATCGATCTCAAACGAGAGAGAAATAAGATGGGGGGAAAGGGAAGAAAGAAATAGAGATGGACAGCCAGCGACTGGGCGAGGATGCCTTTTCCCAGCCTCCATTTGCACAAAACTTTCATTACCACCAATTTAGGCTGGGAGCCATATCTGTGCTGCCATTAGGGCTGGCCCACATAAATCAGTCCAATCTTCCTCGCGGGCCCTTAAATTACACCTCCGAGTTGGTTATTAAAATGTGTCGCCTGTCTCACAACACCCAGCGCGGCTGGAGATTGGACAGGGGCCCCAGACAAATCTGTTTCAGGGGGAGAGAAAAAGAGGGAGGCCTCGTCTACCAGCCAGCCCACACATAACAGGGGGAAGAAGAGAAAAATCTGCCGGCTCAGACAAGCAAATCAGAGTAGCGGGATAGGAGCCTATCATCTGGTTTGATTTATACACTCCTGTCGATCTGGTTCAGTCTGGCTCGCAGCTCCCTCACCTCCTTCTCCCCACCCCCCTCCCTCACCTCTAGAGAGTACTTCTACCCCCCACCCCCCATTCCCAATTCCATTACCATCAACACCCCCCCCCCCATCACGTCGAAACGCAGCCTCAACGCCTCCCCTCGCAACACTCAATCAAACCCACGGCCAGATAAGACCGGTGATGAATGGCCTAATTGAAGGGAGCGCTGGGTAATGTTGCGTCGCTCCGGTTTGGAGGCGAGAGCCGAGGGTGATTAGCCTGTAGGATTTATTGTTATTGCTGCGCGTCTGGGTGGGTTAACACTGGCAGACAGAGTCCTGTAGACGGACTGGCAAGCTCACACCTCAGCCCTTTTTTCTTCTGGATTTCATTGAAATCTTGGTAGTCCTGACAACACGCAGTAATCGGCCTCCACTTCAAAACACACACACAGGCAATGAGAGGACATTTCCACTTAAAATGTGTCCGACAAGAAACACAGTGATCTATAATTCATGGTCATGAAATGTGGCTTTTCCCCTCCTACCCCCTTCCTGCTTTCAGCTCAGAGACATGAAGCATAGTGTTTTTCTCTGGCGGGGAGTAGGCTTCAACAACAACCACGGGGCAGAGAGAAATCCCTGGGGGTTTCGGCTGCAAATGGGATGATATCATTAGGTTTTCTGCACAAAATAGTCGGAAACGGTCTCAACCTTTCACATGTCAAAATGATCGCGCCTCATTCAACAGGATCCATGGAGCCCAGACTGCTTCGCTCGCCACAAATGGCTACGGATCGGGATCTAGTTCAGCGAGTTCAACTTGAAGAGGAGATATGTCGACCTCAGGCGTATTCTCAGTCGTAGATGCATCTGATTATCTTAACGTTGGCCTGCCTGTAAATGCTTGTTCTTGTGGTCTAAGTTGATCTTCACGGGTCCGGACTTGTGGCACATGGGAAGATGATTCCATTTAAGGGGAAGCCAGAGGAAGGATGTACTGGTATACTATGTAAAGCAAATCTCTTGGCGTTCAACGGTGGCAAACACAGGTCACGTTAAAGAGTTGTCGTACCTCGGCACAACATCCAAAAAGGACGTGGAAAATCTAAATCTACCTGCGTACCATTTTCCGGTAGAAACGGCGAGCATGTATTCTGTCCTCTCGTGTGACACGCGATCGAGAACAAGAAACAAACCGCTGCTAAATATAAGCGCTTGCTTGTCCTCGCCACAGTGTTGACATTCAAACAAAGAACAGACACATTTACAGGGGCCTGTACCTATGCCATTTTCCATCTGACCCTCCGCCACAGTGAGACTACAGCTTCCTCTTCAAATGAACACCAACAGTGCATTTACACACACTCCAATGACCGCATGAAAGCACACTACCACAGAAACTATAGGGAGAGAGTAAGTGTACACACACACACACACACACACACACACACACACACACACAGCAATCACGTCACACGCACAGCAATCCAAAACTAACCACAAGTGTATACAACATTACCCTTAAGGAGTAGCTTTCACTACCAGTAGGACACAGTGCAGTGTTTGTGATAATGAGTGATACGGTAAGCTGGAGTTGACTCTCTCGTGTGCGTGTGTGTGCGTGTGTGTGTGTGTGTGTGCGCCTGCCTACCGGTGATCTCCTCTTCCCTGCTCTAATGACAGTGCTCAGACTGATGGAGTGGTCTACTCACCGGCCAACTGTGCTTCCGGGTGGATGGCAGGTGGCCTCGATAGCTTGGGTACCTTTTCTGTGAGAGAGAGAGAGAGAGAGTGAGAGAGAGAGAAAAAGAGAGAGCGAGAAGGAGAGAGAAAAAACAAAGCAGAAAAAAAACGAGAGAGTAAGCAATAGTGAGAGAAAGAGGGAGTAAAAAGAGAGAGAAAGAAAGTGGGAAAGATCAAAAGCGTGTGGGGGGGAAGCAAAAAACAGAGAGAGAGAGAGAGAGAGAGAGAGAGACAAAGAGAGGGACAAAAGGAAAAGGACATTAGCTTAAATTAAGTTTATTAGCTGTATTAGTCAGGGAGGGCTGGAGCTGTCCCCCCCACCACCACCACTCCTACCCCTAGGCTCCCAGGTCTCCTTGCAGTCTCCCCCACAAATGACAGCCATTTGAGCCTGGCTCAGCTGGGAGGGTCAGCCATGACGGAATCCATTACATTACAGCTTACTCACTCACTATACCACACTTAATTTGGTTTCCTAATGGTCACTCACACTGACAAATGTTGCTACTGTAACAACGTTAGGACGCAGTGCTTTAAATTCATAGGATACAGGCGGAGATAGAGGCGGAGAGCCCTACAAAGCCTTCACTCACTGGCAATGTGTTTTGCTGTGCAACTAAGTATTCATTAGGGTACACCGTAGCGAAAACACTTCCTAAATGTACAAGTTCATGTTGTCCCTGCCTGTTTTGGTCCATTTTCTTCCGTTTTGTACCTAATGAATATGACCATGGACTCATGGCTTCAGCCATGTTGTAAAGGCCCAGTCTTGAATACAGGGAGAGGAGATGCAGTCCCATGTATTGTACCCACAGCTGCCTGTGTCCTCCAGACAAGTGACAGATATGGGATGAAGTGAGAGGGAAAGAGGGGGAGGGGGGGGGGGGATAAAACAGGATAAGTTCCATTTTTCATCCCTCCCATCAAGTCTGAAGGCAAGCTGAGCCACTAATGTCCATTGTGTCTGGTGAGGAGGGCCCAACTAAATGTGTGTCTGGCACAAGTGTGTGTGAGTGTGTGTAAACCTATCTTACTACAGTATGTCTATGGATGTGTGTGTGTGTGTGTATGACATGAAAACATATGGGTGTGTGTGTGTGTGTGTGTGTGTGTGTGTGTGTGTGTGTGTGTGTGTGTGTGTGTGTGTGTGTGTATACATAGTGATTGACTGATGTGTCTGTGTGTGTGCGCGCATGCTTGCGTGTGTGTGATCAACTGATGCGTGTGATAGAGAAAGGGTAGGTCATGGCAGTAGCCCCACAGCCACCAGACAGACAGGCCCCACCAACCCAGCTGGTTCATGATATCCATTATGATTTACGTGCCAAGAGGAGCCCGCCGCCGAACAAAGACACACAGACACACACACAGAGAGTGAGTATGAGTGTGTGTGTGTGCGTGAGAGAGAGAGAGCTTCCACTGTTTCATATTTCCCCTCCTGTCCATCCATTCATCCCTCCTTCATTTCTCCTTTTCCTCCTCTCTTGACCAGGCTGGCTGTTCCTGCCTCTAGGAGTGCAAGCGTTGGGCCGTTTTCCGTTTGCAACTAGAGAGGGCATTTTTGGATTCTGCACATGTAAAATCAAACCGCTCAGTTCTACAAAGGCCTCGATCGGAACTACAGACAGAGCAACGGTAACGATCGTGCTGCATCTGAAATGAAGACATGGCCAGCTGGATTGATTTGTAGCCCAGCAGCCCTGCAGAACAGTAATGTGCCAGAACTAGAAAGTGATTTGTTCAATGTTATCAGTTAGAGGGTTTATTTGTCCGCTGAAAACCGAGGCAGCTGTCAAACACACTGTAGACACATTATAACCTTTGGCTCTGGGAATGAAGCTAATTTTATTTTTATTGGCTAGCTACGCACTCCTATTGGCTAGCTACGCATACTTAATAACTGACTTGGCATTCTGATAGGCTAGCTCCACGTTCACTCATTGTTGATAACACAACAAAGCACAATGAATGAAGGATCAGACCAGATCTGATGCATGTAACCTGGCAGTGGAGGATTTTGAGAAAAATAGGAGGTTATACTTGTTGTTTTATGATTCAGTTCTTTATGATTTGTTTCTTTATGAGGCTTCAGCAGCATAATCGTCCAACGCTCGCTCACTCACTCACTCACTCACTCATTTGGTGGGAAACAATGGAGGGATTCTCATGAAGCTGGGATTTAAAGAGTATTCATGGGCCGCCAACAGAATTAGAGGGCCAAATGCCAAGGAGCAGATCGGGGTCCTCTTCAGCTGGAGAGACTGACTGACAAACAACGAGGACAGGGAGCACAGGGTGACCAAAGAGAGATGGAGAGAGGGAGCACAGGGTGACCAAAGAGAGATGGAGCGAGGGAGCACAGGGTGACCAAAGAGAGATGGAGAGAGGGAGCACAGGGTGACCAAAGAGAGATGGAGAGAGGGAGCACAGGGTGACCAAAGAGAGATGGAGAGAGGGAGCACAGGGTGACCAAAGAGAGATGGAGAGAGGGAGCACAGGGTGACCAAAGAGAGATGGAGCGAGAGCAGTAGATAGAGGAAAGGAGAGGATGAAGAGCGAGAGAGATGGAGGGAGAGTGGTAGATAGAGGAAAGGAGAGGATGAAGAGTGAGAGAGATGGAGGGAGAGTGGTAGATAGAGGAAAGGAGAGGATGAAGAGCGAGAGAGATGGAGGGAGAGCGGTAGATAGAGGAAAGGAGAGGATAAAGAGTGAGAGAGATGGAGGGAGAGTGGTAGATAGAGGAAAGGAGAGGATGAAGAGCGAGAGAGATGGAGGGAGAGCGGTAGATAGAGGAAAGGAGAGGATGAAGAGCGAGAGAGATGGAGGGAGAGCGGTAGATAAAGGAAAGGAGAGGATGAAGAGCGAGAGAGATGGAGGGAGAGCGGTAGATAGAGGAAAGGATAGGATGAAGAGCGAGAGAGATGGAGGGAGAGCGGTAGATAGAGGAAAGGAGAGGATGAAGAGTGAGAGAGATGGAGGGAGAGCGGTAGATAGAGGAGAGGATGAAGAGCGAGAGAGATGGAGGGACACGTAGAAGGGTAGATAGAACAATAAAGAGAGCAGGGAGATGGAGAGATGAGGGGGCTAGGCAGTGGGCAAAGAGGGCCAGGAAAGCAGACACACTGAACATATGCCCGCCAGAAACAGACCTGGGCAGTGAACTGTGAAGGCCCCTCGTGTGAGCCTGCCTCTGGTCAGATACAGATACACCCCCTTCCTCAGACAGATACACACACACACACTAAGATACGTATTGCTATCATCAAATGCAATCAGCTCTACTGTACTCCAGCCAGCATGCAGCCGGGGTGGCATTGAATAAAATACAGTGTATCCTGTATTCTATTCTACAGTGTTTTAGTCAATGCCACTCCGACATTGCTCAATTTAATATTTATACATTTCTTAATTCCATTCTTTTACTTTTAGATTGGTTAGATATTACTGCACTGTTGGAGCTAGGAACACAAGCACTTCGCTACACCCACAATAACATCTGCTAAATATGTGCATGTCACCAATAAAATTTGATTTGAGTCATCCATCCATGATACTCCCTGAGGACAGGAGGAATGGAGGGTCACACACACATGGACATGTCCCCAACTCCTCGTAGTGACCTAGATCCTTAGGCCACTGCTGACCACTGACCCCTGACCACAGAGAAAATTTGACAAACACAGTCAAATACATGCCAGACTCAATTAATCCAACTAGTCTAATTCTGTCCAAACAACAAGCAACACAATGCTGAACTGAAGCCTCAAAACAGGCCAAAGAGCCCAATGAAGATCAGATGGGTGAAAAAAACATAGATTTTACAGATGGTTGAATTCCCATTGATGTAGCTCACTTAGCATACTGTCCACACCACCAGGGGAACAATAACATTGGTCTTTGGGTTTCTGAGACAAACCTCCAAACGTTCTCTTACAGTAAACATTATTCCTCAGTCCAACCACCAAATTGGGTTCAACAATACCTCAGTAAACTTTGACGAGTAGAACGCTATGCCGCACTGCCAGGGCCAATCACTGTACGGCCCAGGTGGTTCTCGTTGACTCGGCAAACTCCTCGGAGGGGTGCCGTGCCAGAGGAAATTGGCTCATCCACGGCTCGTTTATTGCGCTAGCGAGCACCGCCGGGCTAGCGGAGGCCCTCCGAACCAATACCCGTTTTGTCTCTTAGCTCTGGCTCGAGGAACCTTTCAGGAGCCAGTTATCCAGCCGCGTCAGAGCAGCTGGGAGCCCTGGGAGCAGTGTTGGAGGAGAGGATGCCATCCAAGGCACAATTAAAGACACCCCTTTTCCATTTGCCTAGCTTCTAGTCTAGAGCCTAGCTAGCAATAGCTCCCATTGTATATAACCATCTGGGGCTAATAGGGGGCTCAGCTTCCCTCCACTGAAGAGGACTTCCTCTAATGAAGAGGGTCTTGACGGTGTTAATTAAAACCACCATCTTGGACAATAGAGGCTCTTTGTCGTGTGAAAACTGTGGGAGATGGGTTCATGGGACCATCAGGGTTCCGTACTCAAAGAGTCTCAGGGCAGGACTGCTGATCTAGGATGCGTTTTCATTATGAGCCAAAAGGCTCATCTGATCCTAGATCAGCACTCTTACACTGAGACGCTAATACGGGCCCAGGTGTAAAGCTTCATTGGTCCATGGGGATGAGTGCCCCCTACTTGCCCATCTCCCCGAACAGCAACTTTTCTATTCAGGCAAGCCCCAAACTGAAGTAGTACCCCTCCTTAGTTTCAACTGTCAAGCAGCGTCTGAAGATAGTTATCCTCAACATAATCTGCACCCCAATTTCTGCCTGAGCACATCCCTCCCTCCTCTGCTAAGCTAACTAATCAGCAGAGATATTCATCATCATCTTGGCTGTGTGTGTGTGTGTGTGTGTGTGTGTGTGTGTGTGTGTGTGTGTGTGTGTGCATTTTGGTGGTAATTTGGCCTGCGTTATTGCTTCTCTTCTCCCTGTGTGTCAGTGTTAATGCTGCAAACCCAGTGGGGAGCTGCAGCGAGAGAGAGAGAGAAAAAGAAAAGGAGAGAGCCCCCGGCTAGCCCATTAAAGGGAGGCCTTCTCCTCATTTAAAGGGAGGCCTTCTCCTCATTCCGAGAGAGGCACTGCCAGGGCCACACTGCTGCACTGCAACCATAGAAACTAATATAAACTCAGCAAAAAACGAAACGTCCCTTTTTCAGGTCCCTGTCTTTCAAAGATAATTTGTAAAAATCCAAATACCTTCACAGATCTTCATTGTAAAGGGATTCCAACACTATTTCCCATGCTTGTTCAATGAACCATAAACAATTAATGAATATGCACCTGTGGAACGGGTCGTTAAGACACTAACACCAAAACACCTTTCTAACACCTTTCTGAGTCAAAGGTGAACAAGGTGATTAGCTCACTAAAGAACTCTAAAGCCAAAGATGTGTTTGGGATGGACTCTACCTTTCTTAAAAACTACAAAGAGTCACTCATTGGCCCTATTACTAAGGTCACCAACACATCTATTGGTCTCGGTGTGTTTCCAAGGGTATGGAAGTCGGCCATAATAACGGCCATCTTTAAATCAGGCGACCCTGCTGACGTGAGTAACTACAGGCCCATTAGTATACTACCTGTGGTGTCAAAGGTTGTTGAAAAGTGTGTAGCAGAACAACTGATTGCCCACCTCAACAACAGCCCCTTCACATTACACTCCATGCAGTTTGGCTTCAGAGCGAAACACTCCACAGAAACGGCCAACTGCTTTCTTCTGGAAAATGTGAAGTCCAAGATGGACAAAGAGGGTGCTGTTGGGGCTGTGTTTCTGGACCTAAGGAAGGCTTTTGATACTGTTAACCATGAGATTCTCATCACAAAATTGTCCAAGTTCAACTTTTCCCCTGATGCCTTGAGATGGATGAAATCATACCTTGAAGGCAGAACTCAGTGTGTCAGAGTGAGCAATGAGCTGTCGCCCACTCGTAGCTATGATGTGGGCGTGCCCCAAGGGTCAATACTGGGGCCCCTCCTGTTCAGCCTGTACATTAATGATCTGCCTTCTGTCTGTACTGGGTCTGAAGTTCAAATGTATGCAGATGATACAGTGATATATGTGCATGCAAAGAGCAAACAACAAGCTGCACAAGAACTCACTACTGTAATGGTCCAGGTTACAAAGTGGCTCAGTGACTCGTGTTTGTATCTCAATGTGAAAAAAACTGTTTGCATGTTCTTCACAAAGAGGGCAACAGATGCTACTGAGCCAGATGTCTATGTGTCAGGGGAGAAGCTCCAGGTGGTATCCGATTTTAAGTACCTTGGCATCATACTTGATTCCAACCTCTCTTTTAAAAAGCATGTGAAAAAGGTCATTCAAATAACCAAATTCAACCTAGCTAATTTCCGATTTATATGAAATTGTTTGACTACAGAGGTAGCAAAACTGTACTTCAAATCTATGATACTCCCCCACTTAACATACTGCTTGACTAGTTGGGCCCAAGCTTGCTGTACAACATTAAAACCTATTCAGTCTGTCTACAAACAGGCTGTCAAAGTGCTTGATAGGAAGCCCAATAGCCATCATCATTGTCACATCATTAGAAAGCATGAGCTCTTGAGTTGGGAAAAATCTTGTGCAATACACAGACGCATGTCTTGTATTCAAGATCCTAAATGGCCTGGCTCCCCCTCCACTCAGTATTTTTGTTAAACAGAAAACCCAGACATATGGCAGCAGATCCACAAGGTCTGCCATGAGAGGTGACTGTATAGTTCCCCTAAGGAAAAGCACCTTTAGTAAATCTGCATTCTCTGTGAGAGCTTCCCATGTCTGTAATACACTGCCATCATAACTGCACCACATATCACACTTTCACAAAATGCTTGAAGACATGGCTAAAGGTCAATCAGATTTGTGAACATGGTCCCTAGCTGTGTGTTGCCGCTTTCCATGTTGTCTGTTGTCTGTAGCTTGTGAGGTGTGGAAACACTTTGTTACTTTTATGAATTTTGTCTTGCTGCTTTTTGTTTTATGTTGCTCTGTCTGTATGCTACGTCTTGCTTGTCCTATGTTGCTCTGTCTGTATGCTATGTCTTGCTTGTCCTATGTTGCTATGTCTTGCTTGTTCTATGTTGCTATTGTCTATATTGTAATTGTTTTTAATAACCTGCCCAGGGACTGCGGTTGAAAATTAGCCGGCTGGCTAAAACCGGCACTTTTACTGAAACGTTGATTAATGTGCACTGTCCCTGTAAAAATAAAAAATAAACTCAACTCACACACAAAAGAAAGATGCCCAGGGTCCCTGCTCATCTGCGTGAACGTGCCTTAGGCATGCTGCAAGGAGGCATGAGAACTGCAATTTATTGCCCTGGCCACATCTGCAATGTCTGTACTGTGAGACGCCTAAGACAGCGCTACAGGGAGACAGGACAGACAGCTGATTGTCCTCGCAGTGGCAGACCATGTGTAACAACACCTGCATAGGATCAGTACAGCAAAACATCACACCTGCGGGACAGGTACAGGATGGCAACAACAACTGCCCGAGTTACACCAGGAACGTACAATCCCTCCATCAGTGCTCAGACGGTACGCAATAGGCTGAGAGAAGCTGGACTCAGGACTTGTAGCCTGTTGTAAGGCAGGTCCTCACCAGACATCACAGGCAACAATGTCGCCTATGGGAACAAACCCACCGTCGCTGGACCAGACAGGACAGGCAAAAACTGCTCTTCACTGATGAGTCGCGGATTTGTCTCACCAGGGGTGATGGTCGGATTTGCGTTTATCGTCGAAAGAATGAGCGTTACACCGAGGCCTGTACTCTGGAGCGGGATCGATTTGGAGGTGGAGGGTCCGTCATGGTCTGGGGCGGTGTGTCACAGCATCATTGGACTGAGCTTGTTGTCATTGCAGGCAATCTCAACGCTGTGCATTACAGGGAAGACATCCTCCTCCCTCATGTGGTACCCTTCCTGCAGGCTCATCCTGACATGACCCTCTAGCATGACAATGCCACCAGCCATACTGCTCGTTCTGCCATGGCCAGCGATGAGCCCGGATCTCAATCCCATTGAGCACGTCTGGGACCTGACGGATCGGAGGGTGAGGGTTGGGGCCAATTCCCCCCAGAAATGTCTGGGAACTTGCAGGTGCTTTGGTGGAAGAGTGGGGTAACATCTCACAGCAAGAACTGGCAAATATGGTGCAATTCATGAGGAGGAGATGCACTGCAGTACTTAAGGCAGCTGGTGGCCACATACTGACTGTTACTTTTGATTTTGACCCCCATTTGTTCAGGGACACATTATTCAATTTCTGTTAGTCACATGTCTGTGGAACTTGTTCAGTTTATGTATCAGTTGTTGAATCTTGTTATGTTCATGCAAATATTTACACATGTTAAGTTTGCTGAAAATAAACGCAGTTGACAGTGAGAGGACGTTGGTCTGCAATGAATTCAGCTGTTTTTCCTCCTCTTAAATCTCAAGTCTCTACCTGTTTTATCCTCTTAATGCCCCACCATGGCTCTCTACTACTACTGTACTACCGTTCTCCTCTTCCTTCCATGGACTGATCTCTCCTCCCTCCCGCTTCTTTCTACTCTCATCCCTCCTTCCATTTTCCTCCTCCTCTCACCTTCTTCCCTTTCCTTGACCTCCTCCCTCTCCTCCTTCCTGTCCTCCATCACAGGGCCCGCCATTTACTGCAGTAGTTCTGATTTAATGCTCCCGCTGACAATTTATGCAGCAGCCGCCAGAGAAAGGCACATTAGGCCCCACTGTACACCCAACGTTATGGATCGGCCTATAAATAGCCACGCGAGTCATGTAAAAGCCTTTCATTACATAGAGAGACATCTCACGATCGATAGCCGCTAAATCTGTTTACTAACTGTGCCGGCCTTACAAATACGTTTTTTTTTTCAGACAGATAGCAGAGTAGTTTAATTTGTTTCTGTGGAATAGGACAAAAATATGGTTTGAAGTCTAAGTGCCGTATGTATGGCAAGCAATGCAAGCACAAAGAGCGGAAAGAGAAAATGATGGTAGATAATGGTAAGATGGAAATGTGTGTATGGGGTTTGTACGGATCTGCTGTGATTAAACACAGGCTCTGTAGCCTATTACCGTAGGTTACGATAAGCTTTCACACAAATACAGTAATCACAAGCAACACACATGCTTTGTTCTGCTGAAACAACTGAACAGACCCAACTCCTTAGGACTCACTGGTAAAACTGGAATCACTTGGCATCCCCCTAAAAACGTGCAGCTGAGAGAGACCAGGGGGAGACCAGGGGATCATTTCTCTCCCCGTCAGCTCCCCCCACCACTCCCTCCCTCCCTCCCTCCCTCCTCCCAGCCCCGTGGAGATGTGGATGCTTCGCAGGACAATTACCGGGTGACACTTCATCATGGGCCGCGCGACAGGCGCTGACGGGTCCTCGTCCAAACAAATGATGCCGGGGTCGAGGTTGTCGGAGCCTCCCAGCTCCGAGGCTGCAGCGCCGCAGCCACATTACAACTTTACTGTCTGCTGAAAAACTAAACATTAAAGAGACCCCCTCTCAGGCAGACCAATACACTCACCCCCCTGTCCATTGATCAGTGGGGGAGGGGTGAAGGGGGGGGCTCCCTCCCAAGTAGACGGAGATCTCTTCAACCCCCCCCCCCCCCAAAGATAAAGGGGTTAAACGCCAGTTTTAGAAAAGACAGCTCGACAAATCTTGCATCTGATGAGCCCACTGATTTTGGTGCATGTTACTGGAATGGGACAGAGATTGGGTCAATTTATATGAAGATGGGCTATTCATTGACCTTTTGGCAGCGTTGTTGTAGTAAATACACTGTAAATACACTTCCTCGCCTTGATAGAGGCTTGGTTAAAGCACAGCTAAGTATAGAATTAAAGTAGGTCAAAGGCAGAGACAACTAAAAAAACAGATATAGTTTAAATAGATCCTTGATTTCTTATCGTAACACTGAAAATGAACCGTTGGGAAACTGTGGAGAACCTCAAAAGTAGCACTCCCTAAGCCACTCAACACCCCCAGCATATTAATATAGGGGTTTCTATGATCGCAGCATGAGAAGTCTGGAAAGAACCAGAGATAAAGACAACTATCGCAGGAATAAAACTGCTATAGGAAAACAATACACCTCTGGTCCCCTGACACAATCAGCTCTACACGCATAGAACAGAGAGAGGAGAGAGAAACAATGAGAGCAGAAAGAAATGTACATAAAATAGAATAGAAAAGGCAGCCCACGTTGCATTATGACAGTATCGGCAGCTGGAGTCAATTCCATTCTCAGTTGAATGACACGTGGAATCCATTATTAAGAGTAGAGTTAAATTCCTGAATTGACTGACATTCCTGAATTGACCCTCGACTCAGCTATAGCCTTACACGACACAATTTCGAGGACTTGCTTATCTAACCCACTCAGTTCAAAAGAAAGACAGTTGAAAACCGAAACAAACTACTCCATTTTAAAATGTAAGCACTATAGCAAGCACTTCTCTCGGACTGTTGTGTGGCAGTCTATTCATCTGTTATCACATTCTCTGCATTCATATTACCAACGCTCTCTCTATCGACATCCTCCAGTGATGAATGTGTTCATTTTCCCCCTTCTAGAAACCAATGTGGACATCTAAGATAAATAAGGAGGGGGGTTGTAAAAAAATAAATAATTAAAAACAGCGGTGGAGTGATGCTTCATGTTGGAAAGGCCCTTGAGAGGCGCATTCAATCTTTCAATCGATACACACCATCGCCGGGTGTACGCCATCATTAGGGAGGACACTTCCCTGTTTATTTATCATCAACGAGACTCGCGCCTGACAGCTTCCTGTAAACAACCACTCAGTAAGTTTTTTTTTTTTTTTTTTAAACCCTCATTTAACCAGGTAAGTTGATTTGAGAACACATTCTAATTCACAGCAACAACCTGGAGAATAGTCACAGAGGAGAGGAGGGATGAATGAGCCAATTGGAAGCTGGGGATGATTAGGTGGCCATGATGGCCAGATTGGGAATTTAGCCAAGACACCGGGGTTAACACCTCTACTCTTACGATAAGTGCCATGGGATCTTTAGTGACCACAGAGAGTCCGGACACCAGTTTAACGCCTCATCTGAAAGACGGCACCCTACACAGGGCAATGTCGCCAATCACTGCCCTAGGATATATTCTTTAGACCAGAGGAAAGAGTGCCTCCTACTGGCCCTCCAACACAACTTCCAGCAGCATCTGGTCTCCCATCAAGGGACTGACCAGGACCAATCCTGCTTAGCTTCAGAGGCAAGTCAGCAGTGAGATGCAGAGTGGTATGCTGCTGGCATAAGTATGGGTAAGTACCATTGATAATGTGTATAATACACAGTATGCATGTGTAAGTATGCATGTCTTGTGCACTGATAAAGCACTGGGCTTTCTATTTAGGTTCATGGTTTAACCAACTATTTTGCACTCAAACAACGGACAAAAAGGCTACTGAATGTGAATGGAGTCATGTTACAGGCTGTATCACATCCGGACGTGATTGGGAGTCCCATAGGGTGGCGCACAATTGGCCCAGCATCGTCTGCCAGCGGCGTCCGGGTTTGGCCGGGGTAGGCCGCCATTGTAAATAACAATTTGTTCTTATCTGCCTTGCCTAGTTAAATAAAGGTTAAAAAAAAAAATGTATGAAAAAAATACCTGGGATGACATGTTTACAAAAACAGCCTCATGGATTTCCATTAGATCCGATGTATTTGTGATGACATTAGGTGAGCTACTACTACCAACAAGTACTACAACTGAATTTGTTTGAGTGCAACTCCATCTCTGTCTTTTGACAACATTAATCTTCAGATGACCACATGAATCAAGCTAAGGTCAGAAGGTCAGAGGTTAAGTGACCTCCTTGGTCATTTGGACAATCATTCGCTATCCTAAAGACTTGGGGATGCATCAATAGACACTGAAACTTCAAAACGCCTTTGGAGTGAAGTACCACTGTGTGATGAAGAACAATGGGAGCAGATAAGATTCCTCTCAACAGTGTGTTTTTATTCCGGCGGAAGGGAGGGAGGGATGGTGGGATGAGCTCCCCTGCTCCTCTGAGGCTGTTTGAAGTGGAGCGGTTGGGTTTATCTTCTTCGGATGGTGTGTGTACGCTCGTGCACTTGTGTGTGTGTGCGCCCATTACTGTGCATGCTGTGCGTGTGTGTTCGTGAGAGAGAGAGAGAGAGAGAGAGAGAGAGAGAGAGAGAGAGCTGGTCAGACTAAAGCAGGTGGGGGTCTGGGATGTGGACGAATAACCCAGGAGAAGACAAATGGCTTTAGCAGGAGGGCCGGTGACATTTATGTGGTTTCATGTGGTAATGGACGATGACCCCTGGGGGTCAGAGTTCCAATAAGGCAGAGGCCCATTCCAGCACAACCCTGAAACCTGAGCCAATCCAAAACAGGCCTCTGACTGTCTCACACACACACACACACAGGGAGGAAGATGGAACAGTATCCATCACAGTGCATTCCTCACCTCAGACCACCTAGGTTGGGTGCCAAAAACACCCAGGATGGGTAGTGTGTGTGTTGTTAAGAGGCTCCCTGCCCTGTGTTCACTCAAGGCTCATGAGAGGAGAGGCTACTTCATACTGTTGGTGACAGCTTTGTGGTAATAATGTACCGAGCCCCTGCTACTGCAAGTGGTACGCTCAGTCAAGTGAGACTTTGCCTGGGAGGAGACACATACAGAGACTCCTCGGCAGCTAATGAGACAACTGGGAGAATGAGAATGAGAGAGAATGAGAGAGAATGAGAGAGAGAGAGCGACTGAGCCGACTTTCAGGGTTTGGGAACAGGGGAGGGAGGCAGAGGGTGACCTGGATGGCTGCCAAGAAACAGAAGAGGCAGAATGAGAGGGGGAGGGAGGGAAGGAGGGTACACCTCTAGCCATGGTAGCAGCGGGTGGTTATGCAATGTACACAAAACAGAGGAGGGCTGCGATCAAAGGCACCAGGTGCATACATAACAAAAATCTGACACTACCGCAAGAAAAACGACACGGGGAAGAAAAATGAAAAGAATGCACCGGGGAAAAAAGGAACAGAACAGACACCCTCTGGGGAAAAGACGGAAAAAGCTCAGTGCCGAAGACACATCAGTGGAGATTTAGAACAGAGGGATGAGATCGATAGAATGGATAAAAACAACTGAAACGGTCGTAGCTTCAGCTCTGGCTGTATAGTCATCTGTTCAGCCAAGCAGAGGCACATGGGAAGGTAAAGTGGTGACGATGAGTAAATACTTAAAACATCAAGACACCGAACAGAGAGAGAGAGAGAGACGAGAGAGAGACGAGAGAGAGAGAGAGAGAGAGACAGAGACAGAGACAGAGACAGAGACAGAGAGAGAAGAAGAATAGCCTAGTTTGGCTTTAGCTGCTCGAGGGAATGGGCCTATAAAAGTTTAAGGATGCTGAGTGGTGACAAACAGTAATGTGATGACGACGATTATTACTACAACTACTACTGCTGTTTCTGTGCGAATTTCTCTGTATGTCACTCCGTGTCATTGTTCCCCCTTTTCCTTCCGTCTGTGTAGTGCATTATGAACACACACACTCGTTTGAAAACTGTAAGAGCAGAGCACATGTTTGTTATTAGCTGGATACTTCCTGGAAAATAACGCATTTCCTTGGAAACTGTAACTGGTCATTTCCATGTAAAAGGACCCATGAGCACCAACATGTGAGGTCTATAGGAGCATGACAAAATGAGTATCAAATGAAAGCTAAGAGTCAATGTTTTTTTTTAATGAATGGATTTTTTTAACCATTTTCCATCCTAGAATGTTTGAATAAGCAAAGGCTTTGATTTCTTGTCAAACAAATGGAAAGGGAGTCTTATAAACCATCTACCAGAAAGATTCTTAAAAGGCATTAGAAAGACAGACCCCTGCCAACAAATAAACACTTTTTATTAGTTTAGGATCATTTTTGTCTGCCGTTTGTAACATAAACATTGCCTTGTGCCTTAAATTCCGTTACCAAAAATCCACATATATTTAAGATATTTTCTCATTTCTCTCCCTCATGAGGATAGAAAGCTCAAAGTTTTACAGATATAATAATTTTTATGCATTATTAAGTGATTAAAACTCAAAATTCTGTTACCATATTGGTAACAGAATTTTAGAAATATTTGTAATGGAATTTTTACAATTGAATTGGCTAACAATGCTTACTTCATCAAAACAATTGTGACTAAAATATTAGTCAAACACCCATTTGTCAGTGGCAATTGACGAGACTATAACTGACTAAATATATACATATTTAAATTAGTTCACTAAAACGAGACAAAATTATCACTCTGACTAAAATCTGACTACTAAGTGGAGTTTTTGGAGATTGAGAGCTTTTCAGTGGTAAGCACAAGTAATATAGCACAGATGCGCAACAGACTTCTGTTTAGCAGTGGGAAGGACCAGTCACACCCGGCAAACACAGCCTACATCAGCTGGTGAGCAAATGATGAGTGTGGGCAGACAGGCTCCGCTCTGGTTCCACCTCCGATTATACACATCGCATCGTGACTCTCTTGCTAACCAGTCACCACCAGCCTTCTAGTTAGCTACTCTTTGACTGGTTAAGAAACAAGCTTCTTTACAAAATTAAAAACAATAACAGCATTGTGTTTAACAGCAAAACGACAGTCTAGCTATGTTTTTCTCTTCCTTGCGAAGGCTATAGAAAAGTAGGCCGTCTTTAAATTTGTAGTCTCGTTCAACTCTCCCACTTTTCTCACTGCATTTCATATACAGATTCTGTAGACAACGTAGCCAAGTCTCCCTCCTTTCCTCAGAGATAACAGCTTATTCTAGGCCCTTAGGCTGACGTATCTCAGCTCACTGGTCACCATAGCAGCACCCACCCGTAGCACGCGGTATATCTCACTGGTCACCCCCAAAGACAATTCCTCCTTTGGCCGCCTTTCCTTCCTGTTCTCTGCTGCCAATGACTGGAACGAACTGCAAAAATCACTGAAGCTGGAGTCTCATATCTCCGTCACTAACTTTAAGCACCAGCTGTCAGAGCAGCTCACAGATCACTGCACCTGTACATAGCCCATCCAACTACCTCATCCCCATACTGTATTTATTTATCTTGCTCCTTTGCACCCAGTATCGCTACTTGCACATTCATCTTCAGCACATCTATCACTCCAGTGTTTAATTGCTATATTGTAATTACTTCGCCACCATGGCCTATTTATTGCCTTATCTCCCTTATCGTACCTCATTTGCACACAATGTATATATACTTTTTTCCACTGTATTATTGACTGTATGTTGGTTTATTCCATATGTAACTCTGTGTTGGTGTTTGTGTCGAACTGCTTTGCTTCATCTTGGCCAGGTCGCCGTTGTAAACGAGAACTTGTTCTCAACTAGCCTACCTGGTTAAATAAAGGTGAAATCCAAATCAATAAAAAAGGCTACCATTCAATAGACATGACCAATAATACCTGTGCTCCATTTATTTGGACTTCTATCGTGCGTCGGTGGGCCGCATTTTACACTTATCAAGCCTATCTGCTACGTTCGCGAACGTTTCGCAACTGTACGTGGCCCTGGTAACGTCACTTGTAGCCTATAGGCAAACATGTTGTAGCGCAGACAGAAAGGAAAAAGGAAAGCAAACAATTTGACTAACTTCCTCTTGCCACTACGCTATCTGACAGGGTAAATAACTATTTTGACTTTGTGTAGACCCAGTGACTCAGACTTGAGCACTTGGACCAGGACTCAAGCACTGGGGACTTGGGACTCGATTCGGACTCAAGTTTTAGTGACTCCACTACATCACTGAGCGAAACAGTCAGTAGCTCCCGTTCTACTTTAGGTCCTCAATGTGGCTGCGGTGTCTGTGGGACGAACGTTCATAACAATGGCAATGACGTGACCAATAGATGGAGGTAAACTACTTTGCCAATGTCATGAAAATAATAGCCAGTTGGTAGAAAAATAACCAAATACAGTATGTAAAAGAGGATATTACATATTTCTACCTTTGTAGGAAACATCATCATGAAGAGAAGACATTCATATATGTGTTGTACAGATCAGGGACCCATGACCAAATTCTGTTACCGCAATTCTGTTACCACTTCACTTACTGTAGTTCAATAATCAAAAGAGAGTTTTTCTAACTCAAGGTGTCATGTAATAGCTGATAGCCCATTCTTTCTGAAGACATCTTTGAATCTTAATTCAGAGCAGATATTTAACATCATTTTTTTTTTTATGTGTTTGCATAAAAAAAAATTAAAACTGGAGGGAGATTTTTACAGAAATACTGTCACCAAACTTTGCATCTGCACTGTTCTTCCAGTAAATGTGTTTTGGTCAAATTGGGTTGTATGGTGTGTTAAAAACTGACAATAATGTTTTTCGTTTGGAATACATTTTAAGAGAAAAATCTGAGCCTCAGCGCAATTACATTAATGTGGAATTGCCCAATTACAGCTGTGCCAATGCTGCCACACACGCACACACCGAAGGCTGATAAAGTAAGACACTGCACCGAGCCGCACTATTGTCAACACTAAAAGCTACAGACATCAATATTCTGACTTGCAACGAAGGA
The DNA here is from genome assembly GCF_045791955.1 of Oncorhynchus clarkii lewisi. Classification (NCBI taxonomy): domain Eukaryota; kingdom Metazoa; phylum Chordata; class Actinopteri; order Salmoniformes; family Salmonidae; genus Oncorhynchus; species Oncorhynchus clarkii. The sequence continues at coordinate 19,039,634 of NC_092162.1, forward strand.
TGGTTCCTTATCATTCAATGGAATTTTCTTTACAACATCCTCGTTGACAAAAGCCTCCTTCCCGTAAAGCCTGAAAGAGAACAGAAGCATTCAGGTGTTGAAACTTCTTTTCACCGAACTGAGAAAAAAAACACATCTGCGGAACATAGATACAGATAAATGAATAACAGCGGCCCACTATTTACATACTACATAGCCAAAAGTATGTGGACACCGCTTCAAATTAGTGGGCGTGGCTATTTCAGTCACACCCATTGCGCAGGTGTATAACGTCGAGCACATAGCCATGCAATCTCCATAGACAAACTTTGGCAGTAGAATGGCCCGTACTGAAGAGCTCAGTGACTTTCAACTTGGCACCGTCATGCAGTAGAATGCCACCTTTCCAACAAGTACATTTGTCAAATTTCTGCCTTGCTAGAGCTGCCCTGATCAATTATAAGTGCTGGTATTATGAAGTGGAAACCTTTAAAAGCAACAACGGCTCAGCCGCGAAGTGGTAGGCCACACAAGCTCACAAAACAAGAAAGCCGAGTGCTTAAGCACATCAAAATCGCCTGTCCTTGGTTGCAACACTCACTACTGGGTTCCAAACTGCCTCTAGAAGCAACGTCAGCACATTAACTGTTCGTAAAGAGCTTCATGAAATGGGTTTCCATGGCCGAGGAGCAGCACACAAGCCTAAGATGACCATGCGCAATGCCAAGCGTCGGCTGGAGTGGTGTAAAGCTCGCCGCCATTGGACTCTGGAGCAGTGGAAACGTGTTCTCTGGAGTGACGAATCACGCTTCACCATCTGGCAGTCTGACGGACTAATCTGGGTTTGGTGGAAACGAGGAGAACGCTACCTGCCCGATTGCATAGTGCCAACTGTAAAGTTTGGTGGAGGAGGAAAAATGGTCTGGGGCTGTTTTTCAGGGTTCATTAATTCCAGTGAAGGGAAATCTTAACACTACAGCATACAATGACATTCTAGACGATTCTGTGCTTCCAACTTTGTGGCAACAGTGTGGGGAAGGCCATTTCCTGTTTCAGCATAACAATGTCCCCGTGCACAAAGCGAAGTCCATAAAGAAATGGTTTGTTGAGATCGGTGTGGAAGATCTTGACTGGCCTGACCCTGACCTCAACCTTATCGAACACCTTTGTGATGAATTGGAATGCAGACTGTGAGCCAGGCCTAATCGTCCAACGTCACTGCCCGACCTCACTAATGCTCGTGGCTGAATGGAAGCAAGTCCCTGCAGCAATGTTCCAACATCTATTGGAAAGCCTTCCCAGAAGAGTGTAGGCTGTTATTAGAAGTCGACCGATTAATCCGAATGGCCGATTATTTAGGGCCGATTTCAAGGTTTCATAACAATCGGAAATCGGTATTTTTGGGCGTAATTTTTTTTTATACCTTTATTTAACTAGGCAAGTCAGTTAATAACACATTCTTATTGTCAATGACGGCCTAGGAATGGTGGGTTAACTGCATCATTCAGGGGCAGAACGACATATTTTCACTTTGTCAGCTCGGGGGATCCAATCTTGCAACCTTTCAGTTAACTAGTCCAACGCAATAACGACCTGCCTCTCTCTCATTGCACTCCACAAGGAGACTGCCTGTTATGCGAATGCAGTAAGCCAAGGTAAGTTGCTAGCTAGCATTAAACGTATCTTATAAAAAACAATCAATCATAATCACTAGTTAACTACACATGGTTGATGATATTACTAGATATTATCTAGCGTGTCCTGCGTTGCATATAATCTGACTGAGCATACAAGTATACAAGTATCTAAGTATCTGACTGAGCGGTGGTAGGCAGAAGCAGGCGCGTAAACATTCACTTTCGTGCGTTTTGCAGGCAGCTATTCGTTGTGTGTCAAGCATTGCGCTGTTTATGACTTCAAGCCTATCAACTCCCGAGGTGAGGCTAGTGTAACCGAAGTAAAATGGCTAGCTAGTTAGCGCGCGTTAATAGCGTTTCAAACGTCACTCTGAGCCTTCTAGTAGTTGTTCCCCTTGCTCTGCATGGGTAATGCTGCTTCGATGGTGGCTGTTGTTGTTGTGTTGCTGGTTCGAGCCCAGGAAGGAGTGAGGAGAGGGACGGAAGCTATACTGTTACACTGGCAATACTAAAGTGCCTATAAGAACATCTAATAGTCAATGGTTAATGAAATACAAATGGTGTAGAGAGAAATAGTCCTATAAATACTATATTAACTACAACCTAAAACCTCTTACCTGGGAATATTGAAGACTCATGTTAATAGGAACCACCAGCTTTCATATGTTCTCATGTTCTGAGCAAGGAACTGAAACGTTAGCTTTCTTACATAGCACATATTGCACTTTTACTTTCTTCTCCAACACTTTGTTTTTGCATTATTTAAACCAAATGGAACATGTTTCATTATTTACTTGAGGCTAAATTGATTTTATTGATGTATTGTAATAAGTTAAAATAAGTGTTCATTCAGTATTTTTGTAATTGTCATTATTACAAATTTAAAAATATATATATATATATTATTTTTTTTAAATCGGCCGATTAATTGGTATCGGTGTTGAAAAATCATAATCGGTCGACCTCTAGCTGTTATAGCAGCAAAGGCAACTTCAAATGAATGCCCATGATTCTGGAATGAGATGTTCGACAAGCAGGTGTCCACATACTTTTGGTAATGTAGTGCATGTACAACGCCTCTGACCTCTATCCCAGTCACATGACACAGCAACTGTTGAGCTGTTCACACTGCCAGTTGGACACACACACACAGCAAATAGGCATTCTAGGCCTACCCATCGTATAAATAGAACATTGACGCACTACTTTTCCCACTCAAGGCTATATAAATGCATATAATATATCAGACGAAGCCCTGTCATCAATTTCTCCAGTCCAGTCCTGCTCTCAGTGGCTGTCCAAAGCACATGTTTTTTTATTTACCTTAGCTCTATCTGGGCCGTGGCCCTTGCTCAAACTGGAGCCTTTTGTCTTTGGCATCATTAATCAAGTGTCTTCTAACAAAAACACAGAACCAGATGAGAGACAAAGGGAAGAGAAGGGAAGTGGGGAAGAGACCAGGGGGGGGGGGGGGGGTTAGCGCCGAGCTGGGTAAGGAGGAACAGAGGTGTGGGAGGGGAATGCTTGACCCACATCCAAGACCTTCATAAATCAACTGTTAACAATAACAAGCAAGGTTTCATGTGGCTCTTCGATTGATTAATCCGTTTTCAAATCCTTTTATTTATTTTTTGGTCTTCCCTCTGCTTTTTGGGTTTTGAAGTGATGCGAGAGAATGTGGACTGCGAAAGGGTGAAAGAGTTTGTGTGTCTGATTTGCTCCACTAGGCTAACGTCTTCATGTGGTAGCTTTTCGATGGTAGTGGTGACTGCACCCTTTTCTATTTTAAGCTTTATTTGCTCTGACACTATTGACTGTTGCATCCCTGTTCCAGTCCAGCCAAGGTCTGTTAACGTGATTGGACAAGATTTTCAATACATGCATTTTCAATACACACACATGCCCACAGAAACATACCACAGTGAGAACACATAGGCCAGCGCACCCGAACACGTACACCCCTCCCCTCCTTCACACACACATATACACACACACAGAGCTGTCCTCCCCTCTACGGTGGAGAAACACACCGCAGGATGTGAAGTAGCCTCCCGAGACTCTTTGTTAGGTGCGCATCGATCTGCATTGAGTGTGGACAAGGAGGGCCGGGGATCGATAGGTGGCCATTATGGGAGATGTGTGCAGTGGGGCCTGAGTGCAGCTGGGGCCCTCCCCGCTGTCACTACCTCCCTTGTCGTCTATTGGAGATTTTTCTCCACTGGAGAAAGGCTACACTCCATAGAGGGAGGGGGGCACACCAGCTAGCGGCATCCCAGGAGAATACCACCACACCAGGATCTCTCCCTCCCTCTCGGTCTGTGTGTGTGTGTGTGTGTGGAACAGCTTGATCCTAAGACTCTGTCACGCACTCCCACTGCACATAGTCAGGGAGCACTGAATGTTCTATTCCTCTGTCTTGTCAGACTCGGAGCGCAGAGTAAAACAGTATTACTGCATTTCCGTATTACAAAATGTGTGCCGATGACATAACTAAATGTGCCATAGTGTCTTTTTAGGTTTTAAAGCAAAATGTAGTGCCTGTGCCCTTTCACATTGCAATGCTGTAGGCCTTCCAGTTTGATATGACAATTAAATGAAGACACGTAATGTAGGGTAATGTTTGATCAGATGCTTTAAAAACCTCCACCTGGTAGCCTGTCGACGCTCCATCAAGAGGCGGAGATTGAAAACGTGATACATTTCAGGCGATTTGAGACCTGCAGACACTCTCAATAGGCCAGTAAAATAAACAAATGATGCAGTCCAAGTCCAGCCCTGCTCCAGCACCGTAGGAAAAACACCAGTGTCGCCCCAAGATTCACAATAATATAATTCGGCACTAAACTCAATTTAGACTTTTCTTTCTTCTCCACTCCTCCAGTGCAGATCTCACCACCGTCACTGGGAGCGGGATGAAAACTGTGCGTTTGGATGACGTTATGGAGACGCAGTGACCATTAAAAGCCAGGCAAATGCCTTTACCAGTTGTTATGAAATGGAGCCGGTGTGCCAAGTCAAGGCCCGGCGGCTGCATCCCCCTGTCGAAAAAAACCTTCTCCAGCTGATCAAAGATCTAGTTAACTGGCTCGCCCCTCTTTTGCTGAAGTGCTGCTGAGCTCTGACAGCTATAGTGAGCGGTGCCTGTTGGCTCGGCCGTCCACCGAACTATATAACAACTCCTACCTCCCCGCCCTTTAGTTGTGTGGCTGTGGGTCCTCTGTTGCAGCGATCTGGGTTCTTGGCTTTGGCCGGTGACCAGAGCAGCTAGTGCTCACACACAATACAGTACTGTGCTTCGTGTGTGAGTGAGTGAGAGCGAGGGAGGGGAGGGGGGTAAGAGAGAGAGCGAGAGTCTGGCTCGTTCGAGGCTTTATGAGAAGGAGCCCTCCACACCCGTTCTTCCATACTGGATTACAGGGCCTGGACTTCCTTGCTCCACATCCCCAGACTGCAACATTTCTGATGACTTTTTCCCCTCTCTCGCTATTTCACTGGTTCGGCAAAATAGAGCCATTTTGGAGCCCTCATAGTGTAGCTCCCCATCCTCCGGGCTGATCCTTGTTGTTTGTAATCTCAGAGGAAGTCTACGGGCCGGGCAGCAACAAAAGTCACTGTCAGACTGCAACAAGGCTGCAGTACAGAGCTCCGGTCCGTGGAAGAGGCACAGCTGCCCCCCTTTAAGGCCTCGAGGGGTCACCTGGTCCTTTAACAGCTTGTCATTCTCCACAGCTGGCCCACGCTGAGCTGTGCATGTATGGTAACAGGGAGAGCCTCAGCGAGCCGCCGCTCCGGAGTGGCACAGGGAATTTGTTTAGGTTTCCCGCTGCCAAGGTCCTGTCAGGAGTAGCCCCAAAGCTCCAGAAGAGGAACTGCAGACTGTTCAGTCTCGAGCTAGCTACGCCCTCTCGCCTGCATGCTCACGACTGCTGTGGGGATCATAAGTCTCCCCCACACTCTCGCTCGACAATAACTCTTAACAGACTGCCTCAGTGCAATGGAGGAATTCGGGCAGTGTGGGTGCTAAACATCAAAACCAAATCAATTTAAATGATCTTTAGTCCAAGTACTACAGTAGTCACATACAAAGTGTTAAGTGTTTAAATTCAAAACATCTTCACAGGCTCCAGTTTAGTGTCGCCACTGTCCAGACATGCGTCAGACAATACCAAACATTACAGCACTTCACATATCTGTGAAGGACCCTTGTGTGTGACTCCGGGTCAGAGAGTTTGTCCCACTTTCCCTCTGCTCACCATTAAACGAGCCAGACTCCATAGTAGACACAGTAGGCCAGGAATGAGCCTCGTAACATTTCAAACCCTATGCTGGCCTACTAGAGTCGTGTCAAGCACCGGGACTGTCTTCATTTTGAGACAGTGTAGAGATAGAAATAGATGGAGAGGTGTGTAAAAAGCGGGGGGGTACGAGATATGGAGAGAGGAAACAATCTCTTCTCAGTGATGAGGTTCGGATGGGCCACTGTCACATGGGGGGGGGGTGATTCCCAGCATTCCACAGCTTTAGGGGAAGTTAACCACCAACAAACTATGGCGCAGAGAACCCCTCAACTGTCGGCAGCAACACTCATTCATGATTAGCTAAATTCACAGATGACAAACCTGTCTGTGGCTACATAGGAACAATACTTTAGTCGAGTTCTTTCTCAGCCGACACAAGAAATCAAACATTCCATTGCTGAGTTTCGTTGAATCGCTCAATAATATCGGAACATTCGAGGGCAAAGGGCTTTGTGAGAACACACATAAATATCGGAACCATTCAATAACTAGCTCTATACCGTAGGAACGTCTCCTAAAGAAATCAAAGGAATTGCGACAGCAACACCATACTGTAGCCATTCTTAGCTCCAGTAGGACTCGCCTGATACTCTGTGGGTTTCATAACTCTGTGGGTTTCATTTGCTTAAAGAAATCACAAGATCACACACCCGACAATGAAAACACCATAATACTTTCCATGAAGAAGACCAAGGTAACCACTTGCTTCAGACCGCACACAGAGTGAGAATCATTAAAGGCATGTGTTACACATCAGCTGCTGGAGTTGCTCACCACCTAAAAGCTGGGACTTCTGAGAGGCAAGTTCAAATGTTGCTTCAACCCTGAAGCAAACTCAAAGAGCAATCGGGAGTGGGGTAGAGTGATATTTCCTAGGGTTCAAAGTCATATGAGATAGGAAGGCTAGAGTAAAAAAATGTAAATATGTCCCGAGCACATAGAAAGGACAGAAAGTAAAAGAGAGGAGGAGGCCAGTTGGCCAGCCCCAGCCAGCCATATGCCAGCTCAGCTCAAATGTGGTTAGCTAGCCTAATGGGGGTTTTGCCAGGCGACTTGTCAGCCATAGTTTAGACACATGGACATCCTCTGTGGATGCACACAGTCTGTCTAGAGGCAGGCATACTTCAGGAACAGGGGGCAGGGCTGGGCAGGGGCAGGGCTGGCCTTGGCGTCATCATGCACATCCTATCAGTCTTTCCTGTTACCACCTGGAAGGGACTGATCACCTCCCTGTGGTGCTGGCAGGACAAACCCGCAAACTCATCCCTCTGGTCACAGTCTGGTTGGCCGTCTGAAATGAACACTGTCCTGCTTTACTGTGTGCCGTGGCCTATAGCCTAAAGTAGGGCACTGGACCAAAGCCTATTCACTTGTAAAGGTCACCAAACGCAACTTGACTTGCTCTGCCTAAACCTAATGAAAAGCTGTTCAGTTCTGCTTTATCTTTGCCATTTTAACTTGGGAATAAAACTGTTACTAGATGTTCCAAATGAGGAAAAACAGTGGAATTACACTTGATCTGACACTCGCAGATCGTAGGCCACATGCCACTGGTTACGTAATATGGGTGAGTGTGTTGAGTTTGACAAACATGGTGAAGCCTTTGAAGACATTCCAACAATACAACGGTAAGTGACCTTCACTTCACCATGACAGCACAAGGTAAGACAAGACAGAGGAAAAGCTAACAGACACGGCTCTCTAAACTTAAACAAATCAACCACAAAACCCCCTAAAATAAACAGTGGCATGCAACGAAAAAGACAAATGAAACCAATGAGCACCCGCTGCCTCTTAGAAGGACTCGGTCTGACCGTTCCCGAGGTTTCACAGGGCCGACAAATTCGGGCTTACCCCAAAAACGTAAATCCGCCCTTTTTTTGGCCGAGGAAATCTCCCAGTCAATTGATTGCAGATCCTCAGCTCTGGGAGAGAGAGCCCCTCAAACTGGGAGCTTTGGTCCTTATCCACATGCTGCATGCAGCCTCACTCAATCTTTCCCTCTCTCTGTGCCGCGGCAGTGACAGTCGCCTCACTCACAAGTCTCTCTCACATTCTCCCACTCCCTCCCTCGGCTACGGGTAATCTCTCGTGCCACCAGATTGGGCGCTCTTTTTTCCCCCTCCCGACATCATGTGAAAGTGGGAGAAAAAATGTATTTTTGTGGTGTCTGTGTGCGGATTACCTAAGGCCTACAAATTCGCCGTGTGAATGGCTGCAACTCAATTACAGCAATGTGAATCAGGTGGCAGAGGCTAGAAATCACCCTCAGCATGACATGGGACAAAGACTACTTCAACCAGGGAAATTCTGGGTTGGATAGCGGTTAGACGGGACACTTGGTTTAGTTGCATCGGTTTTGTTTACGCTAAAGAAGCCGTCGCTAAAATATAGCGACTGTTTACTAATATGTCCCGCCACAAATGCAAATCGTAATTAATGCCAAGTTTCAAGGGGAAAACTGGAAATGTGACATGTGCCAGGCCATACTTTACCAAAAGCAACATGACATGAATTGCAGACCTGGATATCTAAAAAGACATTCATATCTTAGATGAATCCTTAAGAATAACAAAACTGTTTTGGACTGCAGTTAAGGATCCTTGCCAGGGCTGACCATTTAAAAATTTTTTTGTCAAATATAAATTGTAAGCAAAGACAGGACAGTGGGACTAGAAATCCAATAGAAATCCCAGATCGCGCTTGTGGCTACGTTGGCTAGCTATGCTGATTCGCAGAAACGCGCCATTGGGTCTAGCGGTCGTCTCGCGCTGAACTGCGCATGTGAAGGCCATCAAAATCAAAGGCACTTCGATATCAAGTTGTTTTTGACTAAAATGAAACGTTTCAGAACGTAACTTTCACAGGGTTGAAGTAATAACATGTTCAACTACTTAACACATTGGTTTGAATCTAGGTTGCGCTTTTAGATTTAGAAAACATTTTCAACTAAGAGAAACTAAAAGTTATTCCTTATCAACTCCTCAAACCGCAGCCTGGTCTGCATGGTCTGCTTCACAAGCATTCCCAGAAGTCTCACATGTTGCATTTCTTGGTTTAGAAACTCTGTGCTGTAAGCTAGTTTCCATGCTCCACTTCCTCTGGTATCCGGTGTCTCCAATCTGACAATTAGCTGCCCCATGCTAGGGCCCCATGTAACCCCCGACCTCACTTCCTGTCTCACTGCAGCGCTCTCTTCCTGTTTGCAGGTCTGGCCTGTGTCTGAGTGGAGTTCTGCTCGTCGTTCCTCTCAGCTGCTGCTGGCGCAGCGTGTCAGCTTTGCTTGTAATGGCTGGCCTTTTGCTGGTCCACTAGGTCCATCATGGCTTCATTTATGGAGGGGGGGGGGGGGGCTGGGTGTGAGGCTCGGAGCCAACGCTGATGAGAATAGACAGGAGTAGCCTGGGGTAATCACATCTTTATCCTTGCTGTTGGAGACCACGCTCTCGCAGACGCTAACCTCTTAACACACACACACACACACACACACACACACACAAATGGAGGGGCAGGTTGGACGGCTGCCAAACACGTACGTCTGCTTTTCAAATGGAACCCGATAGCCGTGACCCACACCGTTTGGCTCAATCGGGAGGTATCCGTCGCAAGGGTTTGAAATGATAACACAGTGGGACCGATCGAGAGCACAGCTCCACCTGCAAGAGACTGGGCCCCTCAACAGGAGGCCGGATTTAGCTCTCAAAAGAAAAACATTCATCCACACCTGACGTTTTCCAACTCATTCTGACAGCGGCACCCTGCCACGTTGGGCCATGAAATATGAAAGTGTGAATAAATGAGTGCGGAGGGAGTGAAGCGTTGTTACAACAGTCGTCTCCTCACTGGGGGTCATCTGGAAATGGCAGCCCTGTGACCAGAGTCATGAGCTCGCATTAGACAAACATAACGTGTTGTTTTAACCAGACCCGCTATACAAATACACACCCGCCCCCAGGCCATTGGCTCTCAGTGGTAAGCCCCCACAGCCATGGACCCTTCACATCCCAAAGGATGGCGCTGCGATCGAAAGATGCGCATTCACGCCAAGGTCACAGACCGCCATTGTCCATTCAGACCCTTCAAAATAAACAGGGAGGGTCATGCAACGCCACCCCGTGGAACCTCAAAACACAAAGATTAGGGTTGTCAGTAGAGACACACAACTCACTCCAACAGAACCTCTCAAACGCCGTGACAATGAGACAGAATGTGCAGAATATGACCGGGTGACGATAGGAGTTTCTCTGATTTACAATCATGTGAGAGGGATTTTAACTTTCATATAACTAATATATATGTATATATAAAAAACCTCCACACATACATACTGTTTTGCATTTGTCCTGCCATTTTCGTTCACTTTTAGTAAGTTAAGTGAACAGTATCAATCATAACATAATTAAAAAGGTACACAATAAGAAGTATCACATTGGTCAAGCCATTAATCTGACCAAGCCATTGAAATAGGGAAGCTATTTTTTGCACCAATATTTAATTTAGTAAAGTTTGCCCCCGGGGCAGCATGGAAAAAATGGCAAGATACTAAATCATATTGTGTGCTTATAATTTGATAATGCTGGTAAATATTTTGATGAGATTATAATTTCCCATGTGCCACCAAAATAATGAACGCTTGGTCACATTTTCAACTGCATTCACAAAAAGGTAAACCACAGAAGCTTGGTACACCTTTTCCTGCTCCCTTTCATATGCTAATGTTGAAGGCTTTGCGTTTTAACTGGCCTAGTTTGTAATAATTCAGGGCGACACCGGCGTTCTCTGCTTTTTGTATTTGTAGGGAGGAGAATAGAGGATAGATCGTATATCACCATGATCATAAATCAATTAGTCTCTTCGCCACCTGTCGTACAACGCAACCCAAACATTCCTGCCCTTGGGGGTGTTGCTAGACGATGATCACCACCACAAACCTAAAGACCCTGACCCTAACTAACCCCTCCCCCATCTGCCTTCAATGGTCAATATCCTGATTAATAACCCAAACACTCGTCTGTTGAGAAGTTTTCAAGCGAGGCAATCACAGAAGAACTGCCTTGGTGATTTTTATGAGGGGTACATTGAGTGAGTGAGCAGCGCTGGGTTTCATTCATTCATTCATTTATTCATACATTCATACGCCCCTTGTCATTTGTCACAGTCAAAAGAGAGGAGAGGAATTGATGCAGACCTTGAAGGAAATTGCGGCTCAATACCCTGATGGCTTTTCAAAAGTGCTGAATGCACAGCAAACACCACACAGTGTCGTTGTTTTAAAATGGGAGCCCGGACGGATATTGACGCCTATTGTATTGATGGTGCGTCAGGGGCAAAACACATTGTAGATGGAAAGGCCCCAACTGTCGACATCTAGATGACCTACCTTCCAACAACTCCGTCCCTCTAGAAAAGTTGGGTTGTCTCATCTAGACAAACTTCCTGCTGTGCTGACTTGCAGTAAGTCAGTCTAACTAGACGACTGCACACAAGCACTACGCTGTTCATTCCAGCATTTCAGATCAGGATCTAGGTCTCAGAGGAAAGCTAAGGAAAACTCCACTTGAATGGAGAAAAAAAATGTCCTCTTCAATTTTTCATGATCTGTGGCATTTCAACAACTTTATCACGCACTGTAATGTCAAACTGCTTGGGCGCATGAGACGATGAGAGAGAGAGAGGGGGGGGGGGGGTGAGAAAGTCTCAGAAGACTTCCGCTTAACAACTGCCTGGTGCCAAAACCGCTGCAAAGGGATTCTGGATATTTTCATGTACATGTTGGGCTTAACTGCTAGATAATAATATCCTTTTCACAGCGCCAGCTCCCCTAACAATGCTCCCCCCACCCTTTATTGTATTCACACATTTTGCTATTTGGAACAGATTCTTAAAAAGCAGCTGAAAAGATGGTGGCACTAAAACATTTTTTTGTCTAATCCTCCCAATCCTCAATGTGAGAACATGGAGAAAGTAGATTTGTCAAGCTTTGATTTAGCAGTATTATTTCATTATAAAGTGGGACTCGTAGCACGGCTTAGCTGTGTGAAATGGCTCAATCAGTGTCATGCGGAACACTGAAGTGGGGGGAGGGCCATCTGAAGACCTGAGCAAAACCAACTTGGCAGCATGTTAAAGACACGATGGTATTATACCTGTCACCTGTACCATATTCTTTGACTGCATAGTCTTTTCAACCGACACTTACCATTCACTTCCAGAGGACTTGACAGTGGAGAGCGATTTGGCTTGGGTTTAACAGAATCTAGGGCAGGGTGGTGGTGTATTGTGTAGCAATAGCTGGGCACTGGAGGACGGTTTTTAATCAGACAAGCTCACACACGGAGCCTGCTGTAGACATTATAAGGTGGATTTTCAAAAGAACAAAAGCTGCCATGTAATTCTTTACACTGCTGGCGGGAAAGGGGGGGTGAAACAGAATCCAACTAGGAAGTTTATCTGCGTCACTGCCCTCCTTCATCCAAATTTGCTACATATGATTTTTTGCAATAATTTCCTTATCAAAGCTGAGGGAGGAGGATATATCTCGAGCCAAAGTCACTTTAGAAGGTACAAGGTAAAGGATGCAAAATGGCGAGTCCCTAAAAGGTTACTCTCCATGTAGGGGGGGAACATTTACATTTGCGTAAAGTACAAAACATTTTTAGCGTTGTTCAGTGCTCGACTTGGGCAGGAGCTCACCGGAGCAGAGCACCTCAAATTTTCTACTGGTTGAGCGCCTGTTCCTCTTACAGAATATTTGCTCAAAACTATTGTGGAACTCCTGCACCTAAATATACAACTGTACAGGCATTCCAAAATGAGTACCGGAACCTATTTCAGTCAAGCACTGGTTGTCACAATACTAAAGTTTGACTAATGATGCGATGCCAGGCCAAGTATCACAATAGCGAGCATGTACTGTGATACAACGGGGTGGGGGATTATTAGCGTCCTGTTCGCCCAGCCCCCCCAGGACGCCTGTTCTCGTTTTCTATATGTTCTGCATGTTCTTCACAAAAACCTGTCCCTGATATTCACACCAGTACTCAATACAACACATTGAATCCAAACTGTTTACTGTATAATAGAATAGGTTACTGCAGAAAGTATGCAGAAAGGGTTGATTTGCTCATATCCTAAAGGCATCCCTGTGATCCCTGGCATCCCTGTTATCCCTGGCATCCCTGTGATTTGGCAGGAAGAATGGAAGGAATATACAGTCAGGTCCATATTTATTGGCACCCTGGATAAAATGAGCAAAAAAAGACTGTATAAAATAAATAATATAAGTACTGAGCTATATTGTATGCTACAATATTTTTGGAGATTGTTTAAGTAATATATATATATATATATATTACTTAAACATATATATATACATATATTATATATATATATATATATATATATATATAAATAATCAAAATGATTAGCACCCCTCTTTTCAATACTCTAGCATCCTCCCCTTGCGAGGATAACGACACTGAGCCTTTTTCTCAAATGTTTTATGAGATTGGAGAACACATGGGGAGGGATCTTAGACCATTCCTCCATACAGAATCTTCCCAGATTCTTGATATGCTTTTAAACTACTGGCAGGCCACTAACAAAAACCTGGTAAGTTGACCAATACGCTATGCACAAATTTGGTCGGCACAGGAAGAGCGGAAAGGGGATAGATGGCCTACTCAAAGAGATACAGTACGCTTGGAAGGTAGGATACATATGCCTTACCAATGTAATTCTAAGCTCTCTTTTTCTGGTGTTAGTTCAGTTTTGTTTGGTCCTACATTTTCTACGTTGGGAGCAGTGTGTGTGTGTGTGTGTGTGTGTGTGTGAGAGATGGTATAGTTATCTGAATAGCAGGATAAAGATTGTTTCATATAGGTGCGTTTTCCCTTACTGACAAAATGACACACAGATCATTATGCATTTACAGTCATGTCCATATTCTTGGCACCCTTGATAAGAGATTATCTATCAAGGGTGCCAATAATTAGAAAACATTTGAAAAGATAGGCACGAAACAGAATATAACAAACAGAAAAATATAACTATTTTTTTATTAAGATACTGTAGCTTAGAATTACATTGATTAGGCATACGCATCCTACCTTTGAGTAGGCCATCTATCCCTTTTCCACTCCTCCTGTGCCATCCAAATGTGCATCCAAATGTGCATAGCCTATTGGTCAACTTACCAGATTTTTTGCTAGCTAGGTAACATGACTAAACATGGTTGTTTGTTATCAAAACCAACAATTAGTGGCCTTCCAGCTGTTTAAAACCGCACGCGACATGGTTTATTCAATGACATGAAATGGGTGTGAATTGAAGTAGAAAGGGGAAAAGATAGCTCGGATGATATGGGGCACAGCTTTTGAATGGCTTGGGCTAGAGACACGCGGTTTTCAACTATGTAAAGGTGCAAGCACGACTGTCACTGTGCTCTTTTTTCACTCTATGGCTGCGTGACAGAGAAGCCTAGACAGACTGGCCTGGGCTTCTGGTTCTTACAGGCAAAATTAAAAGTAGTGCATCTACTTCGCTCACGCCGCGAGCTGCTCCAATAATTAAACACATTTAACAACAGAAGACTCATCACCGTCTGTACACCCCAGCTCGCCATCCCGGCTAAATGACATTTTAAAACGGATGGAGATGAGCAGAAAGAGAGGACGGAGAAGCAGGTGAGTAACGGCTGGTAGGGGATGCGTCTGGCTGATCACAGCTGATTTTGGATGAAGCACTCATTCTGATCTGACATATCTGACACCACGCTCTGAACTTGGTTTGATATTCTCATTGTAGAACGAGTAGGGATGATCTCGATATGAGAAACAGACCACCCCTCCCATTCCCAAACATTTTTCTTCAGATCTACACGATTCACGTGGATGGCCTATTTTGAGATCAAAACAGAGAATATTGCTGATATTCTGAAGGCCAATAATATGTATTTCTGCACAGAGGAATTGGGGAAGAATCTAACAGTGAACTGTAAACAAGACAGTACACAGTTAGCTGGTAATTAATTATAAGTTGGCGCAAAGTAGAAGACAACGGTCAAAAAGTACAAATAGTTAGACAAATTTGGCCTGGTGCAGAGTATCCACGGGCTGACTGAGATAGAGGGGGTTGGGGGTTAAGTGCACCAAGTTGACCTCTATGGGTCAATAGGTGAGGGCTACATTTATCATACCTCTGCTAGCTTCCAAATGAGAACCAGGGAGGCTGCTTTCTCTATAGAATTTCAACCGCATTTTTACATCAACCTCTACGCTAATGAAGACTTACTACAGGCAACCAGATGCCCAGTGTTTATGAGAGAGAGACAAATATTGGAATCCCTGAATGGAAAAACATGCCATGCTGGCTTCAGGCAAAAGCAATGAAACATTGCGTCAGTTTGACGATTTAATGACTGTGGTCTGGATCATATCAGAAGTTTAAATACCTGCCAGAGTCAATATAAAGCCCAGTATTTCATGCTTCATGAGGGCAGTTAAAATTCAATTTGGCTTGATAGGAAAACAATGCCGGGGGTGTGTGTTGTGGTGAGTGCTAGTTACAACACAATGTCTAGCTGTCCAAATGAACCAATGGGAGAAATATAGTGAGAAATAGATTTGGGAAATGCTTATCAGAGAACACCCCATCCCTGGGGGACCTTCCCACAGAGCATCTCAGAACAGAGTGCAGCCCCAAAATGGTTGCTGCACTGCAGATGAGTAGAGCAAGTGACTACCGAAGGCTAGGGGCCAACTGAGGATGACCGCATCCTGTTGTACGATGTGGGAACCGCCAACACTGGGACAATGGAGAGAGACTTGCTCACGCTAGAGAAATCCACCCTCGCCGAAGAGATGGCAAGAATTCGACAAGCAAAACAAACATAGCGTTCGTTTCAGCTCCCGTTTCATAAGTTGTGTGTGGGCAGAAAATTCCTTGGTGATTGCAATTATCAAACGAACACAAAACGCATTCAATTTTGGCATTCCACTCCTTCATAAGAGTCTGTCCAGCCTTGCCTAACACATAGAAAAGATACCGTTTTCAGAGGGGCAATTAGCTCACATGTATTTCCATTAGGTCACATCTATTTTTCCTTGTTGCCGCTATTCTATTGAGGCTAAATATAATTGTACTAAATAAGAGTACTGCAACACAACATAACTACCAGGTCAATCTCACAGAAAAATCATAATGTTGACAATAACACAAATATCTGCAATAGGGCTACTCCTGGGTCTGCTGTTAAGGTCTACAAAGACAGTGTGTGGACTGGACAGCCATGGAAAGTAGGTGACCCTCTTCATCAAATAGGCCTATGCATATAAAACCTTGACACCCTTTAAACCTTATGAAACAAGACACATCTTAACAGTCCTGCTCAGCTCAGACTCCCTGATCATCAACACTTGTGCTCAGCAAAATCATGTTGACATAACATAGGATTCTAGTGTTTGCTGAACACAGTCATGTAAGCTACTGAAAATGTCACAAGCTAAACAGAGCAAGCCTCTCAAGATACGTACGAGTTGTAGGGAAACATACATGGAGCTACAGATGAGACAAAGATCGCCTTATATTAGGGCGGGAGCAGCAAGTTAGAGGCAGAGAGGGCTTTGACAAACGAAGAGTGGCTGGTGTGTACATAGCGAAAGACGTTGTGGAAATAGCCCCGGAACACAAAGCAGCGAACACCTCCTGGAGCACCCCCACCACATTTCACACACGCAGGACGCCAAACTACACGCTTGGGGTTTCCACCTTCATTTGGCTGAAAATGAAACTCGGACAGGAACTAAAGCAATTTTTAACTCCCTCCCGCTCGCTCGGTCTCTGATAATGCACCCAGTCAATGGACTGTGGGTCTATTTAACTGCAGGCAGCCCACAGCACAGTCATACATAATGAATGGTAACTCACACGAAAGCCTAATCACCATTGTGCCGTCACCCAGCAGAGAAGATTGCTTGTTTAATTTACTGCGCCGCATAAGTCTCAGTTCTGCCCAATTTAGTTTAGCAATTTCGATGAGTGAGTACTCCAGGTATTTATCAATATGCCTTTCTCCCAATGCCACGAATCAGTAAGAATGTAAAGGCTAATATGCCTGCTGCTGTGTGTGTGTGTGTGTGTGTGTGTGTGTGTGTGTGTGTGTGTGTGTGTGTGTGTGTGTGTGTGTGTGTGTGTGTGTGTGTGTGTGTGTGTGTGTGTGTGTGTATATTACATGGCGAAAACAACACGTTCTCTGACAAGAAACCACAGGACAAAGGCTGGGTGAAATAAACTCATCAACACTAAGACTGCAATAAGACATATACACTACATAACCAAAAGTATGTGGACACCTGCTTGTCGAACATCTCATTCCAAAATCATGGGGCATTAATATGGAGTTGGTCCACCATTTGCTGCTATAACAGCCTTCGTTCCTCTGGGAAGGCTTTCCACTAGATGTTGGAACATTGCTGCGTGGGACTTGCTTCCAATCAGCCACAAGAGTATTAGTGAGGTCGGTCACTGATGGGCGAATAAGCCTGGCTCGCAGTCAGCATTCCAATTCATCCTAAAAGGTGATCGATGGGGTTGAGGTCAGGGCTCTGTGCAGGCTAGTCAAGTTCCTACACACCGATCTCGACAAACCATTTCTTTATGGACCTCGCTCTGTGCACGGGGGCATTGTCATGCTGAAACAATAAAAGGCCTTCCCCAAACTGTCACCACAAAGTTAGAAGCAACAGAATTTTCTAGAATGTCATTGGATGCTGTAGCGTTAAGATTTCTCAAACCATGAAAAACAGCCCCAGACCATTATTCCTCCTCCACTTTACAGCTTGCACTATGCATTCGGGCAAGCAACCGCCAAACCCACTGCTCCAAATTCCAATGGTGACAAGCTTTACACCACTGCAGCCGACGCTTGGAATTGTGGATGGTGATCTTAGGATTGTGTGGCTGCTCGGCCATAGAAACCCATTTCATGAAGCTCCCGACAAGCGGTTATTGTGCTGATCTTGCGTCCAGAGCCAGTTTGGAACTTGGTAGGGAGTATTGCAACAGAGGACAGACAATTTTTACACGCTACGCGCTAGAGGTCGACCGATTATGATTTTTCGACGCCGATACCGATTATTGGAGGACCAAAGAAAGCCGATGTCGATTTTTTTAAATGTATTTGTAATAATGATAATTACAAAAATTCTGAATGAACACTTATTTTAACTTAATATAATACATCAATAAAATCAATTTAGCCTCAAATAAATAATGAAACATGTTCAATTTGCTATAAATAAATGCAAAAACAAACTTTTGGAGAAGAAAGTAAAAGTGCAATATGTGCCATGTAAGAAAGCGAAGTTTCTTGCTCAGAACATGAGAATATATGAAAGCTGGTGGTTCCTTTTTACATGAGTCTTCAATATTCCCAGGAAATAAGTTTTAGGTTGTAGTTATTATAGGAATTATAGGACTATTTCTCTCTATACGATTTGTATTTCATATACCTTTGACTATTGGATAGGCATTTTAGTATTGCCAGTGTAACAGTATAGCTTCCATCCCTCTCCTCGCTCCTACCTGGGCTCAAACCAGGAACACAACGAAAACAGCCACACTCGAAGCAGCGTTACCCATGCAGAGCAAGGGGAACAACTAGTCCAAGTCTCAGAGCGAGTGACGTTTAAAACGCTATTAGCGCGCACCCCGCTAACTAGCTAGCCATTTCACATTGGTTACACCAGCCTAATCTCGAGAGTTGATAGGCTTGAAGTCATAAACAGCATTGCGAAGAGCTGCTGGCAAAACGCACGAAAGTGCTGTTTGAATGAATGAATGAATGAATGCTTACGAGCCTGCTGCTGCCTACCATCGCTCAGTCAGAGCAGTCTATCAAATATCAAATCATAGACTTAATTATAACATAATAACACACATAAATACGAGCCTTAGTTCATTAATATGGTAAAATCCGGACACTATAATTTCAAAAACAAAACGTTTATTCTTTCAGTGAAATACGGAACCGTTCCGTATTTTATCTAACGGATGGCTTCCATAAGTCTAAATATTCCTGTTACATTGCACAACCTTCAATGTTATGTCATAATTACGTAAATTTCTGGAAAATTAGTTCGCAACGAGCCAGGCGGCCCAAACTGTTGCATATACCCTGACTCTGCGTGCAATGAACGCAAGAGAAGTGACACAATTTCACCTGGTTAATACTGCCTGCTAACTTGGATTTATTTTAGCTAAATATGCAGGTTTAAAAATATATACTTCTGTGTATTGATTTTAAGAAAGGCATTGATGTTTATGGTTAGCTACAGTCGTGCAACGATTGTGCTTTTGTTAAATCCTCCCCCATTTGGCGAAGTTGACTGTCTTTGTTAGGAAGAAATACACACAGTTCGCAACGAGCCCGGCGGCCCAAACTGCTGCATATACCCTGACTCTGTTGCTTCTCTTGCAACACATTTTCCCTAGTTAAAATAAATTAATGTTAGCAGGCAATATTAACTAAATATGCAGGTTTCAAAATATATACTTGTGTATTGATTTTAAGAAAGGCATTGGTGTTTATGGTTAGGTACACGTTGGAGCAACGACAGTCCTTTTTCGCGAATGCGCACCGCATCAATTATATGCAACGCAGGACACGCTAGATAAACTAGTAATATCATCAACCATGTGTAGTTAACTAGTGATTATGATTGATTGATTGATTGTTTTTTATAAGATAAGTTTAATGCTAGCTAGCAACTTACCTTGGCTTCTTACTGCATTCGCGTAACAGGCAGGCTCCTCGTGGACTTCAATGTAATCAGGTGGTTAGAGCGTTGGACTAGTTAACCGTATGGTTGCAAGATTGAATCCCCGAGCTGACAAGGTAAAAATCTGTCGGTCTGCCCCTGAACGAGGCAGTTAACCCACCGTTCTTAGGCCGTCATTGAAGATAAGAATGTGTTCTTAACTGACTTGCCTAGTTAAATAAAAGGTGTAAAAATATATATAATAATAAATAAATAATAAATAAAAAAATCTGCCAAATCGGTGTCCAAAAATACCGATTTCCGATTGTTATGAAAACTTGAAATCGGCCCTAATTAAATCAGCCATTCCGATTAATCGGTCGACCTCTACTACGCGCTTCAGCGCTCGGCGGTCCCGTTCTGTGAGCTTGTGTGGCCTACCACTTCCTGGCTGAGCCGTTGTTGCTCCTAGACGTTTACACTTCACAATAGCTGCACTTACAGTTGACCGGGGCAGCTTTAGCAACGCAGAAATTTGACAAACTGACTTGTTGGAAAGGTGGCATCCTATGACAGTGCCACACTGAAAGTCACTAAGCTCTTCAGTATTATTTTTTAAATTGAACTAAGTAAGGCCATTCTACTGCCGATGTTTGTCTATGGAGATTGCATGGCTGTGTGCTCGATTTATACACCTGTCAGCAACGGGCGTGGCTGAAATAGCCGAATCCACTCATTTGAAGGGGTGTCCACATACTCTCGCATATGTAGTGTAGTTGTTGGAACAGTATATTGCATGGTCATTCATGTTAACCAAAAACTAAAGAAAATCGTGTTGGTGTGTAATGACACATAGGATACTTACACAACCTAGGCTGATGGCAAGACACACTGTGTACTAGGATCTACGTCACTTACACAGCAAGTCTCTCATCGGCTTGTTAAATCATGTCAGCTGACATGGTCAGACATCACCACAGGCAGGGTGAAAGCCTGTACCCATTCTGCCCATTAAAAGACTGATGTGGTCCGAGTCTGGCCACTGGAGGCTTAACTTAGCTCCGCTCTGGATCCTTGCACTGGAATCTCATCAGTTTAGCGAACAACAGCAGCCTCTCTGAAGCAGTGTACCATGACTGAGATCCAGAGCGATGGGATGGCTTCTCCCCGGCTCTGCTGTGTTGACAGACCATAGAGGCAGTGGAAGCAGCAGCAGGCAGCAGCTCACAAAAGAGGTTTGGCTGAAGTGAGCAGGGCACAGCACACAGTATGATAATGACACTATGAGCTGAGCTCTTCAGTTTGCCCTAGCAGAAGCAGCAGCCAAAGCATTATCAGATCTGTTCTGGGTCATTATCCTCCCGTTCACACAGATCTGGCACCGGCCTCATCTAATGTGCAGGCAGGAAGCAGAGTGATGCCGCCATCTATGCCCGCCTGGCACCCGCCAACACGGCAGGACCTGTTATACAAAGAAAAGGTCCATGCAGGACGTCAACCAGATAATCTGTCAGTGTCTCTGCCTTGACAGAAGCCCAGAGGTACAGTTTCACAACGACAAAAGTGATTGACTGACCAAAAAGTAAAAGGTCCCTAGAAATACATGCACAAGGAAACAGAGACATACTGTGCAAGCTACATTGTGTTCGATTCGTAGGACCATTTCCTGGAGGAGAACATTTGCTAGCTGGTGTAGTAAGTACCCTGTGCTGAAGTGACCCCAGGCCGCCAGGCTAGCTGTTGGCAGGAGGGGGTTAACTCCTCAGACTGTGCAGTGGAGCTGCTCTAACAAGAATATTAAAGGCATGTCCCTGGGTGCTGACAGAGAGCACCGAGACAGGGAGAGGAGGAAGGAGAGATGGGGGGAGAGAGAGAGAGCGAGAGAGAGAGAGAAGGGAAAGCGAATGAGAGCATGTGGTGGTGGTGGTGGTGGGAGGGTGAATACGATTTTCAATGACAATGTGCTTAAGATCCCAGTTTCAATGAACGAACATATCATCCGTCAACGTTAATGTCAGTGTCCAGGGGAAAATGAAGGGAAATGGAATAGAAGCCATTCATTAGGAAAGGGGCAGGAGAGCCCAAAGCGGCCAGTCTCGCCCCGCTGATAGCCGCCCCGGGAAAATAAATATATACAGAGACCATTATTAATTGTGCATTTCCGAGGTGGCAGGCCAGGCACGATAAAAGGTTGGTTCTCATGCTACAGAGATATTATTAGACTAGCTGCCTGGGCTGGAATCGGTTAGTATTGTACAACTACCAGGGGCTGTCAATGGGAATGAAGACGAGGTTTCACTGCCTGCCTGGAGTGGCTGACTGGCTGCCTGGCTGGAAGGAGAATGGGCCTGGCTCTTTACAGCAACGTGGATGTACTCAGTGGAAGCAATTGATACCATTGTTTTATGGATGGGAGGGGGGTTAACTGACGACAATAGAGCTCTTTCACTGGAAATGTCAGCCGTCAAGCTGAGGGACTGTCCGACTGGGCAAAAGAGACTTCTATGAAAGCAAAGGCACAAAATGGATGTGGAAAAATGACACTGCCACAATATCCCCACACAAATTGTGAAATGCAATAGGTCTCTCGTGGTAGAATAGATTAGGCCAACAGTGTGTGCGTGTACGGCAATGCCAGAACAAAGTGAAATGTACCAAAATAGACAGTACGAACTCAATATAGATAAAGTAGTAAGCTACACCAAATTAAATGTACTAATTAGCTATTGCTTCATCTTCCACACAGCGATCTGAAAAACAGCCTTATGTAGGCTAAATCTGCTCAGAATCTCAATGTCTAAATCAATTGTCTTTTCAATCACACCCGATACAATGAATCACAATAATAGCTCAGTGATCAGACTTAAGGTTAGCCTCATTTCAAAAGAAGACAAAAACTGACCTAATTCTTCAGGCATATTAAACTGGTGAGGGACTTAAAATATCAGAACTGATTATCCATTCTAGGCCATTTTTTCCTGATGAGATTATACAATAGCTGATAATATTAAAGATCCCTCACCACAGCCTTCCAGCAATGCGTAGGTAACACAATGGCATTGGGACTCCGACTTCCCATCTGGGTTTAGGAATACTGTAATTAGAGGTCGACCGATTATGATTTTTCAACGCCGATACCGATATTGATTATTGGAGGCCCAAAAAAGCTGATGCCGATTAATCAACCTATTTTTTTAAAATGTATTTGTAATAATGACAATTACAACAATACTGAATTAACACTTATTTTAACTTAATATAATATAATAAATAATGAAACATGTTCCATTTGGTTTAAATAATGCAAAAACAAAAGTGTTGGAAAATAAAGTAAAAGTGCAATATGTGCTATGTAAGAAAGCTAACGTTTCAGTTCCTTGCTCAGAACATGAGAACATATGAAAGCTGGTGGTTCCTTTAAACATGAGTCTTCAATATTCCCAGGTAAGACGTTTTAGGTTGTAGTTATTATAGGAATCATAGGACTATTTCCCTCGATACCATTTGTATTTCATTAACCATTGACTATTAGATGTTCTTATAGGCACTTTAGTATTGCCAGTGTAACAGTATAGCTTCCGTCCCTCTCCTCGCTCCTCCCTGGGCTCGAACCAGCCACACAACGACAACAGCCATCGGTTGTGCGCAATGCTTGACGCACAACGAAGAGATGCTGGCAAAACGCACGAGAGTGCTGTTTGAATGAATGTTTACGCGCCTGCTTCTGCCTACCACCGCTCAGTCAGATACTTAGATACTTGTATGCTCAGTCAGATTATATGCAACACAGGACACGCTAGATAATATCTAGTAATATCATCAACCATGTGTAGTTAACTAGTGATTATGATTGTTTGTTTTTTATAAGATAAGTTTAATGCTAGCTAGCAACTTACCTTGGCTTACTGCATTCGCGTAACAGGCAGTCTCCTTGTGGAGTGCAATGAGAGAGAGGCAGGTCGTTATTGCGTTGGACTAGTTAACTGTAAGTTTGCAAGATTGGATCCCCGAGCTGACAAGGTGAAAATCTGTCGTTCTGCCCCTGAACGAGGCAGTTAACTTCTTCGATATAGGGGGCGCTCTTTTAATTTTTGGATAAAAAAACGTTCCCAGTTTTAAACAAGATATTTTGTCACGAAAAGATGCTTGAATATGCATATAATTGACAGCTTTGGAAAGAAAACACTCTGACGTTTCCAAAACTGCAAAGATATTATCTGTGAGTGCCACAGAACTAATGCTACAGGCGAAACCAAGATGAAATTTCAAACAGGAAGTGCCCCAGATTTTGAAGGCGCTGTGTTCCAATGTCTCCTTATATGGCTGTGAATGCGCCAGGAATGAGCTTACACTTTCTGTCGTTTCCCCAAGGTGTCTGCAGCATTGTGACGTATTTGTAGGCATATCATTGGAAGATTGACCATTTTACACTACATCTACCAGGTGCTCGCTTGGTGTCCTTCGTCGCAATTATTGCGTAATCTCCAGCTGCGTGTATTTTTCCATTTGCTTCCGAGGAGAAACCCAACTGCCACGAATGATTTATCATCGAATAGATATGTGAAAACACCTTGAGGATTGATTCTAAACAACGTTTGCCATGTTTCTGCCGATATTATGGAGTTAATTTGGAAAAAAGTTTGGAGTTGTAATGACTGAATTTTCAGGGTTTTTTCTTAGCCAAACGTGATGAACAAAACGGAGCGATTTCTCCTACACAAATAATATTTTTGGAAAAAATGAACATTTGCTATCTAACTGAGAGTCTCCTCATTGAAAACATCCGAAGTTCTTCAAAGGTAAATTATTTTATTTGAATGCTTTTCTTGTTTTTGTGAAAATGTTGCCTGCTGAATGCTAGGCTTAATGCTATGCTAGCTATCAATACTCTTACACAAATGCTTGTAGCTATGGTTGAAAAGCATATTTTGAAAATCTGAGATGACAGTGTTGTTAACAAAAGGCTAAGCTTGTGAGTGAATATATTTCTTTCATTTCATTTGCGATTTTCATGAATAGTTAACGTTGCGTTATGGTAATGAGCTTGAGGCTATGATTACGCTCCCGGATACGGGATTGCTCGACGCAAGAAGTTAACGCACCGTTCCTAGGCCGTCATTGAAAATAAGAATGTGTTCTTAACTGACCTAGTTAAATAAAAGGTATAAAAAAATACCAATTTCCAATTGTTATGAAAACTTGAAATCGGCCCTAATTAATCGGCCATTCTGATTAATCGGTCGACCTCTAATTGGAATAGTAACTTGAGGGGAGGCGCCCTGCCACTTTAAGACTTCAATGAAGCATAGTTAGAGCTACCACTCTGATCTAATTGTTCTCCTACATGAACACGGGAGAGCTGTGCACTCTGACATGTAAAGATTATTTAATACCATCAAAGTCATAAAGGGAGAAATAAAAGGAGGCGATAGAAAAGGGGGGGATGACTTAACCCTTTCATGGTCCCAGGGAGGACTAGGAGAGTAGGGAAGCAGACGGTGGACCGGGTGGAGATAGAATCAGTATGCGTGAGCTGGCCTGTCAAACTCCCATCATCCAGGCTGACTAGAGCTCCTATATTCCTACATCACAGGGGCCTAACTTCCCCAATCCCCACACCGCTCCACTCCCATGGCAGCGACTCCTACCCTCCTCCTCAGTCTTTTCCCACACTCGCCCTATTCCCACAGGCAGCGGCAACGTTAGCGAGTACCACAGCCAAAACCACTAGAACATTGCAATTTATTTCTACTCATTCTGAAGAGGTCTGGGGCAGGGGCCTGTTTGATGAAACCAGGCCTTGACCTACATGAGTGTCAGCCACACTATTCAGCTGCACTCCAACTCCTACCTTCTCTATTCAGCAAGTGTTTCTTTCCCTGTGTGAACAGTTAGTCAACGGCTAAGAAACAACTTCATGATAAACAACATCAGAGTTGGAAGACTTGACACACCACACTACTGCTCATTATAACAAACTCCCAAAATGTCTGACTGACTAATGTATTTCTTTCATAAAAGAGAACCAAAGCCTCAGCTCTCGAAACTGTGGTTTCGCTCAGATCGGAGCTCCTCACTCTTAAAATAAAACCCACGACCCGCACCTCAGCGTGAGCGGGTCGACTCGGTTGAGGTGTTTACCGTTTAGCAAGCGCCGTGTGATATCTCCAGGGTAACCTGCCATTGTGGGGGACCTGTCTCATCTGTCATTTCTCCTGCACAGTCTCAACTTTGGGAAGCAGGAAGTCACCGACAGAACACAAGGGACAGATAGGGCTGTGGTAAGGCTATACACCCACTGTGTGCCTCGGCTAGCCAAAGTTAAAATATGTTGAGGTTGCCTTTTTGGTAGAATCTCTATACCAAATGTAGCTGTACTTTCTATCGCTACAATCAGTTTGGCAAACATTTCTGCCCATCCCTGAACCCCACCACATTGCTAGGAGTCTTATAGCCCTCCATCTTGCTAGACATGAGTATATTTGGTAGATAGGCTTAGTATTTAGCTACCGTATCATTTGAACTCCTAATTCTACCTTCAATAAACAGTGAATGACAATCTACAGAGAGTAAAAGGCCACTTTTAGGAATAAAAGCTCCCAAATACAAAGTGACATCACAAATCAGCGGCTCTGTGGGATACTAATCTCAAAGATTTTTATAGCTAAACCAAGATAGACCAAAGCCTGTTGTTTCAAATGGGAACAAATGAGCCATTATGGACAGAACAAGCAAGAAGGTGGGCAGAGCCAAGCACAAGCTAGCAAGATCTTATTGCTGCGTTCTAGTATTCATTTGCATATTTCCGTTGGGGAACACCTATTCAAGTGCACAATAACTAAATTCAGCTTTGAACACCTTGTAAACAACGGCATTTTTTCAAACTTTGGCAAAGTGTAAAGTCTACTAAACTTAGTCCACTCTGTTCGTAAAATATTGTAGTTTTGGGAACAGAAAACTGTATTGAGATCAAATGTTTAATCGACGAGTAAATTAGCAGAATGTCAGCCAGAATGAATCTCGTTCCATCTTCTCACACTGGGCTTCCTCTCACTACCATATTTGGTAGTGAGTGGAAACGCCAACCGGATGCTTCACATTTATACATCCCGTGAAATATCTGTCTCATTGTTCTCAGGTTTCAAAGTGGAAACTCTCCCACCATCCTCCAATAACCCATCTCACTTCATCTGGTCATGAATGTCAAGTTCCTCAGTGTCCACATCACTGAGGACTTCACATACTCCTCTCACACCAAAACAGTCATGAAGAAGGTACGGCAGCACCTCTTCTTCCGCAGGAGGCTATTTTTTTGGGGCATGGCACCTTAGATCCTGAAGACCTTTTAGAGCTGCAACATCAAGAGCATCCTGACTGGTTGGATCACCACCTGGTATGGCAACAGCACCGCCTTCAATCGGAAGGTCCTACAGAGGGTGGTGCAGACAGCCCAGCACATCACTGGGAGCGAGCTCCCAGCCATCAAGGACGTACATGCCAGGCGGTGTCTGTTTGGTGTAAATGGGGAGGTGCACACAGGCCCGAAGATTTGCCAAAGACTCCAGCCACCCGAGACATGGACTCTTCTCCATGCTTCTGTCCGGCAGGTGGTACTGGTTAGTGCTGGCCGATATATCAAATTAATTTGATTAATTCAAATGCATGTTTTTGCGAGATATTCCAAATGTCTGTATGGCAAGAATCAAGGTTTTGTTATTTTTCGTTTTTATGAGAGTTTATGTCCGCTTGTTCTCGCGTTGTATTTTTGTTCTTGTCTCTCGCTCCTTCTGTGCACCTCCCCATTTACACCAGAGATCTATATATAATGACGAGATGCCGTCCTAAAAATGGGAGTCAAGCTTAGGTCCAAAATAAGCCTATAGAAACGCATTGAGCTTATAAATGGACAGATTTTAGCGAGAAGGAAACCTATCACTTCGCCTCTTTCTCTATGGTTTACACACACACCAAGCCCCTCCCCCTGCCTCACACGCCAACAAAGTTGAGAGATCACATCTTCCTCTCTGACAAGCGGTTTCAACTTACTATTTGCATTTGTAGTTTAGTCCAACAGAATCGGTCATATTTTACAGTAATACAGATGTTAACTTTTCCAACGATACCATTTTTATGTCTCAACTACTCAAACTGCACGCAGCGCAGTCAATACTAAAATGAGAGCATCAATGAACATTGATTCTGGAAAGACTGTTATACAAGACGTCTAGTCTTTTTTATAAATGTGCAAGAACCATAAAACACTATTATAAGGAATTGACAACTCGTTCTTAGTCTGAGAACTAAGTTAGGCCACTTGATTTCAACATCTGAACAAAGTAGTACAGGCTAACATGCTTTTCAAACAGTTGGAGACAGAGCGAAGGGTGTAATTAAACAATTAAACTGTTCTGCCTTGTAAGCTAGCAAACAGATCCAAGTTGACTAAACTTGAAATATAGAGATTAGCTGGCTAGTCACTATCACGTGGGCTTGAGAGATTTTTGATGAGACCTGTGTTCATTGTCTTGTTTTGATGCACTTGTTTTGAGATCAGCTAATGCCTGCTGCAGGGAAGTTAGTCATTGTTAGTGAATGTACATTATTCATGGTTTTAGTCAAATTTGTAACAAAAAAAATCATTTTTTTTTTCAAACTTATGAGTGATTCAAGGTGTGTATATATATATATATATGTATATATATATATATATATATATATATATATATATATATATATACACCTTGAATCACTCATAAGTTTGAAAAAAAATATGATTTTTAGGTCATATCCCCCAGCCCTAAGTACTGGTGCATCAACGCTCAGACCAACAGGCCCCTAAACAGCTTCTATCCCTGGCTATAAGACTGTTAAATGGCTAACAACTACTGATCTCCCACAGACTATACACATTAACTCGATGCCCATCCACAGATCTCGACCCACTCTGACACAACCCTTCACCCTTACTCAAACGCACACTCACTACTGATGGCAAACATTTACACACACACACACGCAGCCTCAAACCTATGCTGCTGTTATTGATTGCCATTAGTATCTATTTATCTTGCCACTGGTCACTATTACTCCTGTTTACAGTATATTACCATAAATATTGATATTTTCCTATTACCAGTCACTTTTCAGCCCTGTTTACATGTATATCCTACTACCAGTCACTTCATATGTATAAACCTACCTCAACCACTCCTGTAACCCTGCACATTGAATAAGGTACTAGCAATGACTTGTACAGTGGCTTCAGAAAGTAATCACCCTCAATGTTCCCTTGTAGAAGGGAAATCAGCCCGCGCAGAGAAGCACGAGATTGAACATCCCAATTAGTTCAGTTAACACTATCAATGTTTCCCTCTACTGTGCCAATTGTGAACGAATCAACGCAATATTAGCCACTTTCAGTGCAACATACTAAAACTCTGCAAGAGATTTTCTTGTAGGCAGAGCACATTGGAGTAGGATTTCATTGCATTGACAGGCACAAATCAGGCCCATACACTACACAGACCGGTGCGCCATAACCATTCAGAGCAGCAGTTCCCCTATATGCAAATAGACCATTGCCATATATGGATCTGTGCCATTCCCTTTGAACTGGACTGTGTTTACAACTGAGCGGTTGTGAGTAGATGCACTTGTTTTGAGTTCAAAGCGAGTACTACATGTAGCCATATGAGGACATTTTGTTCATATCCTTTGCTAGTTAGTGAGTTATTAACTAGTTAGTGAGTTATTAGCCCATCACTTGTAGTCAGCAATAGGGGAGTGGTTACTTCCTACAAGAGCACAAAACGTGTGCATTTTAGCCATCTTTGAAAAGCAAGTCAGGTAAAGAGCATTTTTTCTGTCTCAAAAAGGGCAGTGTTGTATTTTGAGCAGGGCTTGAACAAGCTAAATAGCCAATATGCAGAGGGTAGCAGCACTTGTCTGATTCTCTGTAATAATGGTATGGCAATGATAATGAATGTTATTTTGTAAAGTGGTTTCTTGCATCACACAACACAAGTGGATAAACAGGTGAATGAAATCCTAACAGGTGAATGACAATCCCTGTTATTTTCAAAAGTCTGATGGATTGCCCACATTGAACACCACACATATGCTGCAACTGTAGGCCGAATAATAGACCATTTCCATGTTACAATGTTATGAGATGCATTTTCTCCATTGTTTTTTTGTTGATAGGCCTACATTATGATCAAATTGCCACAGTAGCCTACTTGGCCATTGTTATAACCGTAACCTAAAGCGGGTACAGCCTCAGTGTTCACAGTAAACGTGCTCCAGAAGTTACATGAAGTTTGCGCTGAGCAGACCTGAAATTTGCTCAGTGCCTTAAAAAAAAAAGTGAGAATATTGATCACACCCCTTTACTTTTTCAACATTTTGTCAACGTTCTACACAAAATACTCTGGAATTTCAAAGTGGACGAAAAATAAATAAAATACTGATATATCTTGGATTGATACGTTTTCAATACATTTGAACTTAAAAACTATATTTCCACAGGTTACAAGAAAAAAAAGAAAGCGTCAGCCATCTTGAATCACTATCATGTTTATTACTATCAAATAACATTTTCCAGTGTCACACATGATTTTGAAGAGGAAGGAAAAAGTGGGGGAGAGCAGGGGGGAGGTCCTGTCTTACTTCAGAGGAGGTATGGTGAGGCGGCAAAGCAAGTGAGTGAGTGATGACACATTTATCGCAATGTGAAACCAAGTCGTGTGAGGTTTCTAACTGGCATATCTCATACAAGAAGGAAACCGACATCCGTAGACACACAAGTCGTTTGACGGTCGCTCAAAAAATACTCCAACTCTATCTACACTCAAAATACAGTACTGGGCTATACAATTGAGTTTTCTGCTATCCTAAAACACATTGTATGGTCTAATCCTAAAACGTAGAATAGACAATCACCAACAACAGCACGTCTGCACTATAGACTACATATAGATTATCTGCCACAAGAGAACCTGATGAACACATTGACTTGAGGTGCCTGCAAGGCTGAAGTTGATAACTTATGACCATAGAATTCTAACGACACTCCATGGCCAAAGGTGGACGCACCTTCAAATTAGTGGAATCGGCCATTTCAGCCACACTCGTTGCTGACAGACTTATAAAATGGATCACACAGCCATGCAATCACCATAGACAAACATTGGCAGTATAATGACCCGTACTGAAGAGCTCAGTAACTTTCAACATGGCACCGGCATAGGATGCCACCTTTCCAACAAGTCAGTTTCCTTAAATGTCTGCCCTGCTAGACCTTCCCCGGTCAACTGTATTATAAAGTGGAAACATCTAGGAGCAACAACAGCTCAACCATGAAGTGGTAGACCACACAAGTTCACAGAACGGGACTGTGAGTGCTGAAACGTGTATCATCAGTCCTCGGTTGCAACACTCACTACAGAGTTCCAAATTGCCTCTGGAAGCAACGTCAGCACAATAACTGTTCGTCAGGAGCTTCATGAAATGGGTTTCCATGGTCGAGCAGCCGCACACACACAAGCCTAAGATCCCCATGCGCAATGCCAAGCGTCGGCTGGAGTGGTGTAAAGATCGCTACCATTGGACTCTGGAGCAGTGGAAACGCGTTCTCTGGAGTGATGAATCACACTTCACTATCTGGCAGTTCGGAAGAATCTGGGTTTGGAGGATGTCAGGAAAGCACTACCTGCCCCAATGCATAGTGCCAACTGTAAAGTTTATTGGAGGCGGCATAATGGTCTAGGGTTGTTTTTCATGGTTCGGGAAGGCCCCTTAGTTCCAGTGAAGGGTAATCTTAACGCTACAGCATACAGCAATATTCTAGACGAGTCAGTGCTTCCAACTTTGTGGCAACAGTTTGGGGAAGGCCCATTCAGCATAACAATGCCCCGGTGCCCAAAGCGAGATCCATACAGAAATGGTTTATCGAGATCAGTGTGGAAGAACTTGACTGGCCTGCACAGAGCCCTGACCTCAACCCCCATAGAACACCTTTGGGGTGAATTGGAACGCCGACTGCAAGCCAGACCTAATCGCCCAACATCAGTGCCCGACCTCACTAATACTCATGGAAGCAAGGCCCTGCAGCAATGTTCCAACATCTAGAAGAAAGCCTTCCCAGAAGAGTGGAGGTTGTTATAGCAGCAAATGGCGGACCAACTCCATTTTAATGCCCATCATTTTGATTTTTTTAGTTGCCAAACTCATAACACATCTCAGATCCTCTTGCCCTTGAGGGAGGACAGGTGGAACCCAAGGACGATTGGATTGTTGACGTACCAGTCCAGTCAGTAGACTAAATCTTTCCCATAGGGCTCATCCTGTATCATGAGTTGGCGACAGTGACACAGCAGATTAAACTTCTATAATTGTTTCATTTTCCACCGACCTGAAGGACCAAAATGGCAGGTTATATTACATACGGAGTGGCTACGTGACTGGATTTTCTGATGCCTTTTCCGAATGGCTAAACAACCGTACTTTTAGCGTGAAACAACGCATTTGCGCATGACATATTCTTAGTATGCAAAAATATTATGTTTTATAGTATGTGAATTTTCTAAAATCAAGTATGTTTGAAACGCAAGGATGTTATACTAATTTCGGCTCTACATCTAGTATAATTCTATGCACACTTTTCCACAGTGCATTGGAAGAGGTGGGCTTCGAGTGATCAGCACTAGTTCTCTTCAATTAGCCAAACAACAAAACTAGGCTACTTAATTGGGAAGATGCCAAATAGTGAAGCTTCCGCGGTGGTGTTCAATTGTAGGCTAAGTAGTTTTTGTTCTCCTTAAAATGATCACAAGTACTGCATCGTAGGCTACATCATTTGTATTTTTTCTTACCCAATGTGGATTTCAGTTGTCATTGAAAAGTGTTTATTGTTCTCTTGGCCTTCTTCAAAGCTTCTAAAATAAATACTACACCATCTTTTGATTTCTGAATGTGACGCACCTGACGTTCCACGTTTTTCGGGTGCAATAGCCTTTTAATTTGAACATTTGAAAAGTTTTGGTGCTTGACTATGTAGAATACTAATGAATCATTATGTGATCTTTCAAAATAAATAAAGTAGCACACTCCATGTGTAATCTCCCACCAATGTAATGGGTATTTACCAACGTTTCGGCATCACTGTGCCTTCTTCAGGGTGAAAAGGGCACAGTGATGC
Source organism: Oncorhynchus clarkii lewisi (assembly GCF_045791955.1). Taxonomy (NCBI): domain Eukaryota; kingdom Metazoa; phylum Chordata; class Actinopteri; order Salmoniformes; family Salmonidae; genus Oncorhynchus; species Oncorhynchus clarkii. Next base: position 19,072,503 of record NC_092162.1, read on the forward strand.
CGAAACGATGGTAAATACCAATTAAATTGGTGGGAGATTACACATGGAGTGTGCCACTTTATTTATTTTGATAGTTTATAGTTAATTCGCCGTTAGTCAGCACCTCCACGCAAACTATTATTCTGGGTGTGCACCGGCTCATGTTTTTTTGTCATCATGTGATCTTGATTTGGCTTTGATCTAAATTTATTAAAAGACTACCCTGCAGAATGCGACGATTGCGATCATGACATTTATTATAGTTACAAAATAAGTTTGTAGGCTACAACATGTCGATCATGCCGTTTATAGTACAACATAGTTACAACAGAAGTTTATAGAAAATTGTGTGTAAACATGTGCAAATCCTACTACATTTGTTTAGATCTGGGAAAGAGGCATCCTGGGGGATGGGACGGGGGCATAATTGGCAGTTTGATCATTACATGACAGTAGCTTTCAGGATTACGACACTATAGTGACAGTCATAGCAATTCTAAGTGAACCTACTGCTTGGTTAGGTTACAGCTGACTAGGGTCTTTGCAGTTATGGCATAACTAGGGGTGTAATGATTCACCAATATGCATCGGTCCCTGGTTCAAATGTTTAACATATACGAGTGCATCGGTCTGCGGGACCCCAAACCACTGATCCAAATGAAGCATGCATCGGTCTGCGGGACCCCAAACCACTGATCCAAATGAAGCATGCATCGGTCTGCGGGACCCCAAACCACTGATCCAAATGAAGCATGCGTCGGTCTGCGGGACCCCAAACCACTGATCCAAATGAAGCATGCATCGGTCTGCGGGACCCCAAACCACTGATCCAAATGAAGCATGCATCGGTCTGCGGGACCCCAAACCACTGATCCAAATGAAGCATGCATCGGTCTGCGGGACCCCAAACCACTGATCCAAATGAAGCATGCATCGGTCTGCGGGACCCCAAACCACTGATCCAAATGAAGCATGCATCGGTCTGCGGGACCCCAAACCACTGATCCAAATGAAGCATGCATCGGTCTGCGGGACCCCAAACCACTGATCCAAATGAAGCATGCATCGGTCTGCGGGACCCCAAACCACTGATCCAAATGAAGCATGCAATCGGTCTGCGGGACCCCAAACCACTGATCCAAATGAAGCATGCATCGGTCAGAAAGTCGATTTAAATGTTATGAATCGCCTGTTCACTTACATTTCTCAAATTACTTTTCTACCTTCTGAAAATAACAACTGCCTATTTTCCTTCAGTGTCAAACTAAGCACGTCATTATTATGACAGTCATTGATCCACACGTCATTTTGCATGCTGAACAACCCCAGGCAATATTAGCAGCCTAGTCAAACTGTGCATTCAAATGTATGTAAAATGGCTTGCGCAATATTAGGCTTTATTAGTCGAGTGACTAATATTTTGAAAATGGTGTTTTACCAGAATAAAAGTAGCCTAAGCTACCATCAGAGACAACTCTCATCTGGCTATAGGTAGGCTACATGCTGATCGGGGCTTACATTCAATTAGATTTTGATTGTTCAGGTTCACCATCAGCAATAGTTTTGGTAGTTTTGCTTAAAACAATCAATGTATTATGGTCATTTTTAGATATGTAGGGTAAAGTTGATCATTTCATAACGAGGACACGCACATCAGCTCAGACAGATCCAGCTCAGAGAGCCCAAGCCCATGAGATCCATAATCAGCAGACTTTCACTTTGAATGGAAAATGTATGTGTTTATGCAACAAATGTTAGTGCATCGAATCGTATCGATTTGTTCCTCTAATCAAACAGTTTCGACTAAAACGCATCTAGATACATATCAAATCGTCTTAAAAGGGAAATATGCACACCCCTAGGCACAACATGTAACTGTGATTCACACCAAGCGGGAAGGTGACAGGGTGGGAAAATCCTCAGACACACCAAATGTCCCACTCAGCGACTAAGCCTCTGATGCATCTTGCTCTGAATGTCACAGGTTTTACGGAGAAAAGGGCAAATGACTTTTTCACAACAAAAACAGTAGTTTGTTCTACACATTATGCAGCCAGTCTTGGACAGGGCATTGGAATAATCCATAGGAGGGCATTATTAACATATATGATATCGTATGGTGAATGATTGATTATAACACCGTGATAAGACTACCTCATCGTCATACCGAATCCCAATGAAAATGTTATTACAGATCTACATAGGAAACAATGGATTTAAATCATGCTGAAATTAAAGACTTAATAAAAGCGTAATAATTGGTAATAATAAAGTTGACTGTTATGAAGGAAATCCTAACTGCCGCAATTTCGAAATTACACTAGACTTTCACTAAATACATGGCCACAATGTTAATAATTATGTCATACATAATTGTGACATTTAATTTGGTCAGACGCTCCTCTGAGGAGGCTGCAAATGTGGGCATATTATCTTGACAAAAGTGCATCAAAGGTGTAAACAAATTGGGGGAGGCATCTGTTTCACAGTGTGACTTACATTTAAGTTATTTGCAGAGAACAAAATACTTTTGTGCCACTGTCTTGGGAATAAATTTGTGCACACAGTTTTGGGATTGTTCAACATTAATATTCCATTGTCTTGACGTTCCATGGCTAGCTCCCCTTAAACTGCAGCTAAAAACCACTTAATTAGATCTTGTTTATGTGGGTACGCTTGTCTCATAACATGGTAAATAAATATTGTGAAAAAGTTAGCAGGCTGATTGGTTGACCTTGCGACAAGGAGTAGCGATGTAGCTAAATATTGAGAAAACTATCAGCCTGTCAAAAATCCAATCCACGAACTAAACTATAGGTAGCTTGCTGTCCCTTATTACAACGTTTATATTTTTTTGCTTGCTTGTGCTATTTCAATTATGGGAAATTAATACGGCAAATTGTTATAAAATAACTCTGTTTTGTTATCTAATTAGATAAGGGTTGCTTGTTGATAGCTACTGTCAAGCACCGGACTCATAACATCTAACACCACGTCGAACTGTATGCATGATATCGACATCGTACAGTATGAGGTTAGTGTACATAATAAACTGGCAATGCATGGGCCAACTGAAAATTAGAATCTCCTCGGATTGAAGGACTTCAATTAGTCATGACATTTACCTGTTAGCTCATGTTAATATTCAACTGGACAGCAAACTCAAAATGTTAACACGGTATGCCACATCCAGCGACAAGTGTAATTTCAAATACCTTGTACCTGTTGACTCCTCCTGCTTCCGTGGTTGGTGGAAGCTGAGACGCGTATGATTATTTTGATAGTCTCTCCAAAGTTGCTACCTGTAAAACCATTCGCAACGGTGGATAACAACGGGTGTCGACCCAAACCACCCTCCGGCAATTCGTCGGTGAAAGGCGTTCAGTGTGCAGAGAAGTTCAGCACAGCTTTTGCAGCCGCAGCCATTGAGGTCACGTGCTCCGGCTATGAACTCCAACACAATCCACTTTCCCCGCCCCCTCTCCTTTTATGGCGTGGTCCTCTGAAAGGGGATGTCCTGTTAACTCCAGATGTTCGGTCACTTTTTTCCAAAGACAGTACAGTATGGTATAGAAAATCAGCTCCCCAGGAAATCTTGACAGGGCAACTCTAATAATTCAAAGACCGTATTTGAATTTAATTAGGTACAGTCAGCGGACCATTATTTTGTGGCGTGAACAACGGAGGGAGAGCACACGTTTCTGTCCTTAGGTTTGTTTGTTGCTTTTCATGTCAAAACCTACTGCCAGAAATAAGACCATTTCTGTGAGTGATTGTTGGGTTTTTGGTCACACTAGGACACAATATAGTCAGTGAGATACTATACGTTCCTCCCATTGTAAGTAACCCACCCTCAAAGTTTTTCCCTGCAAGCTTGGTATGGCGGGCAGCTACACTGGATGTTTGTCCAACAATGCCTCTGAGGCTGCTGCAACAAAGCAGAGTGGCATTGAGCTGTGTCAACTGTTACATATCAGCACACAAGTGAGGAATGCTGTGCTGGGGGTGACGTGGGTGGACACAGTGGTAGGGCTATGGGAGGACTTGGAAGCGGAGTGAAAGGTCTTCAAATGCTCAAAGCATGTTTTGGTGGAAGTGGTTGCTGACAAAATAGCATGAGATAGACCTATTAAAAAGAGTGTGAGATAGGCCTATTTCACAGGATTTTGGCATATGAAATTGAGCCCTGGCGTGATATCCTTACGTGTACCGAAAGTGGACTACCATTTGCCTGCAGACAGACAGCGGGACTTTACTCTATTGGCAGCCATAGTGTTTCCTTAACATTATCTCTAGGTTTGGTTGGAAGGCCCCCAGGGTGTCCTCGGTACAGCTGCATCCTGGACGTGCAGTCAGGTTTATCCCCTAACGTTAGCAGGGATGTTGTACAGTCGGATAATGGACTAACTGTAGTGCAGCGCCATGTCATGCATGTTTTATGCATGCTTTGCCTAATCCACTTTACACCAAAATAAAGTAGGCTCGGGGATGTCAAAAGACATGCAGCGTACATTTCTTTTATTGCTTTGAATAAACTGAAAAAAATCTCGGGTTTGACATGCTAACATCTGCTAAATATGTGTATGTGACCAGTAACATTTTATTTTATTTGAAAGGTTGCAAATGTGAACCGCTTATTTTTTAAATCCTAACACCTGATGTGACAAGGAGGGATACAGCTGTCAGTGATTTATGTACGTCGACATATGTATGCATTTAGCCTACAGTACCGCTCAAAAGTTTGGACACACCTACTCATTCAACGGTTGTTCTTTATTTTTCACTATTTTCTACATAATAGTGAAGACATCAAAACTATGAAATAACACATGGAATCATGAAGTAATCAAAACATTTTTAAACAAATCAAAACATATTTTTATACTTGAGATTCTTCAAAGTAGCCACCCTTTGCCTTGATGGCAGCTTTGCACACTCTTGGCATTCTCTCAACCTGCTTCAGGAGGTAGTCACCTGGAATGCATTTCAATTAACAGGTGTGCCTTGTTAAAAGTTAATTTGTGGAATTTCATTCCTTCTTAATGCATTTGAGTCAATCAGTTGTGTTGGGACAAGGTAGGGGTGGTATACAGAACATAGCCCTATTTGGTAAAAGACCAAGTGAATAATATGGCAAGAACAGCTCAAATAAGCAAAAAGAAATGACAGTCCATCATTACTTTAAGACATGAAGGTAAGTCAATCCTGAAAATGTCAAGAACTTTTAAAGTTTCTTCAAGTGCAGTCACCCAAACCTTCAAGCACTATGATGAAACTGGCTCTCATGAGGACCGCCACAGGAAAGGAAGACCCAGAGTTACGTCTGCTGCAGAGGATTCATTAGTTACCAGCCTCAGAAATTGCAGCCCAAATAAATGCTTCACAGAGTTCAAGTAACAGACACATCTCAACATCAACTGTTCAGAGGAGACTGTGTGAAACATGCTTTCATGGTCGATTTGCTGCAAAGAAACCACCACTAAAGGATACCAATAAGAAGACTTGCTTGGGCCAAGAAACAAGAGCAATGAACATTAGACCGGTGGAAATCTATCCTTTGGTCTGATGAGTCCAAATTTGAAATGTTTTGTTCCGACCTCTGTGTCTTTGTGAGACGCAGAGTAGGTGAACGGATGATCTCCGCCTGTGTGGTTCCTACCTTAACGCATGGAGGAGGTGTGATGGTGTGGGGGTGCTTTTCTGGTGACACTGTCTGTGATTTATTTAGAATTCAAGGCACACTTAACCAGCATGGCTACCACAGCATTCTGCAGTGATATGCCATCCCATCTGGTTTGGGCTTAGTGTGACTATAATTAGTTTTTCAACAGGACAATGACCCAACACACCTCCAGACTGTGTAAGGGCTATTTGACCAAGAAGGAGAGTGATGTGGTGCTGCATCAGATGACCTGGCCTCCACAATCACAAGACCTCAATCCAACTGAGATGGTTTGGGATGAGTTGGACCTCAGAGTGAAGGAAAAGCAGCCAACAAGTGCTCAGCGTATGTGGGAACACCTTCAAGACTGTTGGAAAATCATTCCAGGTGAAGCTGGTTGTGAAAATGCCAAGAGTGTGCAAAGTTATCATCGAGGCAAAGGGTGGATACTTTGAAGAATCTAAAATATAAACTATATTTTGATTTGTTTAACACTTGTTTGCTTACTATGTGATTCCATGTGTTATTTCATAGTTTTGATGTTTTCTCTATTATTCTACAATAGAGAAAATTGTAAAAATCAAGAAAAACCCTTGAATGAGTAGGTGTGTCCAAGCTTTTAACTGGTACTGTATATATTTGGCTTTGGTTGGCATGACATTTTTGCTGACAATCACTGAGTTTGTGTTTTTTAAAGCGGCAGACTGAAATGATTTCAGGTTAGCCACAATTCATCATTCACTCTGCAACATTGTAAACGCTCATCCTTTTAGAATCTAAAAGAAGCTCCTTATGAGGCCTGACATGCGAAGAGCTTAGAGAGACTTCACGATGGTATCCTGACCCTGGAATCTCTCCTGTAAAATGGATGGGTCAACAAAAAAATGTGCTCTTTGGCTCTCCTGGTTCCCTCGGCTTTCCATATTTGTATCTAGGGGAAGTGCCAGTGCTAGCACAAATAGTCCCAAATACTCCCTGACAACCTAGTCTTAGGAGCAGCTCTCAAGAAGAAGTCCCATAGTCTCTCCTGTTTCAGTTTAACAAGGCACGTGGTGAGCCCCCAGCAGGTGTTTGAGTGCACCTCGCAACCTCCTGTAAACACAGGATACCATTTACTGGCCCGGCTATTTCCAGTGACTGACTACCAGCGTGGGCCGCATGCAACCACACCAGTCACAGCCAGAGCGGGAGACTAGGATGACAATGTGACACCTACACATCACGTGAGTGTCACCCACCCAAGAGCAACATCTCCAGGGTCTCCAAATGTCAGTCGACAAGTAGAGTGTGGCGGCCCGTGCATCATGTGACACATGAGAGCCTAAGTCGCCTACTTCACTGAAATCGAGAGGCTTTCACCTGGCAGGCCAGCTTGGTGTAGGTTTGGAGAATGTTTCAGATCTGCCTCTAGACCAGGGCCGGTATTCATACAACGTCTCAGAGTGCTGATCTGAGATCAGGTCTCCTCCCATCTTGTTCATTACAATGTAAAAGGCTAAACGGATCCTAGATCCGCACTGCCACTCTACTCTCAGCACTTTATGGAGTGCTGATCTAAAATTAGGTCCCTTTGGCCATGTAACGTTATTCATTCTTTTCCCAAAAGGCTAAATGAATTCTAGATCAGCAATCCTACACTGACACGCCTTATGGATACGGCCAGACCGACAGAGAGAGAAAGCTGTGACGGGAGACGGGAGGGCAGGGCCGTGCCAAGCCTCTGTGGTCAATCAA